>NC_133818.1:10314661-10677161 GCF_043250625.1 Sebastes fasciatus | reverse complement strand
AAAGAAATCTAAGGCTGGGCGATATAGAGGAAATCAAATATCACAATATGTTTGACTCGATATCGATATTGCGACGATGTTGTTGGGTTGGCTATTGGTACTTTCACAAGATATTTACACAATGCAATTTTTGATAAATAATCAACAGTAATGTGGATATAATGACTAAGTGGGGAAAGGCAAACAGCTAGAACAGTCTGGTAAGTTCAGAAAATGACATCACTTTACTGTAATGCAGCCTTTAAAACCAGGAAAAGGCAATATTTATGCCAGATTACGATATTCCGATATCCAAAATCTAAGATGATATCTAGTCTCATATCACAATATCAATATGATATTGATATATCGCCCAGCCTGAGAGGAAACCGGTGTAAACAGGCTATTTTGTGAACCCGTGCCAACAACATCAACAATGTGTCTCTCGTATGGTTTCACGTCATTTACCGTGTATTTCACACGTGTGATTTCGTGACAAAATTTGTAGACCTTATCGGATGGTTCCTCCCAATGAAAGATCTTACAGTGTGTGACACCATCGCCGGTCAGTCATGAAAACCACAACGACTTCAAGACTCCCGATTACAAGACAGCAAGTTGTGTGTGAGCAGTACAGTGATCTGATCTAAATTTACTTAAATGATTATTTAATTATCAAAATGTAATTGCCAATTATGATTTAAAATGTCTTGTTTTGTCGCACCAACAGCCCCAAATCCAAAGATATTCAATTTGCCATCATAGATAGAAGTCTAAGAAAGCCAGAAGATATTCACATTTGAGAAGCCGCTGCCTTTCGGACATTTCTGCTTGAAAAATTACTTAAATGATTAATCAGTTATCCTAATGGTGTCATTGATTTTCTGTCGAGCGACTAATCAATGAATTGATCTTGTCAGCTATGTAACATTACAAGATATGTCCAGAGCAGCCACTCGGTCGTTTTGGTCTTAGTCGACTAAGATTTCTTTAACCGATAAGTAGTTTTTTTAATGCTTTTTCATGCTGAATGACTTATTTCCCAAAAACTCATGAACACATCTGTGGTAAACACAAGATTTAAAGTGTGTGATTCTTTATGGAGAAACTCAGTTTTACAGATCTTTCAATTAAATCAACTAATCCATTAGTCGACTAAGAATTCCTTTGGAAAAAACACAATATCAAACATCAGGTTTTTGGTGTCAGTCCGTCAGAATCAGAGCAGAGGCTTTTCCGTTACCAGGTCAGTCAAGAATCACACAAAAAAAATCCAGAATCCAACCTGAATTATTCACCGACAATAGCCTCAGTTGACCTGATTTCAGCAGTTTGGTTAACAGGTTTATTACCTGTAAAAGCTCCCTATCTACAAGTATACTGGAAGCTCTGGGTTAAGCACAAAGCTGGACCTCTTTCTCTGCAAAAATGTAAATTAAAAACTGAAGTAAGTGAGTACAATAAAAAAGTAAAATGAGAAAATGGAAAGCAAGAGGAGATATATATTAGTGTCAGGTGGATTTTCTCCTTCAAAGAATTGAAACTGCAGTGTGAGCAGCGGAGGAGAAGGTGCCAGAGAGGAAACACTGGCAGCGCCAACAGGCATAATGGCATTAAACTGTCTAATAAGGGGAGAGGGCTGGTCCGCCCCGGGCTCAAAGACTGCAGTATGCACACAAACAGGCCGCCTGCACCCATCCAAGAGCCATTTCCCAAGGATTCACAAATACACAAAGGCTGGCATCCAACTCCCACGCTCCGCACCATGGGCCCGTCAGGGAAAAGCAGCTTGTGTGTTTGTGTGGGGCGGTCACGAAGGCTATAAACAAGCCCTAACAAGATCAAAAAACTTGCGAAATCTCATTTTCAAGTCTGATTTAATCTTGCTTATATTATTCCTGGAATTTTAAACAACTTGTTCTATCGCATTTCATCACTTTGCCTTTGATATCTATAATGTAAATACAGGAGTCCTTAGGTAAGCTAAGCAACGGATTAGGAACAAAACCACTGCTTCTTTTTAAAAGCTATTCATTCCCAAGTCCACTGATTATAGGCTGCAGGAAACAATGAAGGTCGGCTGCCACATTTCACCTGATTCATCTGAAGGAGAAAAAACGGCCAAGACAGCAAAAACAAGAGGCCTAAATGGATAGCCATTGTTTGGCACTATTGATCCATTACAAGTAACACATTTAAGCTACAATTGTTACAAGCAGAGATCCAACAGACAACACTGAACTGCAATGAATGTGAAACAATGTGGTGGTTACAGGAATGTGTCATTTCTAGGGATGTCACGAGAACCGATACTTCGGTACCAACTCGGTACCAAAATTCTATAAATGTGACGGTACTCGTTTTCTTCGGTACCGAACGATGCCTGTAATGACAATATTGTTTGTTTTAAATACTTGAAGGCTACATGCCACTGTTTTTTGTAATGTTCAAATGTTTTAATAAAAGGAGTACGTGTTGAATTCCATGGGATTTATTGTTTTCTTTTTACAGTAGTATCGAATTGGTATCGCGAATCGTGTAAATTCCCTGGTATTGGTATCGACTACTAGATTACCGTGACATCCCTTTTCCATAGTCTAAATATAGTCTAGCTTGAAAAAGGGGGAACTAAAAAAGCATTACTGACACAGTACTAAGTAAATGACACAACTGACAACGATGACAATGATATCGTGCCATCAATCATTAGAATAGCTGCCCTCTTTACATACGTCAATCCTCTAACAAATCCTCATTCAAATACCATCAAAGAATACATTACTTAAGCAGCTGATCCAATAGTCCAGTGTTGGTCATGTATGGTTTTTCTTTTGTTCCTTTTTCCCTGATGATGGGGCCTTGAGGCTAAATGGTTGTGGAAGATTGTGTATGAATGTGAAATTTATAAATGTTTGGAAAATGTTATTAGTGTAACACAAATATGATGTTGTATATAGTAATGTATGTGATTAATGTAATTGGACCCCAGGAAGACTAGCTGGTGCCATTGGTATCAGTTAATGGGGATGCTTTTTAAATAAATAAATTACGTGACATTTTAACAAACATGTATGCCATGAAAAATTAGATTAAAAATAATGCCATTTTTTTTTTACATTGAATTGAATGTTGAATGTTAAAAATAGACATTTTTTGCAGTGTATTCTTGGCAAAGACGCTTGAAAATGGATGAGCAGTGATTTTGTGAGCTAGATCCACTATAAAGACGTTATTATAAGCATAACCTATATTTCTAATGTCACTATTATCACACAAAACTCTAATATAGGTTAGAAAAAAGCATTAAAAGGCAACAAAGCTCCTGTTGGATCCTAGTTATCTCTCGACTCTGGATAAATGCTGCAGTGCACCGCCGCCATCTTACTCCTCTATTCTTCTCCCATCTGACTGAAATATGAGGGAAAGCGCTAATAACGTGTTGTTTTCTGACATTACTATCATCTAAACGGGTTTATTTGCTTTATTAAAGACACAATCATGCGTTAAAGTCTTCATTACGAGGCAACAAGACGTCTTATTGACTTATTTTCATGCCCAAAAACACGCCCACTCCCTTAAAAATCAGCCCTCGGGATATGGAAAAATGAGACATTTATCCCCATGTAATGACTTTAAATTACATTATATTACCCAGAATAACCTGTTAAATAATCGTTTCATGACAACAGCAGTGTTGTTGAGGCTACAGCATATTTTGTTGACAAACACAACTTGTTTGTAACATTTTAAAATCACAGTTTTTACACACAAAGGGGAAAAGGGGAACTTTAAAGGGTGTAGATTTAACTCAAATGTGTCGGACATTTCTCCACTGCTACACCAGTCTCAATAAATCAATACAACAGCAACAGAAAAGCAACGAAAAGAGGGCTATCCTATTTAAAATAAAATACGCGTTATATGTTTTTACGTTAAGGGGGTTAATTACAAATAAAACAACGACAAATACTAACAAAATATCTAAATGTTTACGTGGTATTGTACAAAACACAGTAGAAATAGTATTCACAATAGAGTGGCAAGCTAGATAGGCGTTTACACAGAACTTCCGGTTAAAACCTTCAACATAAAAGATTAGTCAAAAGATCTGCGGTTGATTTTTTGAACAATAGACATATAATGACGACAAATTATTATTAATCATTTAGTAGCTTAATTTGATAGAATTTATATTGCCTGGTTATACTTTTCCCCCTTTCTCCGCTGTTAAACACATTCTGAGCTTTAACTCTGAAGGCACGCCCGTCTAGCTTCCGGCATAGTTGTAGTCTCCTTGACAGCAACAATATGGTAGAAATACTACTAAATATGACACAAAAAAAGGGTTTTTCTTTTTACCTCGGCAGCCAGAGATGAAGCCGCTACAGCCAGCAGCAGTAAAGCTACTCGGTCCCCCATTGCAGCGTTTCTCCGATCGGTTTTTAACGTGTTTTTAGCGTCGGGAGTGAGAGACTGGTGTGTTCAGCGCCGGTGACTCCCGTTGTCTGATTGAGAGCGATACCGAGGCTGCACAGCTGCTCAGCAACGGATCACCTGACCACAGCGGAGGGGATTAACACACACACATACACATGCACGGTCTATCTATCACACGCGCACACAACCGTTATCTTTCTGACGCACATGCACACTTGATCTGTCATGTACTGTACACTCTGACCTCATCACTCACACCCTTACAAAAAAAATTGATTATTCTATTATTAATAGTTAATTATTATATATTAATAATATGCTATTAGTATACCTCTTTTATAAACTTAAAATAAGAGTATACTTTCAGTTTACTTTTTATGTACTTATCAGAGATATACTTAACTACTTGGCTCATACTGACAAGTATACATAAAAGTCTACCTTGCTCATACTGACAAGTATACAGAAAACTCTACTTGGCTCATACTGACAAGTATACAGAAAAGTCTACCTGGCTCATACTGACAAGTATACAGAAAAGTCTACCTGGCTCATACTGACAAGTATACAGAAAACTCTACTTGGCTCATACTGACAAGTATACATAAAAGTCTACCTTGCTCATACTGACAAGTATACAGAAAAGTCTACTTGGCTCATACTGATAAGTATACAGAAAAGTCTACTTGGCTCATACTGACAAGTATACATAAAAGTCTACCTTGCTCATACTGACAAGTATACAGAAAAGTCTACTTGGCTCATACTGACAAATATACAGAAAAGTCTACCTGGCTCATACTGACAAGTATACAGAAAAGTCTACTTGGCTCATACTGACAAGTATACAGAAAAATCTACCTGGCTCATACTGACAAGTATACAGAAAAGTCTACTTGGCTCATACTCACAAGTATACAGAAAACTCTACTTGGCGCATACTGACAAGTATACAGAAAAGTCTACTTGGCTCATACTGACAAGTATACAGAAAAGTCTACTTGGCTCATACTGACAAGTATACAGAAAAGTCTACTTGGCTCACATTGACAAGTATACAGTAAAGCCTAAGTATACTTGGCTCATACTGACAAGTATACAGAAAAGTCTAAGTATACTTGGCTTATAGGCCTACTTGTACTTAATATTTTGATCGACATATACTTAAAAAAAAAGTATAATTGGGCTACAGAAAGGTGTACTTTGCTTGTAGTTGTGCTTACTTTTTGATAGAGTAGCCTAGTAAAGTCTGTGAGCTCATTGTTCATACTTTAAAAACGTTTTTAATCACATCTTTAATTTACAACACAGTAAAGAAACACAAGATAATTTTCCTGACACATTACATGTAAATCCATCATTCACAGTCATCCATCACATGTATCAGTCATAGCACTGAGGTCAATTCAATTACAAACCTTAATTAGCCTACAACTGCAATTCAAAACGATGAATGCGTCACAATTTATCTCACAAAGGCAAAAAAAATTAAAAATTTTCAACGGAACATTATGTGACCCCCTTTTCACCTTCATTGTTTCAAGTAAGGCAATAAAAACCAGTTCGTTACCAACACTCCAGTCCTTTCAAGTTGCCATTATTAAAGTCAGTATTATGCATTATGTTCAAGTCTTTGTGTCTACACATGACAGGTCCGGACCTGACTTGTTTAAAAACAGCTTTAATCATCAACTTCCACCTCAGTCGCTGACATAAATCAAGTTTTTTTCTTACTTTGCATAAAAGCAGAGTCTACGCCGTGTCCTGGAAATACTTTTCTTCCTCCAGTGATGTGAGGTTTCCCTTCCACGCTGACAAAAGTGGTCTTCACCTTCATCAAAGCGGCGCGGCGGCGCCTTTGATGTGCACAGCCGGGGACAGATAAGAATATTGGTTATTAGCGGGGGAAAAGGTACCAGCTGCAGCCTGCGGGCTAGCAGGGCTGCTATTGGTTAAGTCTATGGGAATGTGGGGCGTTGTGACCAACGTCGTGTTAACTTATTATTCATTTCTCCACCATTTGGTCCAGCAGAAATGCAGTAACACCTTGCAGGCACGTCATTCTGGCTTGCTGAACAATATTGCACTGGGCCACCCTTTTTTTTTTTTTGAAATGTGGAAATGTTTATGCACCCCTTTAAATTGTCCCGTTAGAGGCCAGAGGTGTGCAGCCACCTCCAGGTCTGGAAAACCAGGCCGTGACAGTGTCCCGGTTGATGCTCACTTGCGGGTGCAGCCGGGGTACGGAGGAGGGGGGGAGTAGCTTGCCGGCGGAGGCTGAGTTGCGGTGTAAGGCGGGGGGTGCAGCGAGGGAGTGTACATCTCGTAGTCGTAGGTGTATGGAGGTGGAGGACCTGAGTTCAAGAAAGAAATAAAGCAGTTCAGCAGATGGTCCAAAGCATTTAGCTCCTCCGTAATTAAACTTCACGCGAACCCTCTGAGACCCGCAATCCCAACCGACTTTACTGTCTTTCAGAAGCTGTGGCAGGTTCAGTTTTAGAGCTAGAGTGAAGCTACAGATATCATATAAAACTAAAAAACCTAAAGGAATCCATCGCTACCAACCATGTCATGCTAGCTTGTCGGGAAGGAGGCTAAATAACGCTCCAAATTCGGGCTAAACTTTGGCGAGGGAAAACTGGCACGGACATTTTCGAAGGGGTCCCTTGACCTCTGACCTCAAGATATGTGAATGAATATTTATTATAGACATGCCTACTTTACGATAATCACAATTTATTTTAAATAATTCATGTTTATTTCTGATTTATGACTAGAACAACTTGACACAGTGCTGTGCAGCAACTTAAATGTTTGACCTGCTATATCCCCCTGAAGAGACCCCCTAAAAATAAGACAAAAACAGGTCTATTTTGGGTCTCAGAGGGTTAAAAAGGTGAGTGAGGCCTTCTTAAGCTCAGGAAAACCTGCCCCCCATTTTAGTTTAACGGGACAGTTGCACCCTCTAGTTGTTAAACCGAGAAACTGCACTCTCTGGAGGAAGATTAAACCTGAGAAAGATCAAAAATACGGCAGCAAAAAAGTCCTTTTGTTGACCACAAAGCATCAGTCTCACCAGGGGAACTTACATTATTCACTAAGACATCAAAGCAGCAGAGATGAAAGAAGAGATGAATGGAGTTAGTCGAGCTCAACGCCAAACCAACGGGGTTGCATCAGCAAAAACCTCACATTTATGACACTTATTATTAATAACTCACAGTCTAAAATGTTACGGGGTAACTTTTATTTTGAAATGCCTATGAAACTGTTGCGAGACCTTGCAAGATGAGAAAACAGCCACTTCATAAATATTTCATACCAATAAAAGGCACTATTATGTAAGTAAAAACTAGTGAATAATATAATTAAAATTGTATATTTATAGGTAGATCAGGAAAATAAAAGCACATCCTTTGTCAAGACATAAAATAATTCATATCACTGTAGCTACACACATACATGCATTCATATTGCAAGGCGTTGTGTGTTTGATCAGCATGTTTATGAAACATGATAAGAGCTGCAGGGCACAGCGCAGAGTGGCGGTCCAGCGTAGCATGAAGGCGACACGCAGGGGAGAATGAAATGTAATGAATAAATGATGAGAAAAAAGAAAACAGCATATTCCCGGAGCTGGAGAGCGACACAGAGTACAGACTCTGATGTACCTGCGAGTACAATGTGGGAACATTGTCGCCCGTTTGCTCCCTTTCAAGCAGGAACAGGGTGTAACAGACGTGAAGCGGTGAGAGCGGAGGGGAAAAAAATCATGCTTACGGGAAATTTGGGTGCATCTATGTGTCTGAAATGGTTGAACAGAGCTCATGTTGTGTCTGAAGCCTTTCCATTGTGAAAAGAAACCAGCTCTCTCTTTGTGGTGCTAAAGGCCGAGGTGGATCCCGTAACATTGTACGCCTGTTCTGCTGGTTTCCTTTCATACGTGGGCGCCTGAGGACAGGACATGTGGTGTCACGGAGGCAGAAAGTGGAAAGGACCACTCTAGTTAATCACCAAGTAGGAACCACTGTCTGATTAGTCATTTTATATAAAAACTGTTTATTAATAATACATCAATAACACATTATTATTGGGCAAAACTTTCTTCTGAGTAGTGTATGTCCTTTCAAAGTGTCAGATAAATTGGTGCCACTTTTTTATACTAAGTTTATAATTTGTAACTGATGCTTTACTAACATTAATAATAAATGATTAATGCATAAAAATAACAACAAGGACAACTTTTATGATAAAAAAAATCATTTTGGCTGTCCTTTAAAAAAGTGTGTGATAAATTGTTGGTGCCACATTTTAAAAATCACACTAAGATTTTAAGTTGTAACTAATGCTTTACAAACCTTAATACATTATTAATGCATAATTATTTACTAAGTACAGCTTTTATAGTGAAAAAATATTTTGGCTGAGTATATCCTTTAAACGTGTGTGATAAATTGTTGTTGCCACTTTTTTCATACTGTTTATAAGTTGCAATGAAAGCTTTACTAACTTTAATAAAGTATTAATGCATACAATATCAATAATAATAAATTAGTAAGTACAACTTTTATTGTGAAAAAATATTTTGGCTGAGTATATCCTTTAAACGTGTGTGATAAATTGTCAGTGCCACTTTTTCCATACTGTTTATAAGTCGTCATTAAAGCTTAACCATCTTTAATAAAGTATTAATGGATAAATTATCAATAATAATAAATTAATAAGTACAGCTTTTATTGTGAAAAATATTTTGTGTGAGTATACACTTTAAATTGTGTGCTACATTGTTGGTGCCACTTTTATCATACTAGTTTATAATTATAAAATTCTTTTATTTAAAAGTGAATGTGTGATGAATATGTTGGCACTACTTTCTGATAAGTCCTACTTTAAAAAGAGTTTATAAGTTGTAACTCATTCTTTATTAGCGTTCATAAATAATGTATTTGTGCATTGAAATAAGTGATTATTAAGGACAACTTTTGTTTTGAAGAAATCTTTTTGTTGGCACACATCCGTTAAAACAAATGCTTTATTATTAATGGTAATAAATAATGTGTGTGTGCGCGTGTGCGTGTATGTGTGACACCTGTGTAGACCCACCTGGGTAGCCCTGGGTCACAGTGTTGATGTAGGAGGTGCTGAACACGCCGACCCGGGCTCCCCGCCCGTTCTTCATGCACATACACACGCACAGGAACAAGGCCGCCACCGCCCCCATCAGGAACACCACGCCGAAAACGATACCGGAGATGGCGGTGCCCCTGTAACACACACACAACACACACACATACACACTGTGAGCCACCCAAGTGTGAGAGGCGGCAGCTGCCTCAAACAGACACGCTACCAATACTTCTAAGTTGCTGCCATGGAGATGGACGGCAGCGTCTGATGTAACTCAGCTGTGGGAGCACTGGTGTGTGTGTGTGTGTGTGTGTGTGTTCACTGCAGAGGAGTTTGTGAATTGGCACTATTAAATAGATAAAAACACTCGTCATTAACAGGTTTGTTAGTCAGCATGTCAGAATCAGTCCTGGCTGCTTTCAAGAGCAGCAAACTCTCGGCTTTTCCCAAAGTCACTTATTCATTTTGCACTAAGAATATTGGTAAAAATACAAACTATCGTGAAAGTAGAGATAGTCTGAGAACTAAGTGAAAGTGTTAAAGCAGCTGTGCTGAATCAGGGCAAACAGAGGTCAAAGGTGAGATCCTCTGAAGGGTCTGCTGGCATGTTAAAAGACAGCTGCTGTGTGACTTAGTTGTTCCGTCTCATTTGAACCAAGAATTGCACCAAACCTATAGGCAGTAATAAACTGAAAAAAATAAAACTTTATTTGTCGTTAGGGATTCACCGATACTGATCAGATATCGGGCCGATACTCACTCAAATAGATGGATCGGATATGGATGACAATTGGGTCGATCTATTCAATTCAATTTTATGTTTATATACCATATACATCATATACTGGAATTTTAATTCCTGTTTAAATTTTGATCAATTTGTTGCTGCAATAAAAAGGTTTACACTTTAATTTTTATTTTATTTACGCTGTATTTTTTTTAACGTTTTTAATTTTTTGGTGTTTTACGTTACGTTTTTAAGTTGCTGTTGTACAATTTATTATTTTAATAATAGCTAAATAACATTCAGTAAATTTATATCTATACACTTATTTGTTACATGTTGTTTTACAAAGTTAGGAAAGCCTGTTGTCTTACACATAAAAGAATGATCCCAGTCACTTCCACGCAGTGAGGCATACAGCTTATGAATTAAACACTGGTATCGGATCGGTACCAGCCGATACCCAAAGCCCAGGTGTCGCTATCGGGTATGAAAAAGTCGGATCGGTGCATCCCTACTAGTCGTGTCTGTGCGTCAACTTACGAGAGGACATCCCCCACGTAGGCGTAGTAGGAGCAGCAGAAAGGCGGCGATCCATCGCAGCAATACTCTACACAGCCTTCACACTGGGCTTCACTGCCGCCTGCAAAACACACACACACCCACACACACTTTTGTGTTAGAAAACAGTCATTTGCACAGATAAAGCTGGTAAGGAAGTGTTTAAGAAACACATTAAGCCCTTCAGAATAAAATTAACAGGTGAACAAGGTAACAAAACAGGTATATTTCAAGAAGTTGCAAGTGTGCACTTGTAATAAAAGAACCAGTTAGTCAAGTTTACCTTTCCCTAGATGCAAAAATAACCTCTCATGAGTTAACCTGAAAAAGCACACAACCTCAGCCTCTATTTATACCTTCAGAGACCGGTTTAAAGAGAACTGGAGAAGCACTTGTCGGTTTAAAAAAAAGAAGCAATCAATACCCGTGGAGCGTCTAGGGAAATGAGAATAAAAAAAGATCTCTGTAATGAACCCACAGAGGGACCTTGGATGGTTTTGTTCCGATAATCCCAACCGTCCTTGCTAGCTAGTATTCAAGATCGGATCCGGAAACATTAACCACTGGTTGGGAGATTTAAATAACGTGGCAACAAACAGCCGTTGCCATGTAACAGGTATGCAGCATTTCACTCAGGCAATAGTAGACATGCTTGATTTATTTTTCCATTTCCAGGAAGAAAGTCAGAGCACGTGGCCGACCAGCCGAGTCGAACACTCTAGACTGAAGACACAGCCTGAAGAAAAATAGCACATTTCTTATGATGGCGTGGCATTATTGATCGGTGTAGACCATGTTTAGTTGTCTTTTTCAAATTTGATGACATTAATAGCTGCAAAACCTCCTCACTTCTGAGGGGGATTTGGACGAAACTTGGCGGACAAGATATCAGATGTAGAGATTTGAGCTGGAACGATTATTTGATTGGCAGAAAATTAAAAATGGTCAACAATTGTTCAAGCAAAAAATTGACCAACGACCCACAAGCTCCAACTTCTCAGGTTAATCAATAATTCAAATAATCGTTAAAACCGTAACAGAGATGCAGACTTGATTCCAGGAGATTGTTGCAAGATCATCAAATCAAATTGATTGAAATCAAGTCAACAAGTTAAATTTATGTCACTTCCTGAGAGCCTCCTTGCCGGTTGGAGAACCGTTACCATGGCAACTCATACCAACCTCAAGTGACCAAAACAATATTTGTGAGAATCATAAAGTCTGAACCTAACAACTGGTCCAACTGGAGGTGCAGCACTACATCACTGGGGTTCCCCTTTAACGGTAGCACAGATCTGTCAGAGGAGTTGATGGAGGTAACTCTAAAACTGTGCTAAAAGGGTGAAATCTGTGCATGATGGACACAGCATCATGAGCTGCAGTGATCCAGCAACTGAATTAATTAATTTTTGAGTGGGAGGTCAGAAGAATGGGACGCAGTAGGCTATGACTGAAGTGTGTCTGCGTGGGGGTCAAATTAAAGATGATTTAAGAGCTACCATTTCTGCACTGACGCAAACCATGATCCTGCATGATAATTCCACATTCAACTATTATTATACGTTATTATTCCTGCTACAAGCAGACGTGGCATTTTCAAGATCTATTACATGCTTTTGTGTGATTAATGTGGTTCATTACCACCACCACCACCTCCACCTCTTCCCTCTCTGCCAAAGCCTCCATATTCAAAATCATTGTACACACAGCTGTGGCTCTCTGTGTACTCGTCTCAACCTGCTGCTGCCGGGATGTGAGCCTCTCTCTCTCTCTCTTCTGAAGGCTTTTCTCCATGTGAGATGCAATATTTTTTATTTTATTTTTTTAGCTGAAGGTTGGAGAGAGAGAGAAGTGCACTACACATGAAGGGCACTGCAAAGAAAACAAGCTCTGCGTTCTCTCAACAGTCACTCACTCAGATGATGTGTGCTGCCCTGGGGGCACATTTCCAGGCTTGGGTTCACCTTCTATAGTAGAACAGTCCTGCCTTATAATTACAGCAGGAAGATGCTTTTCTCAACAAAACAAAAAAAAAAAAAAAATGCACAGTGTTATATAAAGTGGGGTAAACTGAGTTTATACTGCTGAAAAAAGTCTTTAAAATCTAAATTCACAGTGCACTACTAAGTTGTTGGGCAATTTTAAGACAGAAATATACTTCTTTTTTTTTTTTAAATCAAAGCAAGTTTTGATGAATTTACAGTCTTTTTGATTTAACACTACACCCCTGATAAAAAGATGTGATATTTCCATGCAAATGACAACAGGAGGTCTAAAAAAAAAAAGCTGACTTGGGGCACATATGCACATTTCCAGGCTTGGGTTCACCTTTTAGTAGAAGAGTCCTGCCTTATAATTACAGCAGGAAGATGCTTTTCTCCAAAAAAAACATGCTCATTGTTATATAAAGTGGGGTAAACTGAGTTTATACTGCAGAAAAGTCTTTAAAATCTAAATTCACAGTGCACTACTAAGTTTTTGTGCAATTTTAAGACAGAAAATATGCTTCTTTTATTTAATCAAAGCAAGTTTTGATGAATTTACTCTCTTTAACACTACACCCCTGCAGAAAAGCAGTGATATTTCCATGAAAATGCTAACAGGAGGTTTAAAAAAAAAAAAAAAAAGCAGACTTCTGTCTCTGTATGGGTGGTCCCATAAGGAGGTCCTGGCTCCTGTCTCTCCACACGCTTGGAGACAATGGCACTATGTCCTTCACCCCCCACCCCTTTTCACACAAACCAACAGTTAGTCCTCTCCTGAACTGACTTTACTCACATTCAAAGTTTCCAACAGTTTGATCTGTGCGTAATTTGGAGGAAAACGGTGCGTAATGGGAATATGCTGCTTGAAAAGGTGGAAGAGTATTTTGAAAAAAGCTCACCAGTGAATAAACAAAGTAGCAGCGAGTTCCTCAGCAGCTTCCATCTCACCTCCTGCGTCCTCCTCCTCCTCCTTCTCCAGGGGCTTTCCATGAGCTTTTATTGTCTTAATCAGGGAGCGCAGAAGATAACAAGACGCGCTTCTTTCTTTCCAGTCACCTATTTGTCTCATCCAGGCGCATTGTTGTTGTGTCCTCCACCTCAGCAAACTGTGAAGCGTCTGTTCCTCCACGTGTGCGCGTCGTTTCCGTCTCTGTTCCGTCTCTGTTTCCAACACCTCCGACCATGGACTGCTGAGGGTTTTTATTCCCCTCCCTTCTCCTCTCCTCCTCCGCCTCAAATTACCCGGTTGAGTTTACACTGAGGAGAGAGAGAGAGAGAGAGAGAGAGAGAGAGAGAGAGAGAGAGCAGCATTAAGCCAGCCACAATATCAAACAAAAGACTTCTGGTCGATATTTTCAAAATAAGATTCTAATACTTTGCTAAATTGCTTTACAAATAATAAACTGGGGAAAAAAAGTTCAGAAACTTGTTTTTGGTGTATTATTTCTCTGTTGTTACAATGCTAATGGTCATTGTATTTTACATGGTTGGAAAGCCTGTTTCTTTACCTTCGCAATGATGTCCAACTTGTAAGGATCAGGCATTTGTGGGATGAGCAGCACAGCTGATTATGTGGGGAGCGCCCAAGAAAAAATTTGCCAAAATGCTCTGCCAATGCTAAACAGTGTATTCTCCTGTTGGTATTGACTCTTGTTTTGAGATGTTTGATGGATTGGATGATTGAACTCTCTATCAGTAACAAGGAACAAACAAGACATATTGGCTATTTTACACTTTATTAATTTAATACACCGTCAGGAGCCTCAGTAGCGGTGGAAGATCCATACGCAGCCACAACAGCCTGGCACCTCCTCCTCATGCTGGTCACCAACCTGGTCACACGTTGCTGTGGGATGGCGTTCAATTCCTCAACCAGGATTCGTTGCAGGTCAGCCAGCGTGGTTGTGTCGGTCACTCTAACACGTACAGCACGCCCAAGCTGATCCCACAAGTGTTGAATTGGGTTGAGGTCTGGACTCTTGGCAGGCCGTTCCATTCTCTCTACTCCCACATTGTGGAGGTAGTCTGTGATAACCCTGGCTCTGTGGAATGCGAGCCTTGTCATCTTGGAGGATGAAGTTAGGTCCCAGATTGTGGAGATATGGGATCGCCACTGGCTGCAGAATCTCATCCCGATATCTCACTGCATTGAGATGGCCTTCAATGATGACAATCCTTGTTTTGCCAGTGACATCATTGAGGGAACACACAACCACGCTGGCTGACCTGCAACGAATCCTGGTTGAGGAATTGGTGATAATAGTGAAATAGTAGTAATAGCCATATTTAATGAGGTTTTTTTTGTGCTTTTATTTTGAAGGCAGACTTACCTTTTGTTCCAGTCTTATTCTAGTTAAGTCTGTCAGGCTTGACTCAGCAAGATGGTAAATGGCTGTGCAATGGTTTTCTTCACACTCAAGCAGGCACATTAGACCAGGGACACACTTGATAAGATCAAAGTCTTTGTAGACACCCTTGTACCTATAGACACAAGTTTGCAGAGGCAGACCACCACCTTCACACACCTCCCTCTGAATAGTTTAGATCAAAAACACCACTTGTACCAACCTGTAGGGACTTAACTACAGTCTGAAAACTGACAATTAAAGAGCTAAATCACTGTTCTGAATAGACCCCTGGTAGGCTCTGAACATTAGGTGTACATTAAAGAATATATATCTTTATTATTTAGATTCTTAAATATGTTTCTTTTGAAGTTTTAAAACTGGATCAAACTTGCCATGATAGAAACAAACTTTTATGGGAAGCCAAGGGTGACGAAAGGATGAAGATAATTTAGTCGTCTGAAATGCCACCCACATTGAGCAGCGGTGATTCATGATGCCTTCCAGATGTTTCTTTTAAACTGTAATGATGTGACGCTGAGACACAGTGGGGAAAAAAACAAGCAGGTAAGAAAAGTACGCACATCACAGGCGTGCAGCACATATTAATGCTGACATTTTCCTCGTCGATTGTGTATTTTTCTACGTCAATCGCAAAGTCAGAATAAAAAACCCATCCTCGCCTACGTCAGTTGTTTAGGCTGACAGAGTCTGGTGACACATTATGCTATTACGCAGATTACAGAGATGGCCAATTTTCTCCTTAACCAGCCATAATTACAGGATAATGATTTCCTTTGTGCTGCAGTAGGAGCCTTCAAGGCGGGAGATCATCTTCCTCAGGGCCCAACAGGAAGTGCCACATTGGCTTCATCTTTTAGTGATGGTGCTGAGGTATTTTCTGGTCCCAGTTGGGGGTTCAGGAAGTACAGGGGAGATGCCCGACCACAGAAAAGTAAAGCTAGGAAAGTATAAAAAAGACAGCAAAACAAGGTAGGGATGCAATCATCTTATGGATGCAAAAATACATCACTGACTTTCTAAAGGTAACAGCTTTTCCAGTCTATAAAGGAAACACATACAGCTTTCTGCATGGATTCATCACTAGAAATAACTGACATATTGTAGCTCTATATTACAATGAGTGCTTGTTTGTTGAAAAATGGTGTATTAGTCTAGTCTGAATGATCACTGTTTCAGATAATTCTCAGACAAACCTTTGAAAACTATTTAAACATGCTCAAAGAGTTGGATTACCGATAATAAAAGGACATTAGAATTTCGTTGCCCTTCATATTAGCAGGCCACCATGTAGCTTTAAAAGTCATATTTAGACTCAAGGCTGAATTACAAACCAGGCAATAATTCATTTTTTCCACAGTTAGTTTAATCCAACCATGCCCTTTTCCTTCAACGTTTAGACATAGTGGAGGGATTGGGTTTCCAAATTGGATGACATGCTGAAATACTCCCATCTAGTGGACGAAACCTGAATTGCAAAATAATGTATTCACATTTTGGGTAGGTGCACCATATCATTCCAAAACTATAGTGTTAGGAGGCCGTCAAACAGAGCTCCCTAAAGCTCACCAGGATTAGAGAAATTGATTAGAATCCCTCATATATTTTGGCTTGTTGTGCTATCTTTGTGGGGACCAAGTTCCGTCTTAAACCCTCGTTGTGAGGACCTTAATGGTTTGTGAGGACATTTTGGCCGGTCCCCACTACTTCATAGGACTGTTTGAAGGTTAGGGTAAGGGTCGGGGTTTCTCCCTGGTGGCGTTTATCCGTGAGCTAGGATATGAATGCCACAAGACGTCTGGTCAATATTTTCAAAATAAGACTAATTTATATGGCAGCGAGTGTACATTATTTTGAAATTCAGATAAATTGATACTTTGCTGAATTGCTTAGCAAAAAACATTTAAAATATATAGTATGAAAATGTGTTAGTATTGTGTAGTGGTGGTCATGGTTGTATGAACCCTATTAGTGGTAATAGGCTAAGTGAAGTAGTAGGATATTTTCAAAATAAGACTCTCATCAATATGGCAAATTGTGTACATTATTTTGAAATAATTCAGATAAATTGATACTTTGCCAAATTGCGAAGCAAATGAATGATTATAAGCTTTTAAAATATAAAGTAGGCCTATGTGTAGTAGCATTAGTAGTGTGTAGTGGTACAAACCCTATTAATGGTAAAAGACTAAGTGAAGTAGTAGGATATTTTCAAAATAAGACTCTAATCGATATGGCAGATAGTGTACATTATTTTGAAATATTCAGATAAATTGATACTTAGCTAAATTACTTTAGAAAGAAGGATTATAAACAGTGGATTAGTGATACTGATATTTGGCAGTCTTGGACATGTCTACCAACTGACAGCTAGTGGGCTACGATTGGCAGGCTCACACATGAAAAGAGCTCGACAGCTGGTGAAATTTTGTTCCATCTCTGCTGTGACAGGTAGCCTCGCTGCGTGGAGTAATTGGCAGATTAAAATAAAGTGCAAATCAGTGCAACTTCTTTCCAACATCAAACAGACAAACCACTCCGGAAACATTTGCTTCACAAGTCAATGTGATACTTTATTCATGAACCTAGGACCATATATATATACTGTATAAATACTCTATATATTCTACTCCCTTCTGTGATCTCAATAACAAATAAAAAATAATATTAAAAAAAGCAACATGATTATATTTAACAGGCTGTACAAAAATAAATAATGTTTGGATATTCTGTACAAAAGGAAAAAGTCTTGATAGAAAAAAAACAAAACCTTCGCAGAAGGCAGGAGAGACTTACTTATGAAGTAGTAGCAGGAGACAAGTCCCTCTTTAGGTCTCCACACACACACACATACACACATGCACACACACGTGCACACACACACACGCTCACACATACACTCCTCTTTGGTCTTTGAACAGTTCCCTCATTGAAGGCTGTGTAGACGAAGGCAAGATATGGCTAAAGTACAGCGTACTGAGGCATTTAGAGACAACTGGGTGTTACGATGTGCCGCTGGCAAAAAAAAACAAAGATGAAGTGCTACAGGTTTGTGATAAATAAACTGGCAAGTTTGAACATAAACACTATTATGACTATTCGCTATCTTATTTTCCATACCTGATGGGGTGAGTAAGTAGAATATGAGCTACTCTCTTTCATTTCTTTATATATTCTCTGCAGTACCCTCCCCCCACCCCCCAAACCCCTTATGTGTCCGTCCAGCCCAGCTTGGACAAACATCATATAAATGCATTAAAAATTTCTGTCTCACACTCACACACTCTCGCACACACACAAGCATGACATTGGCACCGTAAGCAGCACGTTCCTTTAGGAAATGAGGAATGTCCATGCTTTCTTTCCCTTGTTGGGAGGCATAATGTGCCACTGCTGCCCTGAGGCCACACAGGCAGCGAACTGTAATCAGTCTTTATTGCTTCAACCAGGAGGCAGTGCCACTGTGGACCAACGTCTGGCCCCGAAATGGATGGAGGGAATGGGTAAAAATGTGTCGCAGTCATTAAGGACCCATTGTGGGACTGTTAGACTACCTGGAACCCATGAAAACCACTCTTGCTCTGGATGTAAACATTCGTCGGCTTCTTTAGTTTGTCCGTGGGAAAAAAGGAGGCCGTGAAGGTCAGAGTTTTTCATCTTTCTGAAAGCCGGGTGTATGAAAGGAGGTCTGGGAACAGTCCTTAACAGCCAGTCAGATTGCACAGTTCCAGGAGGGGTCGCGGCCGGGTTTTGGGATCACAGCTGTCGTGGTTTAGCGTGCGCCTGTCTTGGCCGATGCAGCGCAGTTGGCGTTTGCGGAAGCCCCGGCCGCAGGTCTTGGAGCACAACGACCATTCTCCGAGAAGCCAGTAAGGACAGGGCTGGCTGGCGCAGGACCGCGCGGCCAAGGGGCGCAGCTCCTCTGGGCAGTCGCTGGAAGGACGACCTTGGGGGTCTAGACACACCACCTCTCTCTGCTGCATACCTCCACCACAGGTCTGGGAGCACGGACCCCACTCCCTCAGGGTCCACTCAGCTCCACCCACCTCCCTGATGGCATTGATGGACTGGCGGCGGCCTCCATTGCCGCTGGAGACCGAAGCAGTGTTGTTGGGTCTTGGGGCAAAGTAGCTGTACTTCACCCGGGGCCTTGGGGATTCCCCCACAGACAGAACCTGAATGGTGAGGGGCTCGGGGAGTGGGGCGAAGCTCCGGATGCGCTCCAGAGTGGCAGAGGAGCCGCTGTACCGCAAGTGTGCCCCTCGCAAGGCGATGTCAGTCTCCATAGTCATCAGTTTGTATTCGCCGTTTAACAGATAGGTTCCGTCCCGGCGTTGCACTGCCAAGTAGCTGTTATCATGACGACTACTGCCTGGGGAACGCTGCTTGACATCCACGTGGGTGGCACCAGCAGGGATGGTGACAACATCCTGGTAACCAGGCCTGAAACAGAGACACACAGAGGTCAGACTGGGCCATAAAAATAATGCATACTATGTTTCAGAGTATGTTTGTGTAAGAGAAAAAGGCCGTTAGATATTTACCTGGCACGCTCCAGAGAGCCAGACACTTTCTTGCAGGTAGAGCCGTCTCCGCCGCACACGCTGCACTTATCAAAGCGCCGGTTAGAGCCGATGACACGATCACACCCGGCCTTGACACACTGGCCTTGGACACAAACCGAGGTGGAGTCTGGGCTGCAGGGTGTGCCGTCAGCCACCTGGGGGCAGCAGAGAGACACAAATGGACGTTTAGAGTCTAGTAAGACTGTTACATAAGAGTTAAAAGGTAGAAAGTAAAAATCCCCAGTGAGGCAGAAGCCTAGGGGGGCTAAGAGAAATTTAAATTCAACTTGCAGGTCTGCACAAGTAAGAGGACTGCCGTGAGATAAGCTAAGACCCTGAAGATGTTGTAACAGCAGCATCTAGCAGCTCTCACCTTAGTTTTGAGGACAAAGAAGTATCCAGTCCCCTTGGCCCGGCACACCAGCTTGCAGCGGTCTTTGGGTGACACTCCAGCATACTTGGGCACCCACTCGACGCCCTCGCCTGAACCCAGAGACACTTGGGCTGACATGTCGTTGTGGGCCAAGCACTGTTCCTCGCGGAATAACAGGCCTGGGAAAGAAACAAGAGAGAGGTCAGATTTACTGCTTGTTCAGCTTGACCCGCATGCTAGCTTTCACACCAACATGCGAGGTACATCAAAACATGGCATCTTCCTGAGACAGCACACGGTCCAAAGAAAGAACATGTCTTACTGTTGGTATCAGGGCAGGTGTCGGTGTTACAGGAGCGGTACTGGATCCTCTTGCCCTCACAGTACTTGCCGCCGTTCTTGGGCAAAGGGTTTTCACAGGAACGGAAAGAGTACTGCACCCCTCCACCGCAGGTCCGAGAGCAGTCGCCCCAAGGACCCCACACCCCCCAGCCACCATTGACAGGAGTCTGAAAGCACCAGGGACATGAGCGTTACAATTTTGAACTGAGTTAGAGTTAAATGATTGTTGGGTGTTTTGAGGTGGAATTAGGTCTGGTTCCTACCTGGTGTTTGGCCGCTTGGCTCTTAGTGAGACAATGCCCGGCCAGGCAGTAGCTGTCATGCCCGCACGCCGTCCCATCAGCCCAGGGGAAGTTCTTAGTCTGGCACACCAGCAAACCATTGGATGTGGTCACAGTGCACCACAGAGCCGCGCACGTGGTACTCAGATCTGTGCAGTGCTGGGAGTCATCGCCGAAGGTCAGCCGACACTGATGGTCGGCGTCATAGACCGTCCCGGGCAGGGGCTGGGGCAGCGGCTGAGGTTTGACCGGTTTGTCCAGCAGGCACTGGCCGTGGCCGTTGTCCAGGAAGGTGGTGACCATGAGGGCGGAACAGGGGGACCATGGCTGCTGCTGGTCCAGGTTGGACAGGGTGGAGGCCATCATGTGGGAGCCCCAGTGGGCGCCGTTGACCCCGGAGCACAACTGGGCATCATCGTGAGGCATGTTGAAGACGTGGCCTGGACGACAGAAGATGAAAGTTCTTTGAGCACCTCTAGTAAAATGTGATTATAATTTTACTTACAAGAACGTGTTTTTTTTTCTACTTACCCAGCTCATGTGCTACAGTAAATGCTGCCTGGAGCCCATCATCCTCAATAATCGAGCAGCTTCTCTCGGGGTCGCACACAGTGCCAACATCTGCCATGCCCAAAGTGTCACAAGAGTGGGCGCCACACAGGTCCTAGAGAGAAAGAGAGTAAAATGAATGTTTGAATACTGCTTCTCTTTTTCTATCTCTGATCCATCCTCTGTCTCAACACACTTCCTCTTCTCCTCACTCCAACTTACCGTCCTGGTGAAAAGCACGGCGGTGTCATAGTGCTCGGGGTGGCGGTCGCTCAGCGGGTTGTGCTGCTTCTGCCACTGGCAGAAGTTGCGGAGGGTCATGGCGGCGTTCGCCGACACCTGAGGCCCTCGCTCCTCCTCGTACACCACCATCAGCTTCACCACCGCCAGGCTGATGGAGTTGAGGATGCTGTGGTGGCGGTAGAGGCGGGACGCCACCGCCATGATGGTCAGCAGGTAGGGCTTGAGTCCGGCGCCGTGGAACTCGGCCATGGACTGGTCGGCCACTAGCATGATCTCCATGTAGCGAGGGGTGGAGACAAAACGTCTGGTTCTGTGGTGGGCTGAGGGGAGAAGAGGAGAGAGAGGTCAGACCAAGGTCAAAGGTCATGTGATCAGGTTTCAGTCCTACTTTTACAGATTCTTTTTGATAGAAACGATTCAGTTTGTCTGGAACAGTCTGCAAAACTCTGCCAGGGTTCTAAACAGCAGCTACAAAGGCTCGTTTTATTCAAGAGGGAGCTCCGGATGTGCCTGGAGGAGCCTGCGCCAGCGTCACACCACCGGCGGCTCCTCCTCCTCGAGGCCCGCATTCCTAGAATGACCTTCTCTGGTGGAAAAATTATGCAAAAGGGAGAAAATCCTTTTCTTTTCTGCCGGTGCGAGTTGTACCAGGAGGCGAGTTTACACGTCTCAGCACCGCCGGGCTCTGGCTGGCTCCCCTCCCCTTCCTACGTCACTCCTCCTCCTCTTTCCCCTCCTCTATCCTCCCCTCCCTTCCTCATCTCTGGTAGTGCGTAGACAGCGCTGTCAAAAAAAGGTGGCTGAGTCCATTGCGCATGCTGTGCACCTTGGCACAAGCACAACTCCACTAACAGCAGTTTCATCTGCATATTCACTACAGCCAGTGACTTTTAACCTCCTGGGAGCCGAGTAAAAAAAGAGTCTTCCAATTACTTTTTTTGTGTGATTTTCTTTCCTATTTAGGGTTAAAAGAAAATCTTACAATTTAGGTTTTTTAAACTTTATTTTTTATTTTACACCACTGTAGTGGACCACAGGACCATTTCAGTGTGAAAAGACTAAAACAAATTAACAGATTATGGCTTTAGAGTGAAATTAAACCAAGAATACATTCAACTTGATTAAAAAAAACTAATGCCATATCACTGGAAAGCCTAGGATGTCCTCTTTACAATACACCAGGGGTTGATAGAGTAGGTCAAAAGAGTAAAAGGATATGCATGTGGACAAAATGTCCACTAGAGAGGACACAAGTCAATGGGCTGGGTCTCAGGAGGATATAGAAGATTTGTATACATAAAAAATAAATCACCTTCTCTGTGTTTCTTGGCCACTTTAAAGGTCGCTGCTCAGCTTTATGAAATGAGTGACATTGTGCGTAAAATGCGCACAGCGTGTCCAACAGCCTTACCTGTGTGTTCTGCATTAGAGGCTTCTTTCTTCTCCTCTTCCTCCAGGTTCTTTGGCACCCTCTCCTCGTCCTCGTTCACCCCGCACTTGGAGCTCCCTTCCTCGGCCAGAGCTGCCCGACCTCTCCGGCGGATCGTGTGGACGTCCTCCTCCTCGGTGCTTGAGGAGTTGAGCGGCTGGATAAAATACTCTTCTCCCTGGTAGTAGAATCCGCCTCTGAGTCCGTTGCACAGGTTGAGAGCAGCTGCAGAGTGCTCCTCATCTCCGTTCACGGTACCGGAGAAGAAACAGCCCGGTTCGGCTCCAGTTTTGGGTTCTTGTGTCGGTTCTGGACTCCCAACAATGTGGAAGACAAACCCTGGCGCCAAGAAGGTCTGGTCAGGCTCTAGCTTCAAGATGAGCTCCTTGCCAAACACGTCCAAGCGGTACTCCCTCATCTCCAGCTCCTTCTCCTTCTCCTCCGCGGAGAGAGTCCTCCACGGTTCGGTTCTGCTCTCAAACCGGTCCACCGGGTCCAGTCTGACCGGCACCACGGTGCTCTCCTCCCAGGCAGCTTCGACGACGCACAGAGAGGCGATCAAACCAATGCAAACGTGTAAAAACCTCATCATATCACTGTGAAATCCGACAAGTAGAAAAAGACAAAAACTGACAATAGAGTCTCTACAGGGGAAAGCAAATAGATCCTTTAAAAAAAAAGTTTTTTCCCACTATAAGCTATACAAAGTCTTCCAAAAATCTGTCCCCAAAAAGAGATCAAATCCAGTGCAATATAAAGTTATGTGCAGGTCTGACTTGTTGCAAAAAAAAAATCATTAAATGAAAATGAAAAGATCTCTGTAGTAAATCCAACAGGTTTCTCTCTCTCAAAAACTCAGCTCAGTTTGAGTTTTGGGCTGCAGGTTTTTTTCCTCTGCTGGCCTGGTTTAGTCTGTTCTCTGCTTCTTGCCTTGCAGTCAGAAACAGAGCAGGTCCCTCCTATATATCCCCCTCTGCCTCCTCGAGACCACCCCCTTTCTCTTTGATCTGAGAGGGGCCAGAATCTCGTGCGCAAAAGAGAACGCACGAGCGACCTGGAGCAGTGCCATATAGAATCAATCATTGGAGAGAGAGAGGAGTTTTTTTAGAGAGGAACTTTTAACTGAACTATAATGCATTCTTAAAAAAACAGCACTTTACTGCTGATCAACTGTCTAAAGTATCATCAGTAACAGTTTCATGCAGTATTTCTTGAATTCTGGGACCTGATCTGCTCATGTGAGGCTTGTACATTGTACATGATTGTAAAATCAGTGAATTAGCTCTGTTCTTCACTCACATGTTGTTCTGGTTTGCATTCTGTGCTCAGCTATAGACATACATTTTGGGAAAAGTGAGTCTATTATAGCCTTTTTCCTAACAAGTGCCTTTAATTGTATCTAGTGTGACTATTCATCTAGGCAAAAAAATAATGTTTATTAAAATGTATGTTAAAAAATGCAACCTAAATAGTGCATTAGAACAATTTATGTTATTTTACTGGGATATTCTTAAGAGTGTACGCATATCACTGAATATAGTCTAATAATATCAGTCATAGAGCCTAATAAGATAATTTCACCCATTAGTGTGTACATTTGTGATATGAAAATAAAAACCTGGCACTGTTGCAGTGCTCTACTTTGTCACTGCACTACACACACAGGAGCTGAAATATGTGAATATGTATTTGGGTCAGTTACAGTGACCATGTTTAATTAGAATTTGAAATTGTTTATTAGAACAAAAAAAAGAAGAAAAAAAAAAACCCTGTATGTAAATCTTTCCAAATATTCCAGAGAGAACAAATTGGCCATAAAGTTCAGCTTTTATATAATGTTTTTGGCAATTTGAGGGAGAAAAAAAAAAGTATAGATGCAGAACTACTCTGGGCTTTTGTCCAGTTTGTTTTTATTATTATTATTATTATTATTATTATTATTCTAACCTCTATACATTTTCAAACCAGACCTCCTCTCTCTTGTCAGAGCATTTTTTTTTTTTTTTTTTGGAGAGGAAATGTGGAATATATAGCTCCAAAAAATGACAGTAATGACTTATGCCCATTCCAACATAAATCAGGGTGACAGGCAGCAATGGGCTGATGTGGAGCAGTGTTGTAGTGTCAGTGCAACTGGAGAAGAGGAGATGGCAGCAGGTCCAGGAATGGTAACCAAGGCTCCGGGAGTCGTACTCACCTCCTCCCTCTGCCAAGCCGGCTGTGGTGCGCCGTGGCCGGGGAGAGGGAGCAGAGTGGGGCCGCTGAGGTCTTAAGGTGGATCAGCTCTGGATGTCAGGCTGCCTCTGTGCTCAAACCAAGCCGGGCACAGCCCCTGTCCTCCGGCTTCATCCCCCACCCCCACCCGCCCGGACTGGTCCTTCTCTGAAACAGACAGGAAGAGTTTACACTATAGAGTTTCATTAAAAAAATAACTGGCAAAGCAGAAATCCTATTATACAAACTTCATTCACAGTAAAGAACAAAATAAAAACAACTATTTAGGGAAAGTGAACTAAAGTAATCCTTCATTATGTCCTTAAAAAAGTTTTTTTTTGTGATTTCCTTCCTATTTAGGGTTAAAAAGAAAATCTTAACAATTTAGGCTTGTTAAACATTATTTTATTGTCCACTGTAGTGGACTACAGGACTATTTCAGTGTGAAAAGACTTAAAATATGATCAGATTATGGCTGTAGAGTGATATTAAACCAAGAATACATTCAAATTGATTAAAAACAACCCACACATGCCATATCATTGGAAAGCCTAGGATGTCCTCTTTACAATACACCAGGGGTTGATAGAGTAGGTCAAAAGAGTAAGAGGATATGCATGTGGACAAAATGTCCACTACAGAGGACACATGTCAATGGGCTGTGTCTCAGGAGGATATAGGCCTAAAATGTCTAAGAAATAATGATAAAATCATGTTGAAAATATAATAATATCATTTAATAACATATCATGTTATTGATTGAAGTTTTTTTTTAACACTTTAGATGGATTATTCTCACAATTCCCACTGCAGTGCTTTCACTGGAACAAACATCTCCCATCAGTCTCTAGACAGATTATGGCGGTCCACCTTAAAAGCAACAGGTCATAAAAAGTGAATAGTTGTAATTTCATTATTTCCCAGTAGATGGTAGGCATGAGTCATGGAAAGTCCCCACAAAGCTGCAGGGATTTTTCCATGACTAGATGAACCAATCTCGAGTTTAGCCATCAGGTGGCGCCTTGGCATCACATTAGGGAGCTTGTAAAGGTGATATTGACCTCAGGGAGGCAGCCCTGGTACACTGATGGAGTGTGTGGAGGAGAATGGTGCCTCATGCTGGAGGATGCTGATCCTTGGTCAGAAATGATAACCAGGTGACAATTGGATGAAGTGGAGTGGAAAATATCTTGTTTTTCCGATTTTATTTAATGTGTGGACAATCACAGATTAATAATTAGCCTAATTGTGGGATTTTTTTTTTGCATTTCAGAGTTCTGGAATATATTTTAATATGAAGCAAATACATTAAATCAACAAACCATACCACTCCGACATCCCAGGCAGGACCGCCGTCAGGGTGGGGGGGCAAAGACCAGGGGGGGCCCATGCAAAGGTCTATGGTTGACACGTAAATGGGATCAAGAACAACACTTAACTTACTGACCTATATCACTAACAGTGCAAGTTAAATATATTTACACAAATATGAATATATCTTTGTCCAGTGAATATCTTTGTGTCATCCATCTATGTAAAGTGAATATCTTTGTGTCATCTATCTTTGTGTCATCTATCTTGGTACAGTGAATATCTTTGTGTCATCTATCTATCATCTATCTTTGTGTCATCTATCTCTGTACAGTGAATATCTTTGTGTCATATATCTCTGTACAGTGAATATCTTTGTGTCATCTATCTTTGTACAGTGAATATCGTTACGTCATCTATCTTTTTACAGTGAATATCTTTGTCATCTATCTCGGTACAGTGAATATCTTTGTGTCGTCTATCTTTGTACAATGAATATCATTGTGTCATCTATCTCTGTACAGTGAATATCTTTGTGTCATCTATCTCTGTACAGTGAATATCTTTGTGTCATCTATCTCTGTACAGTGAATATCTTTGTGGCATCTATCTTTGTACAGTGAATATCTTTGTGTCATATATCTCTGTACAGTGAATATCTTTGTGTCGTCTATCTTTGTACAGTGAATATCATTGTGTCATCTATCTCTGTACAGTAAATATCTGTGTCGTTTATCTTTTGTACAGTGAATAGCTTTGTTTTATCTCTCTCTGTACAGTGAATATCTTTGTGTCATCTATCGCTGTACAGTGAATATCTTTGTGTTATCTATCTTTGTACAGTGAATATCTTTGTGTTGTCTATCTTTGTACAGTGAATATCTTTGTCATCTATCTCTGTACAGTGAATATCTTTGTGTCATCTATCTCTGTACAGTGAATATCTTTGTGTCATCTATCTCTGTACAGTGAATATCTTTGTGGCATCTATCTTTGTACAGTGAATATCTTTGTGTCATATATCTCTGTACAGTGAATATCTTTGTGTCATATATCTCTGTACAGTGAATATCTTTGTGTCATCTATCTCTGTACAGTGAATATCTTTGTGGCATCTATCTCTGTACAGTGAATATCTTTGTGTCATCTATCTTTGTACAGTGAATATCTTTGTGTCATATATCGCTGTACCGTTAATATCTTTGTGTAAATATCCGTGTCGTTTATCTTTTGTACGGTGAAAATCTTTGTTTCATCTCTCTGTACAGTAAATATCCGTGTCGTTTATCTTTTGTACACTGAATATCTTTGTTTCATCTCTCTGTACAGTAAATATCCGTGTCGTTTATCTTTTGTACACTGAATATCTTTGTTTCATCTCTCTCTGTACAGTAAATATCTGTGTCGTTTATCTTTTGTACGGTGAAAATCTTTGTTTCATCTCTCTGTACAGTAAATATCCGTGTCGTTTATCTTTTGTACACTGAATATCTTTGTTTCATCTCTCTGTACAGTAAATATCCATGTCGTTTATCTTTTGAACAGTGAATATCTTTGTTTCATCTCTCTCTGTACAGTAAATATCCGTGTCGTTTATCTTTTGTACACTGAATATCTTTGTTTCATCTATCTCTGTACAGTAAATATCCGTGTCGTTTATCTTTTGTACGGTGAATATCTTTGTTTCATCTATCTCTGTACAGTAAATATATGTCGTTTATCTTTTGTACAGTGAATATCTTTGTTTTATCTCTCTCAGTACAGTAAATATCTGTGTTGTTTATCTTTTGTACAGTGAATATCTTTGTTTCATCTCTCTCTGTACAGTAAATATGTGTGTCGCTTATCTTTTGTACAGTGAATATCTTTGTTTCATCTCTCTGTACAGTAAATATGTGTCGTTTATCTTTTGTACACTGAATATTTTTGTTTCATCTCTCTCTCTACAGTAAATATCTGTCGCTTATCTTTTGTACAGTGAATATCTTTGTTTTATCTCTCTCTGTACAGTAAATATCTGTGTCGTTTATCTTTTGTACAGTGAATATCTTTGTTTCATCGCTCTCTGTACAGTAAATATCTGTGTCGTTTATCTTTTGTACAGTGAATATCTTTGTTTCATCGCTCTCTCTACAGTAAATATCTGTGTCGTTTATCTTTTGTACAGTGAATATCTTTGTTTCATCTCTCTCTACAGTAAATATCTGTGTCGCTTATCTTTTGTACAGTGAATATCTTTGTTTCATCTCTCTCTACAGTAAATATGTGTCGATTATCTTTTGTACAGTGAAAATCTGTTTTATCTCTCTCTACAGTAAATATCTGTGTCTATTATCTTTTGTACAGATAGATAAAACAAAGATATTCACTGTACAAAAGATAAACGACACAGATATTCACTGTTAAGAGACAGATAAAACAAAGATATTCACTGTACAAAGATAGATGACATGGCAATCTTGTTATTTGAGTACCTCTTCCACCATCGCCTCTGGTAAAAGGCCACGTATAGTGACAATGGTCCTCCTGTCATAATGCAAGTGTGATGATTTGCAAACACATTTAAGATAAATCAAATGTATTGATACCGTGGCAGAATTAACAACACAGACACAAAGATATTTAAATATATAGATTTTATGTACATATATTCATGTGGATGACTAGAAAAGAAACACTATATTCTTACAAAGGAATGATTTTGCACAGTCGTATTTCCTAAGTTAAATAGTAATTTGATACAAAATTACTATAATAAATAAAACTCATCTCATTGTTGTTTTTATTCACACACACACATACCAGTTGTACAAACAATAAATTACAAGTTCAGTGCTGTGTTTCTGTCGTTCAGCGAGAGCGGGTTTCCCCCGCTGGAAGAGTCAGAGTAGGTTGTGTGATTGTATGTGTGGAGCGTGTGTGAGGTTTCTGCTGTGTAACTGTTGTTTCAGTGTGTCTGTATGTGTACATTTCTGTGTAAATATGGTTGAATACTAACACATATATGAAAGATCTACTCATTGTACAAAAATGTCTACATTGTGTAAATAAATCTGAATGTGTGAGGGAAGAGGCGAGAACGCTGTGTGAGTGGTATGTTGACCTGGGTCATGTACTATCAGAAAACCTTTCTTATGGTTTGTTTTCTCCTGCACAGGTGCCAGATGGGTGAGGTTTGCCACACAGGAAAAGTAACGGTTGTTGGACATAAATAACAGGAGGGTGTTTTTAAAAAGTCCATTTGATATGTAACGTACATTGTCCACACTCTGAATGCATCCTTGATTAAATTAATCAAATATGATATTGTGAGATTTGGTGGAGGATTTTAAAGAATTAGTTCACCCAAATTACAAAACTTAAACCAGTAGTTTGACATTTCGTTTCACTTTCTTGAGAGTAAGACAAGAAAATTGATACCACACTCAAATATGTCCGTCCAATATGAAGCTAGAGTCAGCAGCCTGTTAGCTTAGCATTAAAAATGGAAACAAAATGGCAAATCGTCATTTTTACACTTCACATTTTTGTACAGACTAAACAAACAAAATATGGCGCGTTAATTAAGAGATGTTGGTGAGCATATTTTTAATCTTTGGACAGATCTAGGCTAGCAGTTTCCCCTTACTTCAAGTCGTTATGCTAAGCTATGCTAACCATTTCCTGGCTCTATGCTAAGCTATGCTAACCGTTTCCTGGCTCTAGCTTCATATTTAAAAGGACAGGCATGTGAGGTATCAATCTTATCGTCTATTTCTCGGCAAGAAAATGAACAAGCTTATTTTCCAAAATGTCAAACTACTTTTTTTTAATTAAACAGCAACATCTTTTTCCAGAATCAGTGCCCCCCAGAAGTCATTTGGGACTATTTCTTCAGCAGAAAGTAGTTCCAAAGAAATTGTTGACAGTTAGGTTTGTGGATTGTCGGAAGTAACCAAGGCATTGTTTCTGGATTTATAAGTTTCTATGGATATCTTAAAACATGGGCAAATTTTTTTATTTAGGGTGAACTGACCCTTTAAAATCTGAATTGTTGTAATGTGGCCAACACCACCCGTCAGGCTTGGAAACAGATTAAAACAATCGTTTGAAAATACGGGATGTAAAGTAGTAAAATAGAGAATGAGTGATGAAAAGAAAGAGTTGAATTGCAAAAGGACATTAATGACTGCATTAGTATCTCCCTTGCTGTCGTTGCGAGTATCCAGGGCACACATTGTCATATTAGCATCGCTTCCTAAACAGATAAACAGACAAACAAAACAGATATTGACCGCCACAATAAAACGCGAGGGTCGTAAACCTCCCAGCACCAGCATAATGACTGATACAAACGGAACTGAGAGTGACGAAGCTTCAAGACACACACATGTTCACGGTACATACTGTATGTGCTTAAAACACAGGCCTGGGTACATGAATGTGCTAGCGCATAACACACACACTCGCACTACACACACGCACCAAAAATCAAGCATTGCCCCAAACTTGTGAGTCATCATTAACCTCCATAAATGTTAAGGAGTGTCGAGGTTACTTTGCCCCGTTGGTCGATTTAACCGTTTGTCCTCTGAAGGCCACCGTATACTCCCTTTCCATCGTCTTCGGGGTAAACGAAGAGTTGTCGCGGAGCGGAGAAGCTTTTCAAGAACGCAAACAGAGAAGTATCTGAACAGTTTAAGACTGACTGGACATGGGACGCAATGCAACGTCCATTAACCAAATGTCTGGGTTTACCCATTTGTTCTTGGTCACCACTACGGGAAATAGTTTGTGATCAGTCGTCCCTTCTTGCGATGCCTTTTCGGTATTCAGCTGGACAGATCAGTCAAATAAAGACACACTTGTACGCTTGTAGTTGGCGCATATGATCCAGGACCATCGTACGTTATGGACATCTCCTGTAAATTGGACATATTGGTCACCGAGTGGCTCATAAAATTCTTAATGGGAAGAATATTGGTAGGCAATCGAAAGAGAAGGAGACCATCATTTTGGTTGCGCTCATGGAACTGACCTTAGTTGCTACGAAGATTGCTACAAAGATTGCCTACCATCCGGTGAGTTTTTCTGGATGGTACGTCTACCTGCGGTTCAGTGACTGAAATGTCCAAGTTACAGAAGTAATATTGGACGTAGTACGACGGACGTGGGACAGGGTTACGATTCGGGCAGAAATGATGAGGGTGAATAACGAGTGCTTCCCATCGTTGGGGCTCTTGTCTCGGACACACTCATGGCAAAAGACAAAGGGGTGCGACTTCCAAATCCCCACAGTGATTAGAACACATGGAATAGCATAAAAATAAAAACACGACAGGCATGCCATTACAGGGCAACACACGCTAAGCCTCCAGGGGTTTGGAGACTGAAGTAAAGACAATCAGTTACTGTCCATGTGGAAATGACATGCACTTTAAGTCCTTAGCTATGCCAGAGGCGATACTTGTCACCATCATACGGACACGGTCCTCTTGTGCGCTGCATAGCTACTGTGATTCCAGGACATCCCTCTGGCATATAGTCAGGTACATCCACGACAATCTGTCTCTGAGTCTCTGTGTATCTGGTCCGGGCGCTTTCAGCCAACATTCACAGTCATGTTTAAGGTCCTACATCCAGCACTTGAGACCTTTATCAGACGTACGGAATATAGTTCTTCCTACGAATTGCTTTTTGTCTCGCGAATCATTTTTCCTCAACATCTCTTCACCAGACAGTGTTTGAAGGCGGAGGGTCGGGCGCCTAACGTGCAGCCCTTGGACAGTTTGCCATCCTGGTCCTTACACTGCACCGTCCGGCTCTGCCAGCCAGTGTCACAAGTCCTGGAGCAGGTCATCCAGGACCCCGTTGCCCAATGGGGCCCCGGGGTTGGGGTGGAGGGACCTGGAGCTGTTGGTGGCCCCGGGACCAGGACAGAGGGAGCGGGGGAAGATGTAGTGGTGCTTCTGGTGGTGGTGGTTCTCGTCGTGGTTGAGACTGTCGTGGTGCTCTGTGTGGGGGTCGACTTTAGGTTAAGAATGAGCGGAGCTGACGGCTGCTGCCGGCGGGGCATGAAGAAGCTATAACGAACATCCAGGGGCTTTTTAGCGTCCGTCGCTAGAATCTGGATCACCAGGGATTCTTGGAGGGCTCCGGGACCCATGCTGTGGAGCCACTCGTCCCTTTGGCTCCAGCCACTGTAGTTGAGCACGGAACCGTTGAGCGGGATGATTGTCTCGGACGTGGAGATCATGAACTTGCCGTTCAGGAGGTACTCGTTGCTGGGCCGTCGGAGGGCCAGGTAGGCCGTGTAGCGGGTCTGGTCCTTGGCCTTGTGCTGACGGACCTTGATGTGGGTGGAGCCTGCAGGGATCTTAACCACGTCAGTGTAGCCCTTACTGTTTGGCAAGACAGGAAGTAGAAGAGAGGTCAGATCACTGCGTAATACAGTTAATACGGTTAAAGTCCTCTCGTTTTCTTACCTCTTCTTGGTGAAGTTGCCCATAACGCGTATACACCCCGTGCTCTCGCCTCCACATATACCACACTTGTCAAACTGCAGCTTGGAGCCGATGATGCCGTCGCAGCCCGTCCGTATACACTTCCCTTTCACGCACACCGAGCTGCTGTAAGGACGACACTCCGTCCCGTCTATCACCTGAAGACAAACAGTCACAAAATCATTTTCTACATGTTTTTTTTATTCACTTGGTTGCAATCTGCAACCACACCACTAGATGCCACTAAATCCTAAACACTGCACCTTTAAATACACTGCAATCTTTTCCTTTTTTTGTTTTACTAACTCACCCTGTGAGAGAACACCACATAGTATCCTGTTCCTTTTGCTCTGCAGGTCAACTTGCACACATCTTTAGGGAGGACTCCTGCGTACTTCGGCACCCACTCGACGAACGTCTTCACCCCTTTAGGATCTGTCTGGGGACCGTTGCGCACCTCGCATTGCTCCTGACGGAAACTCTTATCTGGAGAAAAGTTTTAAAGGTTTTAAATAAAGAACTATTTATTTTATATGATAAATAAACACTTGTAATAATCATGCATGCGTTCTCTGGCAGTCACACTCACTGGATGCTGGACATGTTGTGACGCTGCAGGACCGATAGATGGCTCTCTTCCCCGTACAGTAGCGCCCGTTGTTCCGCGGCGGCGGGTTGTTGCACAGGCGCTGGGCGAACTGCAGCCCGCCTCCGCACGTTCTGGAGCACGAACCCCAAGGACCCCAGGAACTCCAGCTGCCGTGGTTGGACGCCTGGGAGGAGCGAGGAGAGGAGGGAGTGGAAGATGAAAGAGGAGTTGGAGGAAATGACAGAAGAGGAGAGTGGAGAGGGATGAAGGGGAAAGAAAGCCATAAAAAGAGGAGATGAGAGAGGACAATTAGTGCTGATCAGATATGTTGGGAAGTGGTTGCTGGGCAGGTCACGTGTCGCAGGGATGGCTCTTTGTGATAAAGAAAAATGTGGCATTAATTGTGGCGTGGAAACGAGACAGACCGAAGAGGAACGAAGCTATCCCCACGTGATAAAGCCTCTCATTAAGACAGCATGACTGGATCTGTGGTGGTGTAACAGCTCACATGCTTTCCCCCCCGAGGAACAGCCTGAATGAAATTCTTAAGGTAATGTCTTTATTTCTGCATTTTTCCAACCAGCTCTACGAGTCATCCGTGATAAAAATGACTGGATAAGTAGCATTTAACATTTTATGAGACTAAGTTTATAATCCTGCTGTTCTGCAAAGCTTTTACTTTTTAGTTCCACTGCTGGGTCTTTATTCTTTCCACAGTAAAAAAGCCACTTAATCTGCAATCAAACTACAAGACTGTGTGTAGAGGTTAAAAGACTCTGAAGGCTAAAATGGAGGGGCTTAACGTTGTAAACTGGTCGTCATGCGAGGCGGGGAAAATGAAGCGAGTCAGAACTTGGGCCGGATCCACGCGTGCCGTCGCCTGCCAAGGATCGAGTCAGACCCGTCAAATGTCATGTGACAAATAAACACAAAGAAAATATTCTTTCCCCCGTTCTTTTTTGGCTTTCCCTCTCCGACACACACACACACACACACACACACACACACACACACACACACACACACACACACACACACACACACACACACACACACACACGGTGTCGACAGCCTGCCAAGAACAGATTCGGTCCTTTAACTCATTACGGCCAAATTCAATTTAGCTCTGTTTTAGCAAGGCCAAGAAAACAAATAGCACAGATCAGCAGTGGCATAAATAAAGCAGACCACACAATGAAAGACATTTTTCTTTTCTACTTCATCTTTTTCCTTCTTAAAAGCTAAGCTGTATATTACCTTTATTTGTCTCCTTTTTTGTACAAGGTGGAAATGAGTGCTTAAAATATCAGTTTTTGAACTATAAAAAGAAATCTATTTTTGATTTTTAGTCCTTTTTTTAGTCCTCCATATTTCTGCTTACCGAGTAGTGTCTCTTTCGGGTCTTGTCCACGCACTTCCCCTGCAGGCAGATGCGTCCCTTCCCGCACGGCGTCCCCTCCACCGCCGGCAGCTTCTTGGTCAGGCACACCATCTGGCCCTGGCGGATCACGGCGCACCACAGGCGGGCGCACACGTCCATGCCCGGGCAGACGGTGTACTCGGGGCCGAAGGCCAGGCGGCACTGGCGGACGGCGTCGTAGCTCTGCCCCGGGAGCTCCTCGGGGCCCAACAGGGGCACGCGGGGGGTGTCTAGGAGGCACTCGGCTGTGGCAGGAAAGAGGGAGGAGGGCATTTAAGAAAAAAAAAGCTATGAAAGTCTTTTGATAAATGAGGCCTGTATGACATATCACTCATAAAAGTGCTGGAGCAGCAGCAGATACCGCCACGTTTGAAACGATGCTGTTGCTACATGAATTATACCTAAAGTGATGGAGTTCAACGGTGTCAACAGACGATGCTTTACGGCCGTAATAAACGACACTACTTGATGAAGTATGACTCATCTTGATTGCCTGCAGATCTTTGGCTGCACTGCAATTACACTCTTTAAGACGCTAATAGAATCGTAAATAACTCTCCACAGCAAGAGATTACAGGTTTGTTTTAAAAGTGATCACAAGGCTATCATAAGTCAAATTCACATGGATACAATTTGTAGTTGGAGAAAACCACACACTACACTCACCATTGCCGTCGTCGAAGAAGTCTGTGATGGTGGCAGAGGTGCAGCGGCTCCACGGTTTGGAGGCGTCGATGGAGGTGAGGATGGAGGACATAAGTCGCTTGTCGCTGTTCACCCCGAAGCGCTCCTCGCAGAACTTGGAGTCGTCGTGGGACAAGCCGAGCAGGTGACCTGGGACGCGGAGAGAAAAGAGTTGATGGAAGGGTAAAGAAACGATGACGCAGGTTCGCACATGCAGCAAGAATTAGAAAAGAAAACATGCATAGGTATCAGGTGTATGACATCAGACAATACTCCTGTGATTTTAATCAGTGAGAGAGAGAAGTGCTGACAGATGTGCATGCCCTGGCGTGTTTATATCTTTGTTTTTTTGTTGACGTTGGTGTCTCCATGCCTACCTATCTCATGCGCGACGGTAAACGCAGCGTGAAGCCCGTCGTCCTCGATGACGGCGCAGCTTCTCTCCGGAGAGCAGATGGTGCCGACGTCCGCCATGCCCAGGGTGTCGCAGGAGTGGTGGCCACAGAGGTCCTGGAGAAAGGAAATACTGGAAGTTTACATACATCCAAAGACATGTTTCTTTAAAGAAGTGACTTCATCCAGTCGAACAATTAACCATTCTCAAAACACTTAAAGAGGACCTATTATGCTTTTGTGTTCTTTATGTCTGCAAAGTTACAAAGTCCACATGCTCCCATGTTCCAAAAACACCGGGTACTACGCCTCCCATAATGCAACGCTTTAAAGACTCCCTGCCTTTCAAACGCCCCAACTCCAGTTTGTAATGGCACTCCATTAATAAAAGGGTCTCCAAGACAGTTTTAACCAGCCGAGCAGAACTTCCTGCGACTGCTGATTTTAATATGTACTGCTTTTTAACACCCGCTTCCTTCCTTCCTCTGCCTCCACCATCTCTCCCGTCTGCCTCACGGGGTGCCAGGGTTCACAGTATCGATCTTTGTTTTGATTTCCCACACATGTCCATGCAGATGAGGCCTCGGGGTGCGCTATCGTACCGTCACATCGGAGCTCACATTCCTGCACGGTGGCCTGTGTGCACGCGCCTACACACTCACACTGCAGCGAAACATGCTTAGGATGTGTGGAGAACATCCAAAAAAGGGGAAAACACACACACACACTCTCCCGTGGAGAGGATGAATCGTCATGTTAAGCGGTGCTGACAGGCCTGCTGGGTCGTGTGTGAGAGGCTCTCTCTCTCTGGGGAGGGTGTTTACCCGTTCCTGGCGGGTCGGGGTTTGGAACAAACTGCCTTGTGTTCTGTGCTCACACACGCATTAGTTTTTTTTTTTTTACGATTTTGAAATTGATTTTTTTAACGCCAGAATCAATATATTTGCTTCATTTGAGTCTATGTGGAGGGAAAAGGAAGCTACCGCTTTTATTGTTGTAGTCTGAGTAATGTGACGTCATATCATATAAGATTGACGGATTATATTCACCAGTAGTTTAAAACATTCTTATCTAACTACATACTTGCTGAAAATCGAACATTCTTACTGTATTAATTTGGATATTTTGTAGAGTAAAAGTCCCTAAAAGTGTATGATTCAACTTTTTCCCATGGTCTAGTGTTCAAAAATTGCAATAAATCGTAATAACGAATCACAATACTTGTAGAATTAACACCCAAGTATCGTGATAGTATCAAATCGGGAGATAGGTGAATCGTCCCAGCACTAACACGCAAGTACACTCACTTGCACATAACTATATAAGTACATGTATGGGTACAAACTTGTTGCACATATAAATGCAAGCATACAAGAGAAGAAGAGAGCGCTTGCTTTTGCCAATTGACTGCTGGATACGCGAGCAGCAAACAAAGGGAAAGTCAAACACGCTCGCTGCGTTCATGGAATTTTCTCTCGACTTTTCCACTTGCAGAAAATCTTGAAAACCATTGAAGGAAGCTTGTGTGTATAGAGAATATTGTCTTCATATTTCGTATGTTTCTCTTTCCCCCGTTTCCCACACTCTTTCACCCCGACGTCCTTTACACCTCCCTCCACTTCATTTATTTATTCATTCATTCTTTCACCCCCTTCCAGGCTCTAGAATTGTTTTTGTTACGGAAACACGTGGGGTGAAAATGGGAATATCCCGTCAGAAACGAACGTGTGACGTTGACCCATCCCTATCCGTGCATTATTTACTTCTCCCCCAGCTTTGTTTTTGTCCAAAGGCCTCTCACACGAGCATTCAAAAAGAAGGAGGGAAAGAGAAATAAGTGCAGAAATGAGACGCTAGGAGAGGGGGAGGGATGCCGGATATTAAAGAGAAGAACCGAGAGAACAAGGAGTTACAGAAATATTGGCAGAAATAACAGGAGAACAGGTGGCTAGCTGGTTGTGAAGGTCAGGAGGCGATCAGAGCTGTGTGTGTGTGTGTGTGGAACAAGACCACTTGCAATCTAAGCCAAGGCTCGTGTTAAACAAACAGCCAGCCAGACGCACACACACACACTTCAAATCCCTCTTGTAGAGAGAGTTTAGCTCACTCTGTGTGACGAAAACACCCTGCAGGCTGATTTCAACAAGCCTGCTAATCAAAAGCTATCCATCACTGACAGTTCAGACTGTCACATCATTTCATTTTGTACTCCATAAATATTTGTGTTTAGTACTCACAGAGCTTAAATCACAACAAGACATGTGAAGTGAGGAAAAGCATGAACTAGCCTAAGGTCAGCGCTCAAAGGAAAACCCATCAATGATTGCAAACAGCAGAGCAGTTTAAAGTCGCCGATGCATCACAGCGTGAAGAGAGTGACTGAACTCTCTGGCCAGTCGTGTATGCCGACAGACCTCCGGGGCTTCTAGGGGTCGAGGGTTTTGGGATCCGAGAGCTGTCTGCAGGTTGTCAACATACGCCAGACGAAGTGCAGCACGTGTGAAATATCAAGAGCAGTTAAAACAAACAGAGGGGCTAGCCGTGACGGGGGCGAGGGCTGGGAAATGTACACTTTAATGTACAGACGTGCACATAAACACACGGAGGAGGAGGAGGACAAGTGCACAGGAAAGGGAGGTGCACATCCACGGTGAAAATGACATAACTAACACACGTGTGGAGGAAATGGATTGTGTCTACATCAGCGTGTATCTTACATCAATCATCATTGGATAAGAGCCCTATTAGTGGCACCTATCTCACGATTGTATCACACATCACGCATGTCAACATCTCCACTGCTCTGCAGCTCTCTCTGGCCACCTTACAGTAGGGCTTTGTCCACTGTGCCGAGCTCCACAACAAGCCAACACAGCCGTGCATAACATTTAATGTTCCCATGTACACAGATACGGAACAGTCCCCCTCAATGTGCCCGTTGTTTTGTTCTGGTATGTGTGGAGCAGGGTGACACCGCCGCATGGGTCAGTTCACCGCGGGTACGGAGGGGGGTGTGTTGGGGGTAATTGGACCTGACCACAAAGGGATGGGTTCCCCTCCAACCCCGTGCCCCTCCTCTCTCATCTGGGAACAATGGACTGGTCTGACTTCACGGTCACAAAGTCTTCAATGAGCTCCAGTTCGAGCTCAGCGGAGGACAATAATCAGGTTCCACTTAAGTCGCTCCAAATACACAGATGAAAAAGGTTATTTTCTTTTCACACTATTTGATAGCCAGGGGGGCGCTAAAGATCACAACGGGTACGCCACGATTTTTCTCCTCTGATGTTGTCAAAATTAGATTTTGCACAGTTGCAGATAAAGATCAGGCTACATTAGTATTATACTATTTGTAGGATTAGATTCCAGTGGCGGCTGCGTAGGATTGTTTCCGAAATTGTGTGATCAAAACATTTCCAATAACTTCAGAGCGTTGTAAAGTACAAAAGTTAAAGATTGAAAAAAGATAGATGTTATCATTTCCAAAATTCACAACATGTTTGTTATCTAACTAAATATTCAGCTTCAATCCATATTTGTTGGCGTTTAGCCTTTCAAAAACAACATTTTCACTGCGGTCAACGACCTATTTGCTCTCCTGCTCGCCGCACACAGCTGTATTAACGGGGCGGTCTAGCAGCAATCTAAAAGCAACATAAATTACATTTATTTAATCACGATAAAAGTAAATGAATTAAGTTTACTTATGATGACAAAACTGATGAGTTATATTCCTCGCAGAGAGTTGATTTAATAAAAAAAAGCTAATTTAATAAGGGTGATGACGTCAAAATGACATATTTTGTCGGTTTTCCTGCAGTGTTTAGCTGTAAACAAACCTCAGCCCTGCTCATCTATCAGTTCCAATGAACAACAAGGTAAAGTAACCAATCTATGCACTCACAGATTAACCTTTAAAAGAGCTTAAAGGTCAAAGTTAAAGTGAGGCGGTGGCTGCTTTCTTTGGCTTATTAAAGGTTGCGACCCTTTAGTCAAGTCACGCATGAACTATGTGCTTATTCCGCACACAGATTTAGCTCATTTTGTCCTGCAGAGATGCAACAGATAGGGGCGAGGAACCTGCCCGTGCTGTGTTACAGGGGCTATATAGTGGGGCCATATAGTGGATGATTATACGCTCTGTGTGCGACAAAGTGGGATCACCTGCTTCGGGCGCTGACAGGTAACATCTACAGCACGTTAAGCAGTGAAGGTGAGGAGACAGAGTTATGAATAATGGAAGTGCCGCGACAGGTGAGGCACAAATGAAGTGCTAACATGGTCTGCTTGGAGATGAGAAGATGTTTTAAATCAATGGAAAGATGCAGAGTGGATGTTTTTCTTGGGTATTTTAATGTGATAAAGGAGAAATGTCCAGTTTGACTTTCTTACTTCCTGCCATAGAGGTAGCTGGACAGCTGTTTCCGTGCCCGCTTGACCCTGCCCACCCTGCCAAACCCAACCACCGGAGGATGCCACCGTCTTGCCCGTGCAGGTGTAGTGGCAACAGGGTTAAGTATGAAGCTACACAAAGTGGTTGGCACGCAGGATCTGTGCCACTTTGCCAGCCTGCTGACCTCAGGTATGCACTACCAACTGCCGTGCCAAAGCGTGATGCCGCCAGTTTGCAGCCGATGCCAAGAGATCCGAGGTAATGGGCTACCACTGGCGCTTACTTCTTTTTCCGTCTGAGCCACGACAAGACCCTGCATGAGCTGTAAACACACACACACACACACACACACACACACACACACACACACACACCGCAATCCAAGGCGAGCTATCTGACTGGAGCTATAACCGCTATGAAGCCACACCCGGAGAGGTGAAGAATGCATGATGTGCTGCTGCTGCTGCTGCTGCCCTGCGGCTTTTCCACCAGGCAGGGAGGGAATGAGAATGGGACGGTGAAAGAAGGAGAGTGTGGTCTCGGTAAACGCGGGGCTTCTCACAGGGTGGATGTGTTTGTTTTTCTGACAGCTCCCAGCCCCAGCTGACAGACGCTGGAAAAGTAAGTGGGGGAAAAATGTGCAGACTGGAGTGATGAGAGAGAGCGAGAGAGGGAGAGAGAGAGAGAGAGAGAGCGAGAGAGGGATGACTACCTAATTAACTGCAGTTTTCAAGGGATATTTCTGCAATGCATCCAGCAGCTGATTTCAAACCCTGGGAAGAATTTGCGGCGGGCACGCGCCTCAGTCAGATCACACAGACTTCGAGGCTTTTTTTGTGGGCTGTCAGGGGACTGGGAGGGGAGTAGGAGGCTGGAGACAGAAGAGCCATGCCTAGAAAAACACCAGGCGCAGGAAGTACAGTTTTTATGGAGTTCTAGAGAAGCTGCGCTGCATTACGGCACGAGAGATTCAGCAGAAAAGGAGAGAGAGGGAGGAAGGAGAAAGAAAACATACAAAAAGGGAGGTTGATATAACCGGGGGACATGTGGGAAGCAGGTTGTGCGGTCTTCGCTTCTGATTGATGGTGATGGTGATGGTGATGCAAATGGTTCACAGTTTAACACTTTGTGTCCTTACCTCCTGGCTCAAGGGGGAAAATATCATGCAATTACTGTTATATAATATAAAATATGTGTTTTGCGGTTTATAAGTTAGGGGTTCCCAAACTTTTTCTGACACAAATTAGAGCCCCACTTGATAAGATTTGATTCCCAGGGTCCCCCATCTGGCTTCTCAATAGTTTTTGTTGACACTGACTGCTTACAGTATGATACCAGAATGTCAGTTTTGTCTACCTGAAGGCTGTTGTGTATCGCACTGAGCTTTGTAGATTTCTATTTCAACAGCAGGTAAAAGTACAATACTGTATATACAGAAACAGGATATGTACATTTATGTATACATTACATGTTAGCTTTCGTGTAAAGTCATATACAGTGTACAGACACTTTGCCACAAAATGACATCCGTGCCAATAAATACAATTTAAAACCCGCAACAATGGAAAAAAACTGCAGTAGTTCAATAAAACACAACAAATTGTACCTCCTCCCAGTACGTAACGCTATATGTTATAGATATTTATGGAATATACATGTATGTCTGACAGATTTTGATAAATGAATGGAAGTTTTATTACAGAAAGTGTATTAAAGTAGTCATTGTGTTACTTATGAAACAAATTATTATAGTGCTGCATGGGGACCCCCTGGAACCCCCTCAAGGACCCCTGGGGGTCCCCAGACCCTACTTTGAGCACCACTGTTATAAGCTTTTTGCTCAATCTGCCAAGTGCTTAGCTACTGCTGCGTGCACCATCATAATAAAAACAACCTTTATTGGAATCACACCTGTGCGTAAAGGCCGCCTCTCCACAGGCGCGCATCAGGTGAGAGGAGCGGACAGGACAGGTGGAGGTGGAGGTGTGAAGGGGGGTAAGTTTTGTTTACCTGCCTGGTGAAGAGGATGGCTGCGTCGTGGTGCTGCTGGTGGTCGTCGTCCAGCGGGTTCTGCTGGTTCTGCCACTTGCAGAAGCTCTTGAGCGTCGCAGCAGCGTTCTTGGTCACCTCCAGTCCTTTCTCCTTCTCAGCCACCACGGTGACCTTCACCACCGACAGCCGGATGGGGTTCTCGATGCTGGCGTGTCCGTACAGCTTGGAGGCGATGGAGGCCAAGGTGAGCAGGTAGTGGTTCAGGTCCTTTCCGTACTTCTTGGTCATGGTGTCGTCTGCCACCAGGAGCAGCTCCACGTGCCTGGCGCGCGACACCGACCTCTTCCTCCTCCGATGTCTACTTGTCCCGCGCGCATCCCTGCGTGCTCTATCTCTTGTCCCGCAGCTCTCGTGTGCCTCCCGCGCGTTCTCGAAGGTGAACCTCTCGCGTGTGAACACGTGCAGCGCGCTCTCAACGTTCTTATCCTGCAGAGGAGCGCGCACCACAGGTGTGATGGTGTAGCGCGCGTGGTGCACGGCGAAGAAGCCCTCGAGCCCGCCGCCGCACAGGTTGAAGACAGCCAAGGACTCGGGGTTCGAGTCCACCGTGCCTCGGTACAAGCACTCTTTCTGCAGAGGCGTCATGTGGAGCACGGACTGGACCGAGTCGTCCCGCTCCATGTCCAGCTGGAAGCGGCTCCCATCCAGGTAGAGCAGGTAGCCCACCTTGCCTCCTGCGTGGTAAATCCGGTCAACGGTGCGCACGACCCCGTCTGTTGCAGGTGGAAGATAGAAACCCTGGAAAGAAGTAGCTCCAAGCTGCAACTCCACCTCCACGACGCACAGCAGCAACAGTAGCCGAAACCAGAGCATGCTCTCGGCTAGAGCTGCTGCAAGGATCCGCACCATTGTTCATTCCAAAATAAAGCATCTATGTGGATCTCCACTAAAACCACCCAACTTGTTCCTCCAAAAAGAAAAAGTGCATCCTCCCTGTGTCCAAATCCATAACCAACAGGCGAGCAAACAAAACCCAACAGAGGAGAGAGGAGGAAAATGGAAAAAAAGAGCAGCAGAGAGAGAAACTGTGTGTGCAGAGCTGGAGAGCACTGAGCTGAACTTGGAGAACAAAAACACAAAGTTTGCTCTTAATAGGACCCGGAGAGAAAAAGTCCTGCCCCCTTTGCGCTCAATCACCACTCCCCCCCCCCCTTCTCTCTTCTCTTCTCTCTCTCTCTCTTCCTCAAATCAGAGTAAAGTCAAGTGCTGGAGGAGAGAAACCTGAACAATGCTGTCACTAGTGTGTTTCCCATTGCCTCAGCAGAGAGAGGTTGCAAGTCCATCAACAAATCCTCATGAATCATGTGGAGAAGGAGGAAAAAGAAGATTTCAACTTAAATAAATCATACCTCACAATGACCCCTTCTCATTAAAGGGACTATTTGTAAGTTTCAGAAATGCTTGTTAACAGCGACACCTGTGGCCGTTAAGTCAACGAAAGTCAGCGTCGGGCTCGCGCTTGTGCTCGCTCTAAATAGACGTGAAAAAGCATCGCTCAACACAGTGAGGCGACACACGTCAGTTAAAACCACAATATCACTCTATATTTCAGCTGCTTGGCAGTAATGTTAGCTGACCAGACGAAGGTCTCTCCATGAATCACTGCTGATCCTAGTGTTGGCTTTTCCTGCTTCAGCAAAAGCGGGTCGGTGCCGGGGCTGAAGCAGGAAGAGAAAAACGTTATCGCCTCCCGACTGCGCCCGCTTGTGGAGTTGCGGAGCTCCGTCACTTCACAAGACACGGGAAACCTCTGTTGGTGTTACATTCACTAGATATTCTCAGAGCTAAACTAACTCTTCTGCAGTGTGGAGTGAGCGCGCGTTCACGTCTAGAGGTGGAGCGAGACAGCGAGAACGCGCGCGGTGTGTGTGAAGGCAAGCAGGCAGAGGAGCAGTGACTTCAGCCACACGCGAGCGCGCATGGGATCCCGACCCGGTACATTCAAATAAAAAACAATTAATAACAATATATTGCAATATCAAAGGATAAATGTATAAAAAATAAAAAAAACATGAAGTACAGGAGTAAATAAAAGGCAGAGTGTGAGTTACATCTATTATGTGTTGTTTGTTGTGGTTGTCTCTTAGGCTGTGACATGCACTGACATATCCTGCAGCTTCTATGCTGATGACACTATGTTCTCCAAATAGATGTATTTTATTTTGGTCATAGAGGGAATCGAAATCTTGGAGTTTACATTTAATTTTTGTAAAGAATTGTTTTCCTGATTTCTTCATATGTGCTACACACACGTCACTGGTGTGTTTCCCATTGCCTCAGCAGAGGAGAGAGGTTGCAAGTCCATCAAAAAACCCATATGAATCATGTTGAGAAGGAGGAAACAGAAGATTTCAACTTAAATAAATCATACCTCACAATGACCCCTTCTCATTAAAGGGACTATTTGTAAGTTTCAGAAATGCTTGTTAACAGCGACACCTGTGGCCGTTAAGTCAACGAAAGTCAGCGTCGGGCTCGCGCTTGTGCTCGCTCTAAATAGACGTGAAAAAGCATCGCTCAACACAGTGAGGCGACACACGTCAGTTAAAACCACAATATCACTCTATATTTCAGCTGCTTGGCAGTAATGTTAGCTGACCAGACGAAGGTCTCTCCATGAATCACTGCTGATCCTAGTGTTGGCTTTTCCTGCTTCAGCAAAAGCGGGTCGGTGCCGGGGCTGAAGCAGGAAGAGAAAAACGTTATCGCCTCCCGACTGCGCCCGCTTGTGGAGTTGCGGAGCTCCGTCACTTCACAAGACACGGGAAACCTCTGTTGGTGTTACATTCACTAGATATTCTCAGAGCTAAACTAACTCTTCTGCAGTGTGGAGTGAGCGCGCGTTCACGTCTAGAGGTGGAGCGAGACAGCGAGAACGCGCGCGGTGTGTGTGAAGGCAAGCAGGCAGAGGAGCAGTGACTTCAGCCACACGCGAGCGCGCATGGGATCCCGACCCGGTACATTCAAATAAAAAACAATTAATAACAATATATTGCAATATCAAAGGATAAATGTATAAAAAATAAAAAAAACATGAAGTACAGGAGTAAATAAAAGGCAGAGTGTGAGTTACATCTATTATGTGTTGTTTGTTGTGGTTGTCTCTTAGGCTGTGACATGCACTGACATATCCTGCAGCTTCTATGCTGATGACACTATGTTCTCCAAATAGATGTATTTTATTTTGGTCATAGAGGGAATCGAAATCTTGGAGTTTACATTTAATTTTTGTAAAGAATTGTTTTCCTGATTTCTTCATATGTGCTACACACACGTCACTAGTGTGTTTCCCATTGCCTCAGCAGAGGAGAGAGGTTGCAAGTCCATCAAAAAAACCATATGAATCATGTTGAGAAGGAGGAAACAGAAGATCTAAACTTAAATAAATCATACCCAACAATGACCCCTTCTCATGAAATTCAAAAAACATCAGCAAAACAAGTTCACTCCCACCACCATTTATCACAAACCATCAAACACCAGTTATTTTTACACTTTTACCACTTTGACTCCTTTAATAATTGAAAGCGAAAAAGTCCAGCAGGACCTTGACTGGAGAGTTTCAGCAAACCAAGAGATGGAATAGATAATTTATGGCCGCTCCCGGAGTAAGAGTTGTGGGAGTTCGCTTGTTCCCGTGTGAGGCGTGTTTAATGGAGGAAAAATCTGTGAGCATGCATACAGTAGAGGAGAGAAAGTAAAGGAAAAAAAAAAGTTTGCAGGTGTGTGACGAGGGAATGGAACTACCCCGGGAGCTGTCGGGATTATTTATTGTACCTTTAGGGAAGTGTGTGTGGTGGTGCCAATGGGATGTCGTACTAGGGGGTTTAGCCATGCGTACAGTCACCGTGTCTCGCACAAACACACTCACAGCCAATGTCTTAAAAAGTTCCTGCTCATGTGCTGAGTCACCTAACAGCTAGTACCTCTGCACACCCCAGAGGGGGGTTTCAATGCATGCCGAGAGGGAGGCCTTCCACGCCGAACTCGAGAGCACATATTAGGTTTCGTCAAACGGTGTTGAGCCCAGTGTCGGCTCTCCTAAAGCAGCGCGCTAATCCAAAGCCCCTTATGACTGAGCGGTGTGGGTAGTAATGGCAGGGGATGCAGCCAGGGACAGGGAGTGGGGGCGTGAGAGCGAGTGGGCGGTTCGGCGGAACACGGTGTGCTGCCGCCGTAAGCCTCGCCGCCCCCCTCCCCCTGTCAAATCCCACCGTGGTGGAAGGGTGAAAGGAGAGGAAAGGACAAGAGGGAACAAATTGAAATCAATAAGTAAATAAATACATTTATACTAGGGGCTGTTCAGGATGGAGGAGCACGCTATGCGGCCACCAACGGACAGCTTCCTCCCAAGGGGGTGGAGTTGACCAAAGAAGGGATGCCTAAACCCCTCACAGGAGGGTACAAAAAAAAGAGAAAAAAATAAAGACAAATAAAATAAATTTGCCAAAAATGTCTCTTCTTTCGACCAACCCCAGATTATTACTTTGCTGTTACTGTTATCATGTTACCCAATATACTGTCTGTTTTTTTGTCTTGACTTGTCTCACCTGTTATGTCCTTTCGCACAAAATAATAAGAATGTATTCAAATAAGCCTCCAGAGGATATATTCCTCAACAGGAGGGTTGGAGGGGGCCATGGTCGCGTTTGAAACCTCTGCTACTGCCCTGCTGCAACCTAATATTGAACATGTGCCCTCATCCAGTATTGAGCTGATGTCCAAATCGACTGTTATGCAATCCCACCCCCACTACCCGTCTCTTTTTCTCTCTGTCCTCAAGTCTCCAACCCCCCCCTCCACCCCCTGCTGCCGGGTGTATCTCCTTTACACCAAACTGTCAAGTGTATTACCTGCAGTAAAAAAAGACGCCTGTAAAGACAGAGCAAACCGGAGCTGTGTGTGTGAGAGAGAGAGGATGTTTGATCATGTGACATCAACACATGCATGCTAGTATGTTGAGTTTGGGGTTATTAATGCATGTGTTGCAGCTGCAAACTAGTGGCGCCGAGCCTGAGCGCAAATTAGGCAACTTTCCACGGCTTCTTTCACACCGAAACGCTTTGGCTCACATCCCCTCCTCTTCCTCTCTCCTCTTTGAATCTCACACACTCAGCCTGTTGTATCCTCTTTAATCCCCCCCATCATCTGAAAAGCAAGATGTATGCCAAAGCAACCATATGGACATAAACCGCCCCCACGCACAATTACACAGTAACCCGGATCACACGTGCGAAAGCATACAGTATCGAGCGTCACCAAAACAAGTTGTGAACCCGCGTGCCGAGCCACGTGTGTGCAGGGGGGCCGGCCCACTTCCTACGGCGGCTGGGAGGGGAGGGAATCCAATACGGTTAATTGACAGGCCGAGCCTTTTACATAACCGCCAGGCTTTATCTAAGTGGTGGTGTCAGAATCCTCCCCTCCGGCGCTGAAACTCCCTCCCTCTCCTCCTCTGCACACATCCCTCTCTCCTCTATCCCTTCATGGATGTTAAACCAGTAATTCCCATCAGGATGCTTCACATGAAGGGAGCGGCAATCACAGCGCTTGTTCTTGTGATGGTTGAACGGCCGATGGTGTGTGTGTGTACTCTCCTTTTTTCCTCTCCCTTTGTAGAAACCAGGTGTGTTCTTCTTAGCATCTGTTACCATGGCGCCGAGGGAGACGGCAACGTCCCCCCTGGGTGACAGCTAGCCTCCATCGCAGGTAGACTCTGTTCTGGGGAACACAAACACCTGCACACACACACACACACACACACAAACACAGCTTCAAGAAATAAACACAGTAAACTCTTTTATCCACAATATATATATTCGTTTAAAAAAGAAAATACAAAACAAACTAAAACAAAGAGGCACACGTGTGCGCCTGTAAACAGAGATGAGAGGATGGGTTTTAAATGAATCTCAGAGGAGCATTCTTCAATCCAAGACCTGATCGAGGTCTGAGCGGCAGTGCAAGTATGCAAGAAATATTGCTCATCCTTCATGTTTTAGACATTCAAAAAGGCTTTCCAGTGAAGAGTACATTCTGTCCTATACAGTAAAGCTAATGGTGGTTTCACAACCTAAAATTAAAAAGCCTGTAGTAACTGTAAAAGATGTATGAAAGATATTCAATGCCCACGTCAATGTCCAAGTTATACTGCATATTACAAAGTCACATGTTACAGTTAAACATACTGTCAGGATGCGTTATTTTATGTTTCCCAGCATGATAAATTATTTTTGGTACAGTGCAAACACGTTCTAAAAACGCCTTTTATTTTGAAGAAACTGCACTTGAGACTCAAGTGAACAACAACAAAAGTACTCTCCTTTAAAAGGGACTGTATGTTCGTTTTTACACGTATAAATCATTTTTTTATTGCCAATGTGTAAACAGGTTGTAGCCTGATCTAAAAAATGAGACCTTCCGCGACTTTCTGGGTTTCCTCTATCAGCCTGCAGACTGCTTTTAATGTTACTGTTTTGCCCGGTGCTCGCTCGCGTCTACGTAGTGCAGGACGCTGATTGTCGTAACGGCCACAGGTGTCACAATTTCTGATTCTTACATAGAGTCCCTTTAGAGATAGATGAGGATAATGGATGAAAACAGCTTCGTCAATGATAACGTGTAACCATGGCATCAAGTTAAGCGCTCCGTATACTGGCAGTAAAAAGTTGTGTGCCTTGGTCAGGCTGTAAGGCATGATATGAACCATTCACCATTCCAATGCCACGATGTGGCGTTCACATACAAAAAAAGTCCAGACAAAATAACAAAACCCACAAAAACCCATGTCTGACTCACAGAGTCATCAGAGGATACCAGCACCCAAACAGAGCAGCGTACATTCAGTGGAGAGTCAAAGCTAAGCGTGCAGTGACCTCTCATAGAGAGTGAAGTGGTAGGCTAACTTACCCAGTAATGCTGGGAGGACATTGTTATTTAGCCGCCTCCTCTATAGCGGCTGTGTTTAAATGGTCCACATTACAACTGGTACATTAAAAAGAACAGCTATAGATTTTAAGCAGATTGAGGAGTGTGTGCTGTTTTAGAATAACCCAAAAGTGGGGGGGGCAGGTCTTAAAAAGGAAAAGTAAGCTGTGTCCCAATTCAGGGTTGGATCCTCTGAATGAGTCACCTTCATGCTCCTCCTCAAGTGTTTTGTGTGATTAATGCTGTTTCATTGGTCTAGATCAAGATCACCATCTGAATGTAAATATCTGGTAAATACAACACGATTACGTGATCACAGGAATACCTGAATGCTCCAGCTAGTCAACGTTAGCTGTTAGCTCCGTGCAGGACCATGCTGCTTACCGGCTGCTAACAGCCAACGTTAACTAGCTCTCGTCCTGCCGATTTCAACACGGGAGGTGCCGTTGATTGACATTATGATGCGTTCAGCCTCTATTCATTAAAAATGTTGTGTATAAATGTAACGTTATCAGGATGTGTTCAAATGTAATCTTGTAAAATGGAGTTTTTGGCAAGAAACTTGAATAAATCCAGTTGTTTGAAGGAGATGTTTTCACGGCAATATAAAATAGATAATAGAGAGGGAATTATGACCCGTTTAACTTCATAAAAATAACTAGAATGCAAACAGTAATAAAGTAAAACAATATAAAAGCTTAGTTTTTTACCATGGTATCGAATTGGTACCGAGAATTGTGGAATTTCACCAGTATTGGTATCGACCACTAAATTTCTGGTATTGTAACATCCCTACAGTGGCTATCAAGGATATGTGTCCTCCAAATGCAGGCAAACTAAGCCATTTTTGAAGGATTAAAACATATTACGGCTAGAAATGAGGATCCAGCCCCTCGATTGGCACCCAGCAGCGTTTAACTCTAACCTCGACCCACACCTGATTGGCTGACCGGGATCAGGTCTTACGATCCTGGATGAGGTCTTTGATCGGCTCCTTGGGCTTATCGGTGAGGGGCAGTGCAGAGCTGTAGGGGAGCGCCGGTGGGGAGTCGTTGGCTGGGCTGCACAGACGTTGGAAGCGCTGTGGGGGGGGTCAAAGATTCACAGTTGATTGGTTTAACATCACAACACACCCTCTGAAGTCTTTTACTCTGTGTCCATTACATCTAATACTTCATCAACAGCACATGGTGGTTAATAATAACCTGTGGCAGGGTTCCCGGGGTGGTGGCCAGGGCGTAGATGGCCCAGATGGGAAGCAGGGAGACGGAGGAGAAAGTGAGGAGCCATCCCAGCGTGGTGGCCCAGACCGGAGCGACCAGCCCTTTCCCCAGGTTCAACGGAGACCAGCTCACCAGGGAGAACACAAAGGTAGCCTAAAGGTAGCATAAAGTTATCGACTGGTAGAACACATGTAGACTGATTGACAGGCACGAAGAGGAATTTGTATCCCAAACATGCGGTTATGCGTATACTATTTCACAGGTCAAAAGGGACGGGGTCACTCACAGTGCACACAGCCGGCGTCAAGTATTTCCAGCACACCCTGAAGTACGGCAGGGGGCTGTAGCCGGTCATGTCCCGGATGTTGCCGCTGAAACGCTCGGCTCCTGTGGCCAAAACAAGGAACAGTGGTTTGGTTCAAAAACATGGTTTGGGTTATGAATGGCTTGTTGTTTTTGGTGGCGGTGGCCAACTTTAGTTGGAATACTTAATTTTTTTTTGCCAGTATCCACCACTATAGAGGAAAGTATTTTAACCAGACATTTCATTATTTCTCCTGTGTACCAACATTTGATGTAGCTGTATTGTTGCATTATTGGGTGGAAACAGTAGGGCTTATACATGCTGTACTGTGCCAGAGAAGAGGTTGTGATAACAAAAAGAAAATTTGTCATAAATTGGAAGAATTACGGGGAGAGGAAACCGGTAAAGGGCGATTGAAAAACTCCTTGGAAAAGTCGGGAGGGTTGGCAAGTATGACAGGAAGTAGCTCTAAAAGATAATAGACATTTACTGAAGATCATTTGTGTGATAATTTTAACGTTCACATTGGTTCATAAAACTATAAAAATCAGGATTTAATTATAGCCTGATCGTCTGACTGCTTGTCCTACTGGAATCTATTGTAGTGATGATGCTATGCCGCTACATCTCAGCTATTTAGTTAGCAAATAAAATGTTATAACCTATAAGAATGATGGTCAAAACTACGAAAAATAAGACTCAGGTTGTAAGAAAGAATGTTTCCTTAACATCTATTAAACAGTAATGCCATAGGCAGCAACACTCAGTACTGACTAACTGAAGTAGCAGTACGTTAATCTGACGACATTCAGTTCAGACTTGTGCCATGTTGACAGTGAAACAGAAACATTACAAGATCCATCCAACCCAGGGAGAACAGGACGGCGTCCCTTTCCTAAAACAACAGGACTTGTGGAGCAAGCCGTAGCCAGCAGCAGAAGAGTGTTAGTGTATGTTAGAGTCCTTAAAATCCCACAGTCATAAAAGGGGGGAAGGTGCGCTGCAGTCCTGACCGCTGTGTTACCCGGTACACTAAAACAAACCTCTCTCCTCTACTGTGCTGCTGCACTCACCTCCTGCTGGGAGAGCCATAAAAACTTCTTATTCATATTCATCCTCACACACACACACTCACCTGCGATGGCACAGCATGTCACAGCTTTTTCTGGGTCTTAATTCTTCCCCACATACACAGGTTAATTGTCCTGATGGATGTTACAGTACGTGGCACATTCCTGCCATCGAACTCTTAAACAAACAATGGTTCTGTAAATGCTCTAGAGCCCCGGGTCTGGCTGGGGAGTGGGCGCTCCCTGGGGCCGCCAGACTGAGACTGAGCGGCGGCGGGGCCCGGGGGCTGATTTAGGGCCCGGAGGAGACGGACAGGGGCCTGGCCAGGAGCCAGTCTCCTTACAACAGTGGGTAGCTGCTGCCATGTTAATATACCGTCTACTGACTCGAACTGGAATACACGAGGAGGGGAGGCAGTGTGTGTTAATCAGATTTTCTAGGAACTACTTTCATTAGTGGAGTGATAAAAAAAGTGTTTAATTCTTGGCACTGTTCTGTGTACTGACAGCAATCAAACTAAGATTTATTTAGTCTATTGTCACACTAATGAGCTCCGACAGAGTTTAATTAAATTCAGACATGGCAGGGTATTTTATACTTCGATTAAAAGGAGCAAAAGATTTAGAAAGAAGAAAAGATGAAAAAGAACATGTGAGGCTGTAGAGGAGGAGGAGGAGAGGAGATAAAGAAAGGGAAGGAGAGGAGAGAAAAAGAGGAGGAAAGGAGATTATAAGAGAGGAGAGAAAGAAAGGAAAAGAAATGAAAAGAATGGAAGTGAAAGGGGAGTATAGGAGAGGAGAGAAGGAACGGTAATGAAAGGGTGGGAGAGGATAGAAAATGAAAGAAAAGGATAAAAGCAAAGAATGAGAGGAGGAAAAAGAAAAAGGAATGGAGAGAAAGACAAGAAATGAAGACAAGGTAGAGAGGAGAGGAGGAAAGCAAATGAAGGGTATGAAAGGAGAGTATAGGAAAGGAGAGAAGGAAAGGAAAATAAAGGAAAGGTAAGGAGAGGATAAGGAAAGAGGAGAGGAAAGAAACGGGTTAGGGGTAAGGAAAGGAGAGGAAGAAAGGAAATGAAGAGAAGGTGGAGAGGAGAGGAGGAAATGAAAAGTAATGAAATAAACGGAGTAGAGGAGAAGAGAGAAGAGGAGAGAAGAGGAGAGGAGGAAATTAAATGAAATGAAAGGAGAGTATAGGAGAAGAGGAGAGAAGGAAAGGAAAATAAAGAAAAGAATGAGAGGAGAGGAGGAAAGGAAATCAAAGGAAATGAAATGGAAAAGGAAAGGAGGATTGGCAAGGAGGAAAGGAAAGGAAGGGGAAGAGGAGAGGAGCTGTACCGTAGACCCAGCCGATGGCCACGGACTGGAAGATGGAGAGGAGTAGCAGGCTGGCTCCGCTGCAGGAGAAGTGGTCATAGACCTGGAACACGTAGAGACCACCCTGTATCCAGGAAGACACAAACATGCACACAAAAGAGAGAAAACCCCATTATTCCATATCATTAAAAAACAAACCGGGTAGAGGAGTACCTCTCACACAAAACATCCATCCGTCCCGACTCACCGGCGTGACCATGACCAGTCCTATGAGGAAGCAGACGACGCAGACGAACAGCAGCAGCAGCTCTCTGCGGTGGCCCCGTCGAATCAGATGAGGGTACAGGTCAGTCACCGACGTCATCAGGGCCTCCAGGCTCACAAACTGGGTGTCAGAGGGGAGACGGGCTCAGCGTGAGTGCTGTCACCTTCACAGTTCACGTAATACATCAACGCCATCGCCAAGTCATCAATCAGCGTCTCTACCTGTGTGTCCAGCCCCAGCATGATGATCATGAGGAAGAAGCAGACGGCCCAGAGCTGGGGTATGGGCATCATGGCCACAGCTCTCGGGTAGGCGATGAAGGCGAGGCCAGGCCCTGAGAGGATGAACACATACATGTTCTTACATAAAATGTATGATATAAGCAAGATATAACCCAAATATATGCTAAGAAAAACCTTTATTTTCAGCTAAATAAGGTTGTAAATGTCATGTTCTGGCTGTGCCAGCTCTTATTATTTACTTTTGTGATTTTGGATTTGGTTTATTTGTATATATTTCCGGTGTTTCCTGTTTTATTTTGGTAGTTCACTCCTCCTGTGTCTTGTCTGGTTTTACTTCCCTCCTTTGTTTGTTTTCCCGCCTTTTGTTGATTGTCTGCCCCGCCCTGATTTGTTTCACCTGTGTGTATCATGTCCTGTATTTAAGCCTGTGTGTTCCCCTCTGTCCTGGTCGGTTCGTCTTGTCTCCCCAGTCCCGTCTACCTTGTCCTCCGTGTTCATTGTTTCCTCCAGCTCTGGTCTTAGTGTTCCTCCTGCCCGTGTTCTTGTATTCTCTGGTTAGTAGTTTTGTTTTGTTTCTCTGTTTGTTTTTTTGGTATGTTTTCTTTGTACTTTGTTCCCCTCCTTGTTTTTGGGGTTTTCTGGATTTTATCAGCTTAATTAAAGCTCGCTTTTGTTTAAAAGATCTTCCTGTCCTGCTTGTACTCTGCGTTTGGGTCATCCTCTGTAACTCACTTCATGACAGTAAAATAACAAAAAAGATCAGATTTATAGGTAAGGCTGGTGTTATTCTATATTTTCTTATTTTCAACAAATCTCATAAAAAGAACAAAATTAATTGTTGATTTTAGTGTTTTTTGTTGTAATTTGCTTGTTTCTTTTTTTGTTGTTATGATTGTCATCAGCAGTTTTATTGTTGTTGATTTATTGTTGTTTTTTTGTTTCGTTTTAAGTTTGTTATTCTTTTGTTTTTGCAAAATGTTTGATTTGTTATTTGTTGTTGTTGTTATTATCATTAGCAGTTGTATTGTTGTTGATTTATTGTTTTGTTTGAAGTTTGTTTTTCTTTTGTTTTTTGTTAACTTTTGCCTTGTTGTTATTTGTTATTATTAGTGTCATTATCAGTTTTATTGTTGTTGATATATTGTTTTTGTTTTGTTATGGTTGAAGTTTGCTTTTCTTTTGTTCCCTTTTTGGTGTGGATTTTAATTACATATTTGTTTTTACATTGTGATGTGTTTTTGTACGGACCTCAGGAAGAGTAATATCTACTATGGTAGTAGGACTTTGCCACAGTATGCCACTTTGGGGCAGCAGTAGCTCAGTCCGTAGGGACTTGGCTTGGGAACAGGAGGGTTGCCGGTTCAAGTCCTCGCATGGTTACTGAGTGTGAATTGGTAGCTGTAGAGATGCCAGTTTGCCTCTTGGGCACTGCCAAGGTGCCCTTGAGCAAGGCACCAAACCCCCATTTGCTCAGAGCACCTTGCTCTAAAACAACTAATAGAACTTTTTCAAACAGCTCAGTAATTTTCCCAAAGCAGCTTGGCACTGTAGTTTTTAGCAAACATGACTCAAACAGGAGTAAATAGTGCATTTGTTAAGGACTATTTTCAGCAGCGGATTAATACAGATTAATAGTTTTTGGACAACAATGGAGCTCTCTGGCACAGACAGAGTAAGGCCGTCACGATATCAGATTTTCACTACACGATTATCGTGGGCATAAGAATTCACCATAACGATACTATCACGATATCTATAGAACATTTTGAAAATAATTATAATACTATCAGTCAAATACATTTTTTACTTTGTTTATTGTGCATTTTGTCTCTTTTTTGGCAGCAGAGAGAGAGTCTGTAACATTCACTTTATATATAAAATGATTTAAGAGGCACTGGATTATTTACACAATGATATCACATGTGTATTTGTAGATTAATATCAATATTTCATTTTTAAAAATCACAGTTATTGCCAAAACCAGTGTATCGCGTCACCCCTAGCACAGAGGAATTACATATTTCAATGTTTTGGCTACCCATACGATACCTGTTAGTAGGATCAATGTCAGTTTTTGGTCTTTTAATGGGATTTGTTGCCGATAAGAAACATATAGAATATCGTCAGATTTATCTTTTAGGTTTTATGTCAGAAAGAGGTAAAGTGAAATTCATTTATTTCCCTTTCTTAAACAAGATTCTCCCCACTGTTTCCACCCTGTTTCACCTGACTGGGCCACGGCGGATATGTCCACGCCCTGCTCTTCAGCCATGAAGCCCAGCACCGAGAAGATCGCAAAACCCGCCAGGAAACTGGTGGCGCTGTTCAGCAGGCACAGAAGGAAAGAGTCCCTGGAGGGCCATAGACAGAAAAGTTAATTTAGCATTATAGCGAGACACAACTGAAAAAAAATACAGTGCCCGTAGCAGAATCCCATGAGGTCTTGATCTTGGTGTTTGGCCTTGTATTGTGGAGCTCTGGCTCGTTACTGTAAATACCAGCCGAGAGTTAAGTGCTTGGCTCTTTCTCTGTGTGTGTGTGTGGGAGTCCTGGAGTGTGGGAAACATGGCAGCGCGGGCTTTTCTTTAAGGTGTGGCTGTATCAGTGTGTTTTCTCTGTCCATTCCTGCCATTCCTTCTGGAAGCCATCTGAACAGCGGGAGCTTACATCTTACATTTCAGTGAATATGGAGCGGGGTGGAAGGAGACTTGCTGTTGTGTGTCTGTGTGTGTGTGACAAAAGGGCCTCACTTATAGCAGTCGTTGTTGTATTTGTTGTAGCTGCCGAGGGCCGTGAGGCTTCCCAAACAGATTCCATATGAGAAAAATATCTGGGTACCTGCATCCATCCATACCTATAGAAAGAGAGGGAGACGTTTTATTCACCCTTTAAAAACAGACTAACTGTTTCAATTCTAACTGACTTTCTATATAATCCCAAAATGGGGCATTAATGTGTCTCTCATTAAAGTGTGTTTGTACCTGTGGGTCTGCCAGGCGGGTGTGGTTCGGCTTGAGGTAGTAGATGATGCCCTTGGTCGCTCCAGGCAGGGTGGCACCGCGCACCAGCAGCACAAACAGCATGACATATGGGAAGGTGGCTGTCAGGTACACCACCTAGAATGTACACAGGGATGTGGTCAGGACGGCACAGAGAGAGGGACACATCTGGCAGAGCTGTTAATGCTAAAAGAGGGAACCCTGGAAAATTGGGAGTGTTAGAACCTGTTGACGGATGGTGGCAGCGACACAACAAACAAATCCTACAAAGTGACTGCAGTGGCCGGTCCCTTATTTCGTTTGCCAACTGTATTAAAGTACATTTATGATCTAACTTTGCCGCCGCTCAGTCACGCAGCTGTGCTGGAGAGCCCTCGAGCAAGAATACCAGCTTCATGAACACTGCTGTTTTTCTGACCCTGTGCTCTCTGCACTCAAATAAAAAGAGGATTAATCTAGAGCAGGAGTTTTAAAAGTCTTCTGTTGGACCCCCCTTAGATCAAATTAAGAGAAATGCACCCCCTCAAAAACAATCCCTGTCTATTTGGTAAGTAATCGTGCTCCGAGTTTGTTCCCTGGATGCTTTGGAGGATGTTCAAAGAATGTTACATTTGTTTAAATTAGCAACAGGAAGTAAACTGGGGCACATTTGGAATGTTTACAACTGTGAAATGGTTCATACAGCAGAGATAATGACATCCTCAGTCACACTGGATCTAAAAGTATGACTGTGTTGATAAGCCTGACGAACTACAATAACTAACTTCCCGTTGTTTTTAGAACCATCGTGCACCTGCAGTTGTCATCCCACGTTGTGTTTTCTACTCACCTTTCCGGTGGACTTGACTCCCTTCCAGACGCAGAAGTAACAGACGAGCCAAACGATGGCGAGACACAGAGCCAGCTTCCAGCTGATTGGACCCAGCTCGTCTAAATTGCTGGAGAGACGGAGCACTTCCCGCCTAACACACAAACACACACACACACACAGCTGTTAATGCACGATCAATACCACAAAAACAGTCACAACTGAGTATATGACTGAACCATGTCTGGTCAGTCTGTGAATTTGTGGCTAAATTGTTACACAAATAGTCAATGCTCATGTCTACAATGTGAAATCCAGTGCAAAAAGTGAGAAACCAAGGAAGCTACACTCACTCCCAAAACTCCATGACGGGGGAGGTGGCGTTCTCAGGCAGGCTGCTCCCATTGGCTGTCTGGTTGTGGCTGTTGAACAGGACGCACGCGTCTGCAGGAGAACACACGCAAGGTTTTACACAGCGTTGCTCAAAGTGCAATGACTTCTTAATTTCCTGTCCTTACTGACCAGTGTTCCACGTGTTATTGCAGTGCGACCAGGGCAGCTCCGCCTGGAAGCTGTGGGCCAGGTAGAAGAGCGCCCAGGCCAGGATTACGATGTAGTACACACAGCCGTGGAGGATCATCACCTGGCTGGCATAGCCCAGACCTGCACAGACATAGAAAATAGTGATGATTTACACAAGCGGATCCCATCAGAACGATTACAGATTTGCTTCAAAGCATTCATGCACACAAACTCTATTATCCGATTATTCAGACACTCGACTTGCAGCCCACATCTAGCATATCTTCAGAGTGAATGATGGTCTTATGAGGCCTTGAGAGGGTTAGAAAGCGTGGGCTGTTTGCTGAGACAAATGGCTGTTTGTGGTTTCCTCTAATGAAACATCTGATGCTGGCATATTAAATGTGCAAACCAGCAGTGATGAAGTCCCACAGAAGCATTTTTTTGTGGGTCTGTATGCAAACACGTGCCCGAGGAAGTATTGTTGACATCGCTTGGTCTTCACACGACAAGCTGTCAACGAAACACGGGGAAGCGTGTGTGCGTGTGCAAATGTGTGCGCATCTGCGCGCCACATGGACCAAGAGGGCAGAGCATATTTATCACTGAACGGGGTTAAAAAAGGCACGCATATTCTGTTTACGATGTGTTTCCCAGCTGGCATGCTACTGGGCCTTGGCTGCATCTGCGCATCAAAAGGACTTTGTGGTGTTTTCTGAACTTTATTAGTTCAGTGTGTGCTTTTTAGTTAGATAAAGTAGTATTACAGTTAGGGATGTCGCGATACCAGAAATTTAGTAGTCGATACCAATTCAATACCACGGTAACAAACGAAAGTAAAACAATAAATCCTGTGTAATTCAACAAGCACTCCTTTATTACATACTGGTTTTTGTTAGGTTAAACAGGTCATAATTCTCTCTCTATTATCTATTTCATATTGCTGTGAAAACATCTCCTTCTTCGCCAAAAACTCCCATTTTACAAGATTACATTTGAACGCATCATGATAATGTTCGAATTTTACCTTCGCCCAATGCTCATTTTTGCTGAATAGAGTCTGAATGCATCATACTGTGGCACTTGCAGCGTTGAAATCGGCAAAGCCAGAGCTAATTAACATAGGCTGTCGGTAAGCAGCACAGTCCTGCATGGAGCTAACCATATCCAGTATAGGAAAAGCTGTCCTCGTTCCATAGAGTGGGAGGAATGGGAGGGTTAATAGGGGGCCGTACACCTACTTTTGCCCCCCAGCAGGTAAATCCGTCCATGTCTGACCCCTTGAAAGCACAACTTTCCTTTTTTTTTTAAAAACACAACAGAGCAGCATAAATATCGACCGCCCGATTACACCAATTCTGCTGCACGTATGAACGAATTCAGCCGGGTAGATTGACGGATCAAAGTCCTCCACTGTATGGGCGGTCCGGTTTAGTATCACGCATACTTCACACGGTGTTTTATTTCTCTCTAAGAGCATCACACTGATCACAACCGGTGGAATTGTTAATGCTTAACTGTTTGGATAACAGGATGCCACGAACATTACATTCGACCTCCAGTGTGTGTTTTTATTGGCAGGCAAGGAGCGTGCTGCCCTCTGAACTCTCGATTTGTGTTGATACACGAGCTGCACGCGCATGCAGCTGGCAGGACATGCCGAGTCTTCTGATTGCGGTCAGATTGTTAATTTTGATGTGGACGGAGGAATGCTTGCACCAGTGCAGAGAAAAATAGCGGGGGAAAAAAAATGGAAATAGTAGACGGAGAAAGTGAAAAGCCAGATGTTAGTGGTTGCATCTAACACGATGTAACACAACAACAGCACAACCTGCAGACAATCTATACTGATGACGTCTTTAGATAGATACCTCCAAATAATGGGCAGACAGTCCTCCAGGCGCTGACCCCTCCCAGGCTGGTGTACTGCCCCAGTGAGGTCTCCAGGAGGAACAGGGGGATGCCGCACAGCACCAGGAACAACAGGTAAGGTATAAAGAACACACCTGGACACACACAGAAGGTGCTATCCTTATGAGGACCTTTTCTGATTACATTCAACCCTAAAAATACTTTTACCCCAATTGAAATCTGAACCCCACAACCAATTATTGACCCCAATTAATCCTTAAGTAATCCTAATATTAAACCCAAATTAGAATCCCAGTCACCAATCTGACCTGATAAAAATGTAATGAAAAAAAAAAAATACATATCCCCAGCTCTAACAAACACCATGCAAATGTCATCCCTAGTTTTAGAGGATGAGAAAAAGATAGAGGGGGGAAAGAGAGAGAGAGACAAAGACAGAATTTACAGAATGACAATTTTTTTTAAAGCTGAAACCTCCTCCCCTATCCCGCATGCTTTACCTCCTCCGTTCTTGTAGCAGAGGTAAGGGAACCTCCAGACGTTGCCGAGGCCGATGATCTGCCCCGCCACGGCCAGGAGGAACTCAGCCTTGCTCGCCCACTGTCCCCTGGCGTACAGGCCGTCCTTGGTGGCTTCTTTCCCGTTGGGGAGGCTCCCATGGCAGTACTTGTTCATCAGCGGGTCTCCTTGCTGTGGAGGCAGCTGGTCGGCCATCACCGGTTCTGGCAGAGACACAAACACACCCCTGAAAGAAAGAAAGAAAATCAAAAAGGAATTAGGAGAAACCAATTGAACAAAAATAACCCGTCTAGCAATACTTTTTAAACGCTATTCAAAAAATGAGCCCACTCACATCGTTGCAGCCGGGCTTGTATAACGAGACTTTCTGACAGTTGCTTTTGCCGCCTCACTTATCTGTTATGCGTGTCTCAAGGACAGAATCGCATGGGTGTGTGTCTTTTATCTGCACTCCGCAGCACACTCAAGGACCAAGTTTGACTAATTCCGCTTATGCATCTGGCTATTCCTCTCACAGCACGATTTTTGACATCGGGGAGGCCCTGGTAATGTGCATGCTGGTTCACTGCTTGCTCGGACGCTTCATATTGGAACCAACTGAGCCATTGTCAATGTTATTAATTTCACCTGTGCTTTTCCTACTGTGGTAATGGTGCCTTCAAATGGGGTCGTGTTTACCGGGTTCAAGAGAAGAGTCCACATGAACGCCCCCCTCTTGTTGTATTCACGACCTCGTAAGTTCTCAGAAATTGCGGAGGCCACGGAAGTTCATTTTTCGGTACATAACAAGTGAATATAAGATGGTTTGGGGTGAAATTTTTCAGTTTTCAATGGTCCTCCACTAACTCCACAGACTGGAGAGAACACTGCTGGAAAAATATGATAAGATATTTTAAGACCCCACACCAGGAAAAATACAAGAACACAAGCTCGACGTGTTGGAGACAATGGGACTCAATGGAGGCAAATCTTTTTCATATTTTCTGGGACTGCCCCAAACTGAGTTTATACTGGAAAGGTATTCATAACTCATTAAGCACTGTATTTAAGACTCAAATACCCCTGAACCTGGAGACTCTTTATCAGGGCCACGTTTTGTTTTTGAGACAAAGGAGTGATATAAGGCTGCTGCAGGCCCTTTTGGCGGCAAGTTTATCACAAGAAGGTGGCTGAATCCAGTACTACCTACATTGGATGATTGGTATGGGATAATCCTTGAAATATTTAAAATGGAAAAGTTGACTCCACTGACTTATTTGTTTCTCTTTTCTTCCTTTCCTCTTCTTGCTGAGAATACTACGAATGTAATGTAAGCTCCCTTGGTTCTAATGTATATAGTATGCATGGGCATGTAGGCTGTATACGCGTGAGTATGCAACTGAATATCGATGTGTAGATGTGTTAAATCTGGACTTGTGGAACGGTTTACACGGCCACGTCCTTCAGAAAGTGAGGTTGGAGGACCCACAGTTCTCCAGAAGACTGAGTCGACTCACAAGTACTGTGGCATCCGCATGCCTCTTTCCGTGCATATGCATATAAACTGTACATGTATATTAAAACGGTCAAAGTATAACTATCTGTAAAGTTTTGTATACACTGAGATAACGCCTTTTCCAAATAAAAATAAGTGAATATATTGTAATTTTAGTTGTATATTGTAATTCTTTGTTATTGTACAATATGTCTGAGGAAAATGTTGCTATTCCCAACGGCCTCATCTTTTCCCTCTGTCATTAGGCCATTGCATTTCCTGCATTATGTTATACACTTGCTAGTGACAATGTCTGCTGTGGAAAAAAGGCCCATTGTTTGAAAGCTTGTCATCTAATTACATCCGTTTTTACTTCAGAAAGAATTTATTGATAAGAGTATTTTTGTCTCCTGTAATATCACATATTTCAGAAATGTTTCCATCAGTTGATAATGATCTTTTCACACTTTCATGTGGTATTGCCGTGTACTCAGAACAAAACAAAGACACGATTAGTGCTTTGTCTATGCATGTTATGCATTCTTTCAATTCAATACATATGTGCATTATAGAAGCAGGTTGTTGCACTTCCTGTAGCACAGGTTTTGCAGATGATGTTTAGGGGAACTTATTGTTGTGAAGGAATCATAACGTCAATCCCACTTTCGTTTTTCCTCCATGCTGATCAGTGCTGTGCCATGTGACTACATGCAAATACAACCACCACAAGCTGCCTTTTACAAGCCACCTTTCACTCCATTGAAAAATAAATAAATAACATTGTAGCGACACATGAATGGCTCAATTCCAGGTTCTGTTATTCCATTCCAGAACGTTGTGTCGCATAGGATACACATGTAACAGTTCCACGACAGCGTGACGCTCTCCGTGCGCATAATAACAGGAGAGTCGTGATGAAGCACGATGCTCTATACCTAATAACTAAAGTAAAAGCCGTCAAACTGCGCATTCATCCTCCTTTAGTGTGTCCTACGAAAGGATAAATTGCAAAAAATTCGATATCACGGTGCCTACCTCCGCGTTTCCTGCAGTTCTCTACACCGCGACCACCCCCGTGTCCGGATGGTCAAATGGTTTGTTCCGGACAGGGCAGCTCTGTGAGGAGCTGCAGGTGCGCAGATAGCAGCACCTCTACCCACATCTATATAACGGGCACTATGAATGGGTTTATCCTGGGGTGGGGGTGCCTACCAGCAAAAACAGGTTACAAAATGACTGGCTTTGTGGTTACCCAACATGTTCTGCAGGGGTCCCCTTTTGTAGATAAAAATATTTTAAAGCCGCCCCCCACCCACCTTCAGGGGACCCGACCCCAGTTTGGGAACCAACTGTCTTTTTTAAATGTTATTTTAATAAAAAATGTTAAATGTTATTTGAATAAAAAAAAAAATGTAAATGTTATTTTATTTTATTAAAAAAAATGTAAATGTATTTTATTAAAGAAAAATCAAATGTTATTTTATTAAAAAAAAAAATGGAAATGTTATTTTAATAATTTTTTAAAAATGTTATTTTAATAACATTTTTTAAATGTTGTTTTAATAAAAAAAAATTAATGTTATTTTAATAACATTTTTTAAATGTTATTTCAATAAAAAAAAATTAAATGTTATTTTACTAACATTTTTTAATTTGCATATAGTTAGGGATGCTAATTAATTTAGAAAAAAATTCTTAACCAATAATCGACCCTCGTTAACCGATTATTAACCGACAAGATTTTTGCCTCGCATGCAGCGGTGCACCAGCTGCAGTGTATGAGCAAAACAGACAACTGAGTCCCCAGTCCACCCGTCCGGGAGCGTTAACTTAGCAGCCACGGTGATTCATGTAGTGTCTCGGACATGCAGCTACTCTCCCAATAAAAGTCTCCACCGCACATTTAGTTTAGTTTAGCAGGTTGTCAGCTGTGTGTCTGCCCGGCGTAACGACTCTCTGTCTGCCCGGATTAACGATAGCGATTGGCCGACAAACCGTGTGTGTGTTTGTGCTACGTTAGCATCTGTAGCTCTGCTGGTAGCTTCGTGCTCACTATTGTCACACACATGTGCTCTGTCAGCGCGGTGTAACTTCAGCGAGTTTCCGACAGACCGTGTGTGTTGTCGGCTCAGACTCTCTTAAGGTGGACCTGCTTTTCTCCTTTAAGTCAGCTTTTTAATTAATTATTAATATTTCTTTTAATCGTTTTAACCGATAGTGTTAATTGGATAAAATGCTTAATGTCAGTTAATTATTAACATCCCTACATATAGTACTTTGATTTAAACTAGAGAAAAACACCAGCCTTCAGCTCCCTACTGTGGACTCTGTCCTGTAAATGGTCTCGGCGTCTTAACCAAGCAGCTCTCAGGACATTTAACGGGCTGTGTCCTTGGCTGTGCTCTTTCAGTTGAGCATTTATAGCCACCGTAAAAAGTCTAGGCTCCAGCTAATACTCTGCTCCAAGGATTCCATTCAGAAAATTACATTCCACTGAATAGACATATTAGGTTATATTAGTAGGCGTATAAATCACATGCAGAAGTGGTCATTGTACTCTGACTTGGGTATATACAGTATGAACACATGAATACCTGTGTTTCAGCTAGGAAAACCCCCAGTTGTATTATATCTCAATCTATTTAAAAGCCAACATCATCCACTGCTGATGCTTTGCCTACTTTCACTACACCTTAATGTTTCACACTACAGTGGGGAACTCAACAAAGATGTCCAATTACCCTCTGTTTATTCGCCATTTTCATTTAATCACCTGCTGCATCAATTCATCAGAAATATAAAATGCGACCACTGAAGCTCCAATTCAAGATCAGCCTTTATGCAGATGACATATTACTTTACTTACGTGCCTCCACCTGGTTTTACTGGAAAGATACTCCCTATCCTCAGAGTCAGCTTGATACAGCATGTTCAGTACATCAGGATGTTGTGTCCCCAGGGTACTTGCAGTTCATTCAAGGATAGTGAGAACAGATTAACTTCGCTTTTGACTATGTCCCTTATCTGGTTATATTAGCAAAGGTCAACGGTTCGATAACATTCAATCACATCACATTAGCAAAGCCAGTGATTACACAAAAGAATAAACACTCTCCCAACACGCCCATACACATACATACAGGTACACACCAGTGCAAATAGCAGCGTTTTGGCACAACTCTATTACCTACAGCCCTGGGATCTTGGGGTCAGAGGTAAATGCCAGTTTTTCCTCGCCAAAATTTAGCGCAAGTTTGTAGTGTTATTTGACCTCCTTCCCGACAAGCTAGTTTGACATGATTAGTACCAGGGGATTCCTTAGGTTTTTATATTTTCATAGGATGCCAGTATTGTCACTCCAGCTTTAAAACTGAGCCCGCTACAACCTAAAAATGGCAAGCTGCGTTAATGTGTTAAAGAAATTAGTGGTGTTAAAACGAATTTGCGCTAACGCATTATTATTGCGTTAACTTTGAAAGCCCTACCAACCTCACAATTCTTCCCAAAAACACAGTCAAGTTGTACCACTTGATACAGCCAACTAGCACCACACTTTATGTAGAGCCTATGTATTGTTAAATTAACTTTCTTGAACCATTTTTGTGTACAAATAAAAAAAATTAGATTTCCTTGTTAAATATTTAGACCTGTATTAAAAATTGTATATTCTGACTGTGAAAAGTAATAAACTGCACAAATCCACAATGATACTTTGTAACACTGACATCCATAAAGGTTAAAAAAGATTTACTGAGTTGTTAAAATTACACCATTTCAATGTAGCTTAAGTCAGCAATTCAGTGCCTATATGAATTTATGTCACAATTTACTCTCCCTCATTAGTACAGAAAAATCCCCAAAAATCTAAAAGTTAAAGGTCAAGAGTCAGGAAGTGATAAAAAGTCTTGCAATCATATACAATGCGCAAATTCCTCAACTACACATGTGCACTCCACTCAGTTTGCATGTCCTCTCTCCAAATGCAGACTCTGCTTTGCTTCCCAGGGGTCAAATAAAATCCCCGCGTCAAGGGCCCTTCAACAGTCGCCATTGTTCTGCCCTGACAAACCTGTAGCCCCCCGTAAATGTGGTGCCACGGTGTGTAACTCAGACCAGGCATAGCCGTACACAATTTATGCATGCTTTATGGCTGCTTTTATTGGTGTCTGGCATTCAGGGCAAGGGCACTGGGTCACTGATATACAGTGGTAGGCATTGTGAAACTCTTCAAGCCTGCGTCTATCCTGTTATATGACATCTGCTCTGAGTTCTTCCTATGAACTCTATATATCCAGTTACTATGCAAAAGGCTGAGTTGATAAGCAGGAAAATGCCTTGTGTAGTTTAAGTGTGTCATGTTAAAGGAATTGTGGGTGCTTAAGTCCTTAAGCTACAAGCGACTGGTATTATTTTGTAACATGATATTGAGATAAAATGAAGAATGAAGATGAAGTTTGGGGGTTCAATGAGCGTTACTTGTTTTCTTTTTTACCCCCTTGAGGGAGGTCAGAGGTACCCTGCAGCTGACTTGCTCAAAAGCACCTCAACAGTGCGAATGTTTGACAACACAATCTCTTTGATTACAGTCTGCCAACTATCAGACCAGAAAGGTGATTTTAATTCAGTATTTGGAGGATAATTTGTTTTTCTGCACTCAGACCAGACATACTAATCTGCTGCCTCAACCCTCAGGTCAAACACACTGTAGGAAATTAAAGTGGTCTTCTTGCCTCAGTTGAACCCTTTGAAAGAGGAGGTCCTGATGTGGTCAACATCAGGCCTCCAACTCCTTCCCTCCTTCCCATACGCTACTTCCCATGTCCTAAATAGGTAAACATTCCTGTGGCTTAACCCCCTTCCTCTTCAACCTATGTGAAAAACACACCTTGTAAAAGAGGAGTCTTTAAAATGTAACCTCTGGCCTTATGTCCACACTGTACAGGGCTCCCCCGAGGGTTGTGGTAGGCCAGATATTTGGTGCTGATAATCTTTCCTGGAGATTTTATGGGAATGTTTTGAGGGGCAATTCCCTACATGAGTCTTATAACCGCAGTGGGTAGTCCCATGGTGTGTTGGTGCTGCTTTCAGAGATTTGTGGAGCTTCACTGAAAATTTAAAGTAATTTATCTAAATCTTAGTAGATGCTACATGCTGTTTTTTTTGTTTTGTCATAATTCTTATTTTGTATTCCTTCTTTATTCATCGATGGAAATATCCAAATCCCTACTATCACATTATCAAACAGCAAGCCCTTCTCCAGTCAATACCCTTATATACTGAATGACGGTTTTATTCATTGTGTACAGTAAACTTGTTTGTGGAAACGCACGCCAAACAACTACAAGGAAAATAGTGCAAATCAGATAAGTCACCTACCACCTAATATAAGCCTAGTGATTACATAGTTTTGCTTGGGTGGTATCGATCTTCTCATCTAACTCACGGCAAGAAAGCGAATGAGCATATAGTCCTTTAATTTTTAGCTAACACATTCTCCAGCCCGTCGCCCATGCAAAGGAGGGCAAAACCTACAGGACAGAGCATCACGTCATGCTTGAGCCAACATCCGAAACCAAAACAAACACCGAGAATTTGATTTATAAAAACAGTATGACAATCCCGCTCCTCTCTGCATGCTGAATTCAGCACTTTCAATCCCCCCCCATGGATCCAGATTTTGGTATCACAATCAAGAAACCAACTGCCTGTAAGCACGGCGCATAAAGTCCCTATGTGGCATCTTTACTCCAGATCAGACTAGTTGGATTTGAAGACCTTCCTTCCTGGGATGGCCAATTAATCAGTTTGAAATGAGCCTCCACTTGTGTCTTAGCAAAAAAGATGTTATGATCACGCATTATAGTTAGACAAGTTTTGACAAGTTTTAGATTAAATCATGCAAAAAGAATGACACACCAAGATATTTTGAGAATCTGAGACTCCGCATTAAGCCTATCTTGATGCTGAGCTTACCTCTGTTAATGTGGATTCTCACTATCAGTGTAGCGCCTCAATGAGATGGATTCATTAAGACCCCGTTCGTTCGATCATTTAACAGAAAAGTGAGTACACCCTGCCTCTCCCTCGCCCGTCCAGCCTTTTCATGTGATGAAACGGGCTCTCTGGGAAATTTAGGCAAGCTAAATCCAACCTGGATTCTTGTTGCTTACTGAGCCTGAAGCTTGGGGCTAAAGGATCATGGGAATCTTGGTCTCATATCACTTTATATGTAGTATCATCCCTTAATTCAGTTATACTCAAAGTGGGGTCCAGGCACCACCAAGGGTCTGTGGCACTCTGTCAGGGGGTCCGTGAAATAATTTGCTATAAATTTGTGCCAACAAAACAAGCAGTGTCCATTACTGCCACCCACGTGAGCTCTGGGCCAATAGAAACTCTGCTATGCAATAAGTTCATTAAATCAGAAAATCAGCTTCAGACTGTCTTGCTACTATTCATTTTCTGAAAGCTTTTAAGATCAATGACTTGATTGTCCATAGTTAAGTGTGATTAATAGCAAATTAATCGCACTTTTGTTATCGGTTCAAAATGTTACTTAAAGGGAAATTTGTCAAGTATTTAATGCTCTTATCACCATGGAAGTGGGCAAATATGCTGCTTTATGCAAATATAGGTATATATTTATTATTGGAAATCAATTAACAACACAAAACAATGACAAATATTGTCCAGAAACCCTCACAGGTACTGCATTAGCATAAAAAATATGTTCAAATCATGACTCAGCAAACTGCAGCCCAACAGGCAACAACAGCTGTCAGTGTGTCAGTGTGCTGACTTCACTATGACTTGCACAAAACTGCATGTGATTATCATAAAGTGGGCATGTCTGTAAAGGGGAGACTCGTGGGTACCCATAGAACCCATTTTCATTCACATATCTTGAGGTCAGAGGTCAAGGGACCCCTTTGAAAATGGCCATGACAGTTTTTCCTCGCCAAAATCAATTTAGGTTGAAAAGTTTTAGAATACAAATAGTTCCATTGGCATCCAAGAGTACAAACAATGTTTAACATCTTGGTTTGCCAGTGTGCTGGCTTAACGTGACACTGCAGTAACAATTATATAAGATGTTGCACAGAGCACCAGTATAATATTTGATACAGCTGAACTCAAGCGGTGCTAAAGGAGGACAAAAGTGAGCGTGGAAGTCAAGCCTCCAGCCAGCAATCGAGCTGTACAGTGATTAAACCATCTAATGTGGTTGAGGCTCCCGGACCTTCCCACTCTGGGCTGAGGTTGCCCCACGGAAGAATGCAGCGCTGGATTATCTCAAAACATCAAATAATAAGCCCCCCATCCACCACCACCGAAAGAAAATTAAAGACATGGAAAAAAAAACTCTGAAGGAAAGTTGATGAATGAACTGGACGGTAGCTGCTCTTTTAAAACCACAAAAAATAATAATTTGATTGATTTTCATTGACTAGTAGCCCACATATCTCCATTGCTGCGCACATGACAACGTTGCACGGTACCTGCAAGGTAATTATATCATTACAGGCCATCGCATCCATTATAACCTGATTTGATTATATCATACCGCGTTCTTTGCTGACTTGGCAGCTCTCATTGTCGAGGTTTTTGCATTCCATAGCCGGCCGTTTCATACGCTTGAATGCCGGGAGACATAATTGAGGTTAAGCACCTCGGTCAAGGGGCTCTGAGGGCCACACGGCTCCACAGGGGATTTTTTGCAGGGGCCCCTTGATTCTCTGGCCAGCCAGGTTACAGATAAACATGGAAGCATGAAAAGTGGTCAGATGTGGAACACTATGTTGGAGTGATAAAACAATTTCGATGTGCTATCAGAGAGATAATGAGGGATGATAAAAATCACACGCTTAGCTGCCAGTGAATACCAACATCACATACTCAGTACTGATAGCATCTTTGACACACACACACACGTCTCCAATGACGTAACCAAATACTATTTCCATAATGGGAGGATGACACAGCAAAAAATAAATTCTCTGATACACAACTCTACACCAAGCTGTATTAGCTCATTTGTACACAGCTATGGTTCATAAACGCACCATAGCATCAGGTTACTTGTCTCGTTGACATACAGTGGAACTATGAGGGTCTTGGCGGCTGTTCAGCGCTGTTGGGGGGGAAACTGGGCCCATATTACTGTTTTCGGTTATTCTGTTAAATCCTCCTGCCAACAACCCATCGAAGGGGCAGATTGCTCAACGCAGGCCAAAATCCCGCTACACGGTGATGACAGAAAAGTGCATTTCGCCAAATCCAAGTAGCTGCCTCAGCACTGTGGTCGGATTACAAGAAAGGGTTGGAAACATCTGTGGTCCACTTTGGCAGGCGTTACAAAGTCCATGCAGCTAAATAGGGACCACAAATAAAACACACGTGCTGTAACACAAATGACATCATGCTGTAGTAGCACAGAGAGGTGAAGCAGGTCTTTGGGGTGTATAACTTAGTGTATAGTACTGTAGAAACCATGTTGTTGGAAAAACTGCACAAAAGCCGTCCATTCAATTGTCAAGCGAATTTTAAGCGACCTTTTGAAATGTCCCAAAAAAGAAATGCGCGTTTGCGTCAACTGGTTTGGAGCAATTAGACTCTGCTTCATCAGAAGTTGGCGGTATAGGCGAAGCTTTACGCTCCGCCAAAAAACAGAGTAGAAGAAGAAGTAGATGAATTCTTTTTTGTTCTTATAAACTAAGTGAAACACATATGAAAGCAACGTAACATAAGTATGGAAAACACACGTCACAAATGTCAGTAAAAACCGTGACAAACGTGACTTATAAAACAAAACACCGGTTTACACTCTTTGAACTCATGGGGTACATGAGTGTCTATCATTAATGAATGTCTCGTCATGGTTAATGTTGGCATTCATTAACCCAGTGTCTACAGCTTGTGGTTAAAGATTCAGACTACATAAACATAGCCAGGTGTTAACATCTAATAATCTGGACAGCAGATCAGCTCTTACTGCTTGTTTTCCTCCGTTCTGTGAAATCTTGCAGATGCCGTTAGGAGCACCGGAGGACACAGAGGCACACGATTTTTTTCAGGTTACCTGTTTCATGTACCACTGTCACGATATAGCAACCGTTTTATAAAAATAACTTTTTTTAATCATACTTGCTCCAATCTCGCCTACTTCAACTTTAAGTCTAATTTTTATATATCTATTTATATTTTATGCTACTTTATACTTCAACTCCACTACATTTCAGAGAAAAATATTGTACTTTTCACTTCACAACATTTATTTGAGAGCTTTAGTTACTTTTCAAATTCAAATTTTTTATACAAGACATATCATCATAATTTGCTAATAAAATATGGCAAAGTATTAACTACTAAAACTGTCTGAAGCAGTTGAAATATGTCTGACTCATCATGACTCGTTATTTCCTTGTAATAACATGGAAATAAGGTGTTATTACATTTCCATCACAAATTAAAAGTTTCTACTTAAATACAGACTTACACACACACACCTGCATACACACATACATATATACTGTATATAAATAGCTTGCACATACCAGTGGAAACTTGACTCTGTAGTCCGCTCAGGTGTTTGATCATAGTCGGTCCAGGAGCGGCAATAATATACACACGAGTCAGGAAGGAGGAGGAGATAAGCGTCAAACATGTAGGTGTGCTGTTTTTTGTTTTTTTGGTTATGAGCCAGACTATGACCGTTGGATGATGCCCTGAAGGAGAGTTGAACTGAAGTACACTGAGGATACTGAGGACATATCTCCATTGTTGACAACGTTGCGGGGTACCTGCATGGTAATTATATAAGTACAGGCAATTGCATCCGTTATAACCTGATTTCATTATATAATTTGTTTTATGTTTGTATAAAGCACTTGGAATTGCCCTGTAGCTGAAATGTGATATAGGAACAGAGCTGCCTATCCTTGCCTTGCCTTGCCTTGCCAGCTCTCACTGGCGAGGTTTTGCATTCCATAGCCAACGGTTTTATACACTTGGATGCCGGTGAGACTTAAAGTGCCAGTAGGCCGTATATTTTTGGCATCATTGGGCAAAAATGTCCTAATAACCTTTCAGCATATTGTAATTCAAGTGTTCCGAGAGAAAACTAGACCTCTGCACCTCCTCATGGCTCTGTTTTCAGGGTTTAAATAATCTAGCCCGTGACAGGAGACTTTGACCAATCACAGGTCATTTCATTGAGAGCGTGTTCCTATTGGCTGTGCTCTGATCATGTGACCGGAACTTGGCGTTCCTTCACCAGATTTCACAATGGTGGTATAACGGCCGTTATAAAAAAGTAACTTTTTTGAATCATATTTGCTCCAATCTCGCCTACTTCAGCTTTAATTTAAAGTTTTCTCAAGGGGCTCTGAGGGCCACACTGCTCCACTGGGGATTTGTGCAGGGGCGCCTTGACTTGGTGTAATAGAACTATTTTGATGCAATCAGAGAGAAACTGAGCAACAACTGAAGTGAGGGATGATAAAAATCATGGGCATGGCTAAACGTGACATCCTGTATTTTTGCATGTACCTGTATCACATCGCTGTTGATTGATGTCGTTGATGATCGGACTCCTGGTAAATATTTTGCTGTGTCATGCGGGGGTAAAGCCGCAGCACAAGGAAATTATGCAGACAGTCAACAGACAGTCAGTGATACACGGAAGCCGGATGTGCAGGAAAAAAACCTGCTTAACACCATCAAGTTAACCGCTGCGTGAAATACTCTTTTAGTGATTCATCGAATGCTTCATTAGCCAATGATAACGTAAAGGAATGTGATGAGAACTCAATTTCACAAGGCAAAGGTTAACATCTCACGATACAAGAAATTGGTTTTAAATACAACAAACTAGCTTCTTGCATCTGGACTGTTAACCATGTCTATAATCATCAACAGTGCTGGAAAGTAACTAAGTACATTTACTCAAGTACTGTACTTAACCTCCTCCACTCTTTGAGGGCGTCGGTGCCCTCGGCTGACATTCCTGTCTTTCAGAGGCGGAAGCAGGCTCAGTTTTAGATAGGAATGCACCGGGTATCGGGTCCGATACTGTGCTCATGTACTCGTACTCGCAAAACGTTCACGCTCCACCTCCCCGTCGGTGCGGGCGAGAGGGTGAAAATGGTAGGTAGTTGAAATAATCTCTACCTTGACCAGCTACAACTTAAGGAACCGCTTACATATTAAGCATATAACTTCCATATAATATATTGTGAATTTATCTTACATGGTATTATATGACATGACAGGGGTCCTCAAACATGACTCAAGGCATTGTGTAAACACATTATTTCATTGACCTGTTTTGAAAGTCATTACATGTCATATTTAAAGTTTATACTTAAATACAGACACACTTAAAAACACACATATAAAAATGTATTGCACTTACCAGTGGAAACTTGACTCTCTGTAATCCTGCAGGAGCAGCAATCAAATACGCACAAGTCAGGGGGGAGCAGCAGATAAGCTTCAAACATTCAGTCGTGCTGTTTTAAAAAAAAAAAAGAAGAAATTTGGTTATGAGCCAGACTTTGACCGTTAATAAAACGATTGAGAATAGATCGTCACACAAAGCGATAATAAATGTCCTCGCTCAACTTTGGGGCTTGTAGGCTCCAGGTCACAGTGTCCTGTCCTGATGGAGGGCTGAACTGAAGTATACTGATGATATTGAGGACATCAGGTGTATTTAATGAAGGAGGAGGAGCTGATAAGAGCCTTGGGGCAGTACATGTTGAGGCGGGACCTGTTAATTCATTACAGTCAGATCTGACATGAGATAATAAACATACGGATACCTATGGAGAGGGTGCTGTTCTAGCATTTCATGGGGAGAGAAAAAGTCCACATCAAAAATCCACAGTGCCTGGAGCACATTGGACAACGCCTTGATGCTAGTTGTTGAAATTAAACAAAACTGTCATCACATCGAACAAAAAGCAATATTTATTCACATTCATTTGTTATTCAGTGCATTCACAATAATCACTCAAAATCAGCAGGGGGGCCGTGTGTCGCTCACACCCTCCAGCTGGCTGTTAACGACGGTCTTTTGGCACAGAGAAGTACTCGTCTCGGTACTCGGTGCATCCCTAGTTTAAATTAATGAAAACAACTCACCCGAAATCTCAAGTACCGCACTAATTTGCCTCCTACTATTGCTGTTTTCTGTTCAGATCATGATAACCACACTTGGTAAAGTCATATAGCTCCTGGCATCCAGCAAAAGCCATCACAATGAGAGAAAATGCTAATGACGTTTGGCGCTTTTCCACTCTGAGGCTCGAGGCGAGTGTAAAAAGGCGAGGCGCACTGAGAAAAGGTGTACAGATGTGGAAGTATGAACGTGTGCATGCATGGATATTAAATCATGTTGAATAACTCCTATGTGAACAGAAACTAATGGTTCCTAATCAAACACCCTTCCACGCTCAATCTACACTGAACACCTTGTGCAGCATTTTTTACATGTCATGGTATCACATTACTGTTGTTGTTGCTGAGTCATGCAGGTGCGGGAAAGTCAATGCCAGGGTAGCTAGGAAGGAGGCTCTGACTGATTGTTGAACCGTAGATCAAGGAGGAGCAATGTAGATTTGAGACATATGACTGGAGACGCGGCCGGGGGGGAGGAAACTGTCCAGTTTTGGGGACCTACATCATCATCATCTTTGCAGATGATGTGACTCTCTTGGCTTCATCAGACCCACAAACTTGACATGTTTTCAGAAAGAGTACCTTTGTGACGTCAGGAGGGTGTCTTTCACTGCTCTACTCAGGTCTCGTTTTGTCGGGAACACAGGGGTTAATGCAGGGCAGGAGGGAGTGGCAGGATCTGTAATGAGAGGGGACTTGGTAAGGGAGGAGAGCAGCCAGAAAATGTGGAACTAAATATTTACCCTTAACAAATATAACAGGTTCAGTGAACATCTAATATGACAAGTGCAAACACATCCACTCCAAGCACAAGTATACATAGTGACATCTACATAAAAGGTGACAAATTTTCCCTTCAAGGTTCATATTTTGGTCGTGCATTAGAAAGAGTGTCACCGATAAATGTTCAGTATTTAGTGAATCGAGCTTAGAGACATATGTTACCACCAGTGCATTAATACGTTTTTGCTTATATGGTTAGAAGGCATGCTTTTGAAAAGGACAGAACTAAAGGGGTAAGGGGAGCGAGGTTAATGGATGCTTCACTTTTGTTAAACCAGCCGTAACTGCACACAAGGTTCATAGGTTGGTAGCATGAAACACCTGTCATTTATTGACATGTTTGTGAATTTTTCTTTGAATACATGACTAAAGCCTTGAAAAGAACCGCAAACAAGACTAAGACAAACTCTTTCTCTCTCTCAAAGACGACATGAAGCTATCACGACATGAGAACATGCGCAAAAAGTTTAATAAATAAATATAAAAATAAGTAAGTAAGTATGTAGTTATAACTGTATGCATATTTATAATATTTTCATTGTTCAACACAGGCCACTTTCACTTCTTATCGAATATAGGAAGGAAGTGGTAAAGTACTAAAGCCCGCCTCTTGATTGGCTTCCTTGGCCAAGTCTGACAATGATGAGTGGTGCGACTCCGTGCCTGGCACTGAAAATTGGAGAATATTTAAACTTTTGTGTGCATCTAAAAACAGCTAAAAAAAAACGTGACAAGCGGCGCCAGAGAGGGGCGCACCACTATCTTCACTCTAGCTTTAAAACTGAGCCCAATACAATCTAAAAGTCGCAAGCTGCGTTAATGCGTTAAAGAAATTAGTGGCATTAAAACATGAATGCGTTATTATCGCGTTAACTTTGACAGCCCTACTATTTGTCTTTTGCCTATTTAGCAAAATGCAGAAGCTATTCTGCAATGAGTCCGTAAACGCAATCGTCTCTCATATAGGTCAGTTGGCCAGGCGACGCCGAAACTAGCGCCCGCAGACATATGCGTCATGTTAATGTGCTGTTGCCTGGCATTCAGAGAGGAAACCTGTCATCTCAGGAGATAATAGTGTCTCGGAGGAAGGGGAGAGACAAGTTTAAAAGAGTGAAACACAAAGTGAGGGCTAGTGGGAGCTACACAACACATTCCATAGTCTCTCTTTATCAGGACATCCACATTAGCCTGTGTGCTTGGTCCTCTGTCATTTATTGGCCTGTCATCCCAGACTATTGTGGCATGTTGATGATCCCCCTAGAGCTTTATAATCTCAACGCACACAGGCTGTCTGTGCTCACGTAAACACAGGTTTGCAACATTTCTCTGCGTCTACAGCTTGGAGTGTAACAACAGAAGGCACATAAATATTGGAATCCGGTAGAGATACTACAGTATACGTCCAAGTGTTTCCTGTAATGTAACTTACCACTCAAGTGTGGAAAAAAAAAAAGTCTCTTAAAACCTGGAGTAGTGGTTTTATTGGCAGTACAGGCAGGCATAAATCAGCTTGATTGATGAAACAAGTGTTGGAAGATGTACCTATCTGTCAGCCAAGGCTTCCTAAAACCTTTTGGCTTCTTGAGCTGGAGTGCGATGTGTAGCCGGTGTGTATAGTGCACACTGTGTACGTGATTGTAAAACCCCAATTAGGCCTGTATCTGTTTCACCTCAGTGGGTTTCTGGGAAAGCCAGAGAGTGAGAGAGACAGAGATGCCGACTGATAGAAGCCAAAGCAGTCTGTCATTATGGGCCCCATCAAAACAAGACCAACATGCTCTAATAACCAGCTTTCCACTGCGCTCTGTCTCCGGCGGTCCCTTTGCATCCCTCTCTGGTTGTGTAGTTTATTTAGTCTTAATTCTTCTATTTTTAATTCAACTTATAAGATTTCTTCCACAGGTGCTATTAAAGTGCAATGACAGGTTACAGGTGTTTAAATTCAGTCCCACACCAAACTTTTTCAGGTTCTCTCACCAAGCGTGATCACATGACCGACACATTAGTAGAGTTAAATATCAATTATGTCAAGTATACAATGTCAGCATAAAGACATATTTGCAGTAGAGGCAATCTAGTACAGTTAGAATTAAGAAAATAATTGTATTTTTAGTCCGAAGAGTTTGGTTCGGTTGGCCAATCACAACAGAGTGGGCCAGCTGACCAATCAGAGCAGACTGGGCTTTTCGGGAGGGGGCGGGGCTAAAACAGAGCGTTTCAAACAGAGGGTGAAAAGAGGTGCTGCAGCACAGCTGGTATGAGAAAAATTAAGCGTTTTTTGAACATTAAAGCATGTAAACATGTTCTAGTAGAAACTCAAAATACACGTATGCGCCTGAAAATAAGCATAATAGGTCCTCTTTAATATCCAAACTCACCACAAATGACAATGGGGTACATATTAGATAAAGAGAAAAGAACAAGAGTCTACCGTCACTAGCTGTTGTGTGAGGCTGTACACAGCGGTGCTTTGAGCTAAATGCTAATATCAGCATGCAAACTTGTGACAATGCCTGCAATTTTGCAATTATGGCTGCTGAAGGACAGACGCCTTGAAGATGCTTCTGAAATGCTTCCAGTGGACATTGAACAACATCATATAACCTCTGCTCAGACTTGGTATCTTTGTTGTCTGGATATGTTGTCTCAACATTAAATTATTTGGGATTTTCCCAGGCACCAAATCAGAGGCTAGACTTTTGTGCAACACAGACACGTCATGCCCTTGAGGAAGGTATTTCCTAAACTTGCCCAAAGGGCTAAAATTCTTCACATGACGACAGTTTCTTGCTAAATGGCTGCAGCTGGAAAAACTTGCTAAAATATGCAACAGATAATTGCTCTAATCTGTCTATACTGTGATATTTGAGGCTGCAATTTGTGGTTGTGTTGGACTGCCTTATTTAACAGCTGTTATTTTGCACACCCATTGTGTGTTGCTAGTATAGTAATGTGGATTTTTTTTGTATTTTCAGGCAAGGAAATCATGTTATTTACAATAACGGTGATGCTTATTTGAGTGCTATACATTCATACTTACTGTAGGGTGCCTCATTCCAAATTTCATTGACAAATTACCCAATTTTTGGAAGGCCCTTGAAATAAAAATCCTTAAAGGTCCCATTATCGTGCTCATTTTCAGGTTCATACTTGTATTTTGTGTTTCTGATAGAACATGTTTACATGCTTTAATATTAAAAAAACACATTATTTTCCTCGTACTGTCTGCATGAATATACCTGTATTCACCTTCTGTCTGAAACACCTGCTAGGCAACAGTTTTGGTCCATGTTTACATCCTGTCAGCGGATGTTATTTACATACACTGCAACAGGAAATAAACTGGGACACATTTAGAATGTTTATGTTTAAAACCGTGTAATGGTCTAAATACTGTATATTTGTGACATCACAAATGGACAGAAATCCTAACGGCTTGTTTCAAAGGCGAAATTTCTGAATATGGGCTGTGTGTATTTCTCCGTATATTGAGCGTTTTGATAGTTTAAGAGTATTTATATAGCACATAAACCTGCTTCATAATGTAAAAGACCTGAAAATCTCACTTTTTACATATGGGACCTTTAAAGTTTTGGGGGGTTTTGGTTCCACTGTAGCCCCCAAAAATAGGAGAACCGATATACTACTGCTCCAGCCTCCTGTTCCATTCTATCTGGTCTTTTACGGTCACTGAGTTGAAATGAGGATGGACAGACAGTGATGTAGAAACCTATTTGGCACAGCGCTCCGGTCATAGAGGCAGAGGGAAGATATGCAGAGAAACTGGGTAAGGCAAAGAGGAGGCAAGAAAAGGGAAAAACCAGGCAATTAGTATGTGGTTAAATAGTTTGCTTCATACAATAGCCTTCAATACCGTCAAGTATGTATTGCACAGCCTGCTTATAATCTCGTCTGTCCCAAACAATGCAATGTCGAGTCTTGCCACGCCGCAACGAGCAACTGCCAAACAACATCTTGAGGCCCGACGTTCTGATTAATTGTTCCTGTTTAGTTTGATTTTTCTGCTTACTGTTTTCAGATGTCAAGATTTTCAGAAAGCCAAATGCAAACATGTGGGCCTCTTATGCTTGTCGCTTGGACATGTTGAACCAATTATCAGCAAAGTCATCTCTCTCGAAACAGAGTACAGTATAATTTTGACAGCACAATCAGGGATGAGATGTGACGTTCCTCTAGGTGTTTTGATGATGTCATGCGTGATGGATGGACGGCTAAAACGGGTCCTGCAATTTCACCGGCGCCAATAAATTAGTTGTATTTTCCATTTTTATGAGTGAGACTTAAAAAAAGAGAGATGGATAAAAAAAGAAAGTACGTAACTGTCAGCTGTAATTACCGTATTGTTAAAGTGAGATCCAGAGTTATTTTGGGTGTAATTATACCCACAACATTTTCCCTCTCTGACAGGGGGGGAAATGTATTCCAGGCATCTTTGCTCCGAGCGTTTACTACAGTCTGAAACGGTGTCACATTTTTCTTTATCTGATGGCTTAGTCTGACACAGTCGACCAGAGTGAGGGGCAAACAGGAACCTGAGGGCTTACAGCTGCTTTCTTGAGTTACGGCTTAGTCCAACGTACACACAGCTGCAAGCATACAAACACATGAATGTAATACAACAATACACAAAGTATAGACACATTTTAAATGGCTGTGGGATGTCTTGCATTTACTTAGCATCAATGTGGCTGAGAATCATTATTCCAACAGCCAAAGAATTTGCAGCACATTCTGCATGGATAAAGTTTAGATGGTATTTATAGTGTACATGTGTAACTTCATAATCATCAAACTCATGTTTACAATGTTTACTGAGGTGATAAATCAAATGAGAAGTAGGCTCATTTTCTCATTGACTTCTTTACAACCAGAGGAGGCGCCCCCTGCTGGCTATTAGAAAGAATGCAAGTTTAAGGCACTTCCACATTGGCTTCACCTCTCAAGCTTCGGTTATACTGTCTGCAACGACGGCCGCACGGAGGAGCTGACGTGGAATCGTGACGAAGAAACGATTGTAGCTTTTATACTCTGTGCGGGTTTCTCCTCGCCGCAAACAGACATTCTCAAAGCTCCTCAAAGTTTCCGCCCATCTGCCGGCAACCATCAGTTTCATCCGTTGAAACTGTCGCTGGCAGAAGTCAAGCCCTCATGTCATATAAGTATGAGGAAAAAAATGTAACATACACTTTAACCTTGTTCTGCCCGATCCACCTATGACAGGTATTTTAACAATGAGAAGGGCGATATCATGTGTCTATGTTGCGTCTGTTAAAACACAACCCTCATGTGTGCACTCCTGTAATCTGGCTTCATGGTGAAATATTTACAAGCGCTCATCTGAAGGAACGAGAGCCGAGATTCCTTTATTACACCTGTCACCTTTCAGCAACCACTTATTTAATGGAGTAGGTGGAGGAGAGGAATCTGACAGGGCTCCTGTGTCTCCTAATGACACATTTGGATTCCTGAGCGGTAAACAAAAGGGGCTGTGATCAACAACTGCAGTCCTCCAGTCTGTTAACATTCTTCTGGAAAAAAAAAAATCTGCGGATTGTAAGGAGAGCTGAGAAGATGGGCGGATAGTGGTGTAATGGAATGAGGCATGTTTTTATGGGTTTTTGGCAAGGGCACTGCTGACTTTATACACTGTATGTTGGACATTTTTAATCCCTTGCATATTTTATTGACTCTGTGCGTGCAAAAGTTCTGTCAAGACTTAGCGGAACAGAAGAAGAAAAATAGGATTTGTGACCTACAATGTGTTCATATGTCAGAGCGGCAAAACAGTCTGAGGAAACATTTCTGAGGACTGGAGGGAGGGTCCACTTCTCTGGTCCAAATCTAGGCTTATAACCTATAACTAAACTCTACTGGGACCTCATTTATAAAAGCCTTTGTGTGGTTTCTCTCCTTTTGCCCTAATCCAAGCCAGAGTTGTGATTCATGAAAAGCCCAAGTGTTTCATTTCAAGAGGAGCTACGTAATAAAACGGTAACCTGCTGCACGCTGTCCGCATTATAAAAATCTTCTCATCGGCCGTCAAGGAAGCAATATGGGAAGCGACAATACTCTCTATGGTCAGACACTTCATCATCATCGTACAACGGAAACACCTGCAAATAAAACCAATACACGGGAGTCCAAACCTCAAACCCACTGGGTAATCATTCAGTGTGGAGCATCAACTTGATTAAGAGTAACAAACTGACAACTGAGAAGGAAAACAGGAAGCATGGAAAATGTAGAAAATATGTCATAATAGCATGTTATTGCAGCGGTCGAAGGGACAGGAAAAGACACACACACTTCATAACACAACAGCAGAAATGACTAATTTAGGCTCTTTGAGGGAAGAGACCCTTACGCTGGTCAAGAGAGCACTGCAACTTAAAGACACCCTTTGTATTTTTTGGCCACTTGTAGCGCTATTGAGCCTCCCCTGTTTTTTTTCATTTTGTATCATGCACATGCATAAATGGGGGCACACAGAAGAAACGATACACATTCCCGCTAGAACTTAATTGGAATTAACGTTAATAACAGAAAGACTAACGCTCTAGAAGTGAAGACACACACACACACACACACACTTTCCCACTTTGACACTCATCGCTGACTTAGTGCTTTGGCCTGCAGCTCGTTGCGGCTCGGCTAAGATTTACAGTCGGCCCTCATGTCCCCTCCAGGCTTTTCATTACCTTTCCCCTTGTGATGAATTGCCCTCAGACACAATAGGCACCCGCTGTCCTCTGACGCGCTTCTCTCGCCAAAGTGATGGCCCTCTTCGAGGCCAGGAAAACTGGATCTTTTTGGGGAAGTTCAACAATATTTTGGCAGTCTCTTGATCAAACGAATGTTTTCACGGATTCTTCTCCTGGATTCCCTGTGACCATAAATCTATCAAACAAAGTGTCCCTGTGCGGCTGCTTCGTCTTGCTTTTCTTGATAAAAACCAGTACCGACTGCCTTTATGGAAAGGAATGCCCTCAAAATAAAGCAATACATCAAGAGAACGAGCTTGACCCCTTGAGAGGTCAGATGAATCGGGCTTTTCGTCCAGTAATCCGGCGATATTCTATCTCATAGTTTAAACGTGACCTCGCACGACATCCCGCTGCTCTATTAAAGATTGTTATTTTCTCTTCCTGAACTTAAGGGCCTCTTTCCTAATCTAAGCCCTTAATAGCCAGCCGAATAGCATTCCTCGACATTAGCACGTCATAAAACCAAAAAACGTCTTTCCTCGTGAATCTGTGGATCCCTTGTGCTCGGTGGTGTTCGCGCTGTAGCCTGAGTATTGAGAGTTTTACACCAAATGAAGCCTCTAATTACAGCCATCATGCTGTGAGTGGAAGTTTGAGATGACGGACGTCTTATTCTTTCGTCCCATAAACATGGAGAGTAGAGTCAAGAGTTGAATATGTACTGTTTAAACATGATTTTTCAAAACAAGTTACTTTGCGGCAACCAGTGGTGTGCTGCCTCTCGGAGACAAAAAGACAGGAAAGAAAGATAGAGAGAGAGGGGGAGGGAAAAACGACAAAATGTGTGGATGTAAGGAGATCCGTCTGGAATGCCGTTTGAGAGAATGCATGACCGAAAACCACGGAGGCAAACTCTGCTCTGCGTCTCGCCTGGCCCGCGCCCAAAAAACATGAGCTTAGGAGACAGAGACCCAGACAGTGGTAGGAGATAGCGGAGCGTGCCCCACAAAAATGCTGCTTAGCCCCGGCAGAAACAAACGCAGATTCCCTCCCCCCCTCCCAAGAAAGACGCCTCGGGTTATCAGTAATGAGAATTTGTGGTGTAATGGTATCTGATAGAGAAGAATTTAGCCCAGTTGAAAAACACAGTAGACCTCCAACAGAGTGCTTTAGAAAACAACAGTTACATCAAAACAATATCTGAACTAAAGGGGTTAGTTCACTCAGTTTTGTCTTGAACGCCGTTGAGCTCCCTTTCTCTGGGAGGATGTTTGACAGGAAATGGAACTGGCCGACATCCCTCTCGAGGGTTCAGGCAGCCATTTCCTGTGCCAACCTATACCGAGCCGTGCCAGCTTACGGCTCGGCCTCAGACCACCGTGAGAAAAACAGCCTTGAACATCCGCTGGGAAATGAGGACCTACCCTTCCCCTGCAGCAAGAAAAAAATTACCAACACTACTGCACCTCCCAGATCCCAGCGTTGCAGGGTGGATGCATAAAAAAAAAAAGCCAGATCAAACGTTGTTGGGAGTGTCTGGCAAAAGTTTATATGGATGTTGAGGTCAGAAGGTGCAGAAAGTTTGAAAAAGAAGTAGGACAGAAAGATTAAAGACGTGCTTAAACAGAAAGAAGTTGATGTTCGGTGACTTTTATTTAACGTTTGTTGAAAGACAAAAGTGCTACAAATCTGACAAGCAAAGATCTGATAAAAAATTGGGGAGTAGCAGAAAGGTGATAGTGTGGAGGCGAGGGGGGGAAACAGATGGAGGATCGCAGAGGGAAAAGAGCCAGTTGGAAAAGCGGTGGAGGAGGAAGAAAGGGAGGTTTGGCGGCGAGGGTTTCCCTGATGAAGCACAGCTGACGGCGCAAACCTACAGCGCTCTCATGACAGGCCTCACCACATCAACCCGTTGACATTATTATTCAGCCGTCCAGGGCCCACACACACACTCCTGACCTGCTGCACTGCGCCGCACCGCCTGCGTTTGTGTGTGTGTGATCTCCGATTCACAGGCACGCACACGGCGAAGCACATGCAATGCTTATTCATGCTCCTGCAATCAGGTATACACACCAACACACTCTCTCCACACAGTCTATGTTCTTTGGCGATCGGTTTGGCTTCTTTTGGACCGAACTCGCACCAGCAGCAGCAGCCGAATGATTCAGGTGCAAATGTGTGTGTACATCCCTGTAGGCACGCTTCTCCTACCTTAAGCTTGGCTTCATGCTGCAAAGGGAAACCTTTTTGCTACCGGCTCGGTTGCCAGGTGTGCAGCCCTCCCATCCGCTCAATCCTCTTTTCCAAATTGCCACCCTGAGTGTTTTAAATTCTGTCAAACTTGAGTTGAAATGCAGATTTTTCTTCAGCTTTTACAGCAGCGTGGATATTTACGAGAGAACCACACAGCGCCCTATCGACCAACTTCTCCAATTTCATCAGCGGCGGGGGTCAAAGCAGCCCTGAGGCCACTTGCATAAAAATAGACCCAGCTTTTGTCTTAAATATAACTTCAGGTCGGACAGTTAAATGTACCTGTTGCATAAAGCTTCCCTATGAGTGACTGACCTAGATAGCCTGTCACACAATGCATGAAGGGTAATATAAGACACCTCACAGAAGAGAAACAATGGCAGAACCAACAGCAGCAGCAACACCACACCAAGTGTGGGGGATAATGACAGAAAAGGTATCGTATATCCAACCGTTGAACCGTTAAAGATGTTCACAAACAATTCAAGAATATGGCACTAGAATCCCCAAAGGTAATGGATAAACAGTTGAAATAGTAAGGTAATAGTTAGCTTAAAGTATTGGGTAAATCGGCCCTACCCATTGGCACTTACATAAATGCACCTGTCAGTCATAACATGTGCAATATGTAGTCTTAAACTAAGTTCATGCAACTGGCCCCTGGTGTCACCCAAATTCCTTGCAATGCTCATACACACTCTAATATCTACTGCCATCTCCTTACACACCCTTTTCAGCGAGCTATGATATATGCCCTGATGTATTGACAGTGAAGTGGAAACTACAAAACCACAGCATATCTTTCGTCGCTTGCACATAGCAAAGACTCCAACGTGTTTATCTTAAATAAAGCTAAAAGAATTCAGTATCGTAAAAAGGCAACAAAAAAAAAAAAGATTTATATTTTTGTTTTACGACTTCAGCGACAGAGAAAGACGTGGTGGGAATACGACTGCCTGCCTGACTGTCAAAAAACATATATCTACATTATCATTTGGCATATTAAAGAGTTTTCTATTATTATTATTTCGTTTCTTGGGTTTTTATTCCCACTCGCTAATATGAGTGTGTGTTTCCACCTCGGATCCTGAGGCCAGACCTCCACTCCGAAACAGTGTGCAGCTGCACCGCAGGTAGCCCGGCAACATACATCACCTGACGAGCCATGTGACCAGTCAGCCCCACTGGTAAACACTGCAGACACACACACACACACACATAGAGAGATCACTCATCAGTCCTGTTATCAAAAGACAAGGTGGTCAATGGGGAAGTTTTGTTTAAAGTCCGGGGGGATTCACCCTGTTTTTCCGCCTGGTGTTATTATGGATGAAGAGTGCAGGTGTGTGATGATGTGTGTGCGCTTGACCATTGACCTCTGTCTGTCTTTGTGGATAGTACTCAGCAGACTGTTGGGTTGGAGGGCTGATGGATGGATGGATGGATGGATGGAGGGAGGCTGTTTTCTTGTTTTGCTAGTTTAATGAAGCACAGATGCACTTACACATTAAAAATAATTGATCAAATATACTGCTTCTAGTTAGGAATGAGAAAACTGCCTCTGGATATGACACATTACTTTTTTTTCTGGGCTCTTTTCTGCATACTGGAACAAAAACGTAATTAATACATTTAACGAGCTTTTTAAATTATAAATGTTTCGCTCCGCATGGCTTTACGTAAGTGTCCGATCTGTGCGGTGTACGTTAAGCAGAGGGAATATAAAGTTTGTCCTTGGTTTCCATGGGCGTGAGAGGTTGGATGTTGAGCGGCTGCTTTTCCCACACACGCACAATATCCTTAAAGTGGCACATATGGTGTGAGGGAGCAGAGGTGAAGGCCTCACAGTGCGACAGTGAAACCGCTTTAAAAGTAGTTCAGTGTGGCATAAGGGACGAAAAAGGAGATTTCACAGTTGACAATGAGAACAAAACAGCTGAAAATGTATTGAATAATTTAGAACAAGTAAACACACACTATGAAGTCATGCCCGTATCCGATTTCTGTAAAGAAAACACATCTTCTGTAGACGAGTGTGAACAATAGGAAGGGGCCAAGGGTTAATGAGTGTGCACACATTGTGACGTTCATCTCGTCGTCCTCTTCCCGTCAGCGGGCGCTAATGGAAGTCAACACACCCTCAAACGCTGCACATGCAAGCGCACGCAGGGTCACATCATCAATACATCCTCCTCTCAGAGGAAGAACCGTGACGGAATAACACAGGGGAGCGATCGGCGAGCTCTGCCCTGGAACGGATGGCCGTCCCTGGGCGACAGAAGCAGCGAGGGCCTGGGTTGAGGTCTGGAGGGTGTGGGGCGAGGAAGCGGAAAGCTTGGAAGGGAGGGTCCCCCCGCTGCCTTTTAGCTGCAGCCAGGGAGATCCTTCTGCGGTCACACACACACACACATATGGAAATATATTGTGCACATTGCTCCTCTCCCCCGGTGACAGGAGCAGCTTCCTCTTTCACACACACACCGGGCCAATATCAATACGCCCACATTGTGTTTGATCTGCGTCGGGTCCGTATTCACGGGAGCTTTGAAATCCTCCATCTTTCAGTTGGTTAGAAAACACTGCTGGACGTCACGCCTAATTAAACCTCATAAGAACGACTCCCTTAACTCCGGCGCTACAAGCTAATTTCTTATATTTCACTTTTACATTCAAACAAAAACACGAATAAATCGGGTTAACTTGGGGAAGTCGATGTTTTAGTCACAGGATTCCCATGCCATTCAACGTTAGTGTTTTTGAATGAATTAGCAGGGCTCATGCATGAGACATGAGGACGTTACGGCATTTAAAATGACCATTCATCAGTTAAAACCACCCAGAACGTCTCTCAAGCTGGCGTTTTACCTAATTACATGCTGTGTCAATAAATGCCACATTACACCTATATGACATTTAAAGGCATGTTTTGAGCTCGACAGTTCAAAATGTAGGTGTTTTTTTGGAATATCATTCCAAACCTTCCACCGGGTAGTTTCTTAGAAAAATACCACCATGTGGTTCTGGTTTTGCCTTCTGGGAAGTCGCTGAAAAATATGTTCACTGGTCCAGACTGTCTTGAATGCTAGAAGAATGTCTCTCTGCCTTTCAGATGGATGCCAGTGATGACGAAGACGACCGGGGAGGTGTCACTCATGGTTACGGTTTCACGGTTTAGCGATTGGTCACGGAGTTCGGTCATTGGAGCGGAGATGTAAGATGGTGTAACCGATGTGATTAGGAACAGGTGTGAAGGTGGAGAGGATTGGTTTTCAATACTGACAAGCACGCAACACACTGTACTGGTTATATAGAAACAGATGCAGATGTAAAAATTGTTTATTTCTTAAAGGAATATTCAACATGGTGGGGAAATGCGCTTCGTATTTGCTTTCTTGCTGAGAATTAGATGAGATCAGCCAGCAGCTGGTTGGTTTAGCTTAGCATAAAAACTGCGAATAAGCATATTTCCCAAAATGCCAAACTATTCCTTTAAGACTGTATCTGGCGCTTTCATGTACTGTATGGCCTATAGACTGTATGTGAGAAGTCGACGTAGTCACCGTGACGTCACCCATTGGTTTGTGGACTGCCGTTTTGAAGCCTTGAGTTCAGTAATTTGGCCATTGTCATCTTGGTTTTTGGCAGTTGCTATCTTGTTTTTTGTCTTTAGCCATCATGGTTTTTGGTATTTGCCATCTTGGTTTTTGGAACCAGAAGTGACACGAGAGAGGGGGTTAGTAAAACCGAACACTGAAAAGTGGTAGCGACCTGTCAATCACAAGGTAGCCATGCCCAGAATCATCTCCTGCTTTATGATCTATTTTCCTCTAAATGGGACCATAATTTACTAAATGAACATCATGCTGTATTGAATGAAAGACTTGAAACTGACGACTGAGACCATAAACTCATGTTTACAATGTTTACTGAGGTAATAAATCAAGTGAGAAGTAGACTCATTTTCTCATAGACTTCTATACAATCAGACTTCTTTTTGCAACCAGAGGAGTCGCCCCCTGCTGGCAGTTAGAAAGAATGCAAGTTGAAGTCACTTCCACATTGGCTTCACTTTCAGACCCGGAGGTAGCACATTGGTATGACTTTGAAACAGAAAATCTTTAAAATAATCAGCAGTTCTGCTAGTTCCTGCTCTGCTATTGCCTACTCTTAGGAAACAGGCAGAATACCATCATATTTACAGTACATATCATGTCCTGTGTAAATGTGAGTAGAGCGAGTTCATATCCAAACAGGATTTATAAAGCTGTACCACTAATAAGCCTCTCCCACCACGGCACCTGTTATCAATAAACGGAGGATTAAGAGGGGGTTCCTGCTTTGGAACGCCACCAAAGCTACTCTCACTTAAGAGGCCATGGTGGTCACTGGAATGCTTTTCATTCCCGTCCAGGGAGGGATAATGGTGAGACATACAGCGATATTTGATAGCGGTCTGTTCTCTCCTCTTTTTATCTCATCTTTCTTTCTCCATATCCTGTCCTTCTATCTACTCCTCTCTCTTCTCCTCTTCCCAAACCAGACACCCCATCTGTGGAGGAGGGACAAAACGTTTTCCAGATGACATTCAGCTGGCAGCTTGTCTGTCCTCTCATCTCTCTCACTCGTCTCGCCATGTCAGGAAACAAAGGAAGAGGTCTATCTTTATCCGTCCTCAACTTTTTTGTGTCTTTCTTTCTTTCCGTCTGCCTGTCAGAAAACACACTGCTCTCATTATTCACGTTGCCTCTTTTTTCGTTTCATTCATCCATCATTTCTTCCCGCTGTCACACATCTCCTGTCTGTTTTTCACTGACTTGACCCACATTTAAAAAGCATGGGATGGCATGTTGTTGAGCGTTACGTGAAAACAAGTCAGTCAGAATTGAGCTGAGAGGGAAACACAGCTGGAGCATGTTACAATAGTTGATTTAGAATGCTTTTTCTGACTGATAGCCGACCCTCGTTAACCGATCATTAACCTTTAACCGACAAGATTAGGGAATAAATACTACAACTCCTCAAGACATAGCAAAGTTCCCGTGTCTTGCTTGCTATCTGCTGATTGAAGTGAGAGACAATTTTGGCTCAGGCTCACTTAAAGGCATAGTTTGGGTGTTTTGAAGCCAATTTATCCAATTATTTGTGTGAGTTTAGCTCAAATTTATATGACCAAAAAATTAAGGGTGGGGTCTTTAAAATTATATATATTGCAAATTTAAAATAACTACTGATGCAAACCATTGGATTATACATCTACACTAAGGTATGGTACTAAAGTTGCTTTAAATTCCATCATTTTGCTCTACAGAAAAATGTACCAAATGTTTCCTGTCCATTAAAAAAGACCCAGCTGTGCATCGGTAGACTCCAGCCAGTGTGGTTTTGTCTGGCAGGTTGTTTTCATAGAAATTTGAATGGGGTGATGAGGTCTCTGGGAGGAGGCCTTTAAAAGCAGCAACCATTTTGTAATCACATTTAATAGGGAGGGGGGGAGTCTGACATGGGCAGAGAAAGTCCAGCCATGTTGCTCTTTAATGGGGAGCACTGGGAGAGTTCATTGTCTCCCATCGAGATAGGATCTGTGAGAACCTCCCTGCGACGTTAGCCGGCTGGTTGGAGAGATAACCCTTCACACTGACCCCGAAGTGATCTTCAACATCTCCCACACACTAACTGTGTTACTGCAGATACAGTGTGGATGAGGATCTACTTACAGTTTTAAAGGTCCTAAAAAACTATTTTCTCAATGAGCTTCTCACTACGAGCAATCTTGTTGTAAATGCACAAAAACATTCCTGCCAAAGTTAGAAAATGTGTTGATTTTATCACCAGAGAAATTTCTATTTGTGCTGTTTTTGCATCACTGAGACTCTGTTGGATAAACATGACATCATGTAGGTCTACCTTTGACATTTGACAATGTCAAAAACCGTGATGTTTATTTTTACTAAACCTAACCCAGTAGTTTTGTTGCTGCAAATAAAGGCATCGACCAGGATTAGAAAACCTCCGACACCACCGACTGCATCAAAATTGTAGGACTCCAGCAATTCAAACTACACAGCGAGCGTGTGCGTGCGTTTGCGTGAGCGCGTGTGTGTAATCTTTAATCCATGCAGACAGACAGCCACGAGCCTCTCATCTGATTCAGCTTGACTTCGTGACTCCCCCCTTCGCCATTGTTACCCTATTTATGTCTCTCTCCAATTAGACATCTGGAGACGATCTGCGTGTTTGTGTGAGTGTGTGTGTGTGTTTCTCAAAAATGCTGACGGTGGAGTTTTCCGGGGGTTGAAAAGCGGGCGAGGGAACGACAGAGCTCTCCAGCTTCAGCGGTTGTACGATGAGTCAGGTTGGTCGCGTTTGAAGAGAGCGATGAAAGATGGTTAGATGACTTGGATAGTTAGTGGTCAAAGGTGATTTACGCTGCTTTTTTCCCCCTCGTAACAGCTTCTCTCCTTTTTGATGTGCAATTTCCAGTCGACAGCACACTTGCTTAATCACACACATGTGAATTATTCTTCATAGCATTAGCGTGTGGCAATGTCAGCCGAGGGTGCCAAATCGTTGGGGTTGTGTAAGCGCTGCTGCAGCGGCGGCCGAGGTCCAGAGGACGAGGTCAGCGGCCGCAGCTGTTCGCAGGATGTCCTCATCCTGGAAGCAACCATGACTTCACCGCTGGTTCCGCCTCGCTTCAAGAATGAACTTTGCACTCTGCAGTTTTAACACTCCTCAGAGATCTGCTGAAATGTTGTCCCGTGTTAGGTTATCTTCTCCTAGAGGGTGCCTTTTTGAATGCATTTCTTTGGCTTGGCATGGCATGGCTTGGATATAAATTGTGTCGACGACTTGGAGCGCTTGCCTCGCTCTGCCAGATGGGTGGTTCCATTCCTCCACAACTGACTTCAAAATATTATTGAATTCCTCTTCCAGCAGTAGCCAAATGGCGCTCTGCTCTGAATACCTCTCACAAAATCCATTTTAACCGCCAATGCATCTCTTAAATATCCCATATCCTCTCCTGTGTGCAGCATAGCATGGAGGATACATCCCAACATAACCTCTCCTTTCCTCCCCTCCCTTCCCTTCCCTTCCTCCACCCTGGTGATACAGTCCAGAGGCTGCGCTCTGTTTTTCCTCACCTCCCTTTAATGGCTTCTGATGCTCCCCAGCTTCCAGGATCGTGTTCCCACCCCGCTAATACCCCCCGGACGAATGGCAGAATTAGCCAAACACACACCCGTTTGGATGCCGTCTCGGACTGCCACGCCAAACACGCTGGATTTTCCCTTGTGTCACCACATCAGCCTTGAAATTTGGTATATATTTTTTGAAAAAAATATCACAGTGTCAACCCTTGACTCTGACTCTGTTAAGTGGGAACTCCTCTTGAAAGACTGTTATTGGACGTGCAGGTCAAAAAGTTGATTTTGTCCCATGTGGCGGAGCTCTGTGAGGGTTGTATTTACTCAAGCATTTTAAGGGCTAAAACATGACACAGACAAAAACATGTGGGCAACTTGATAATACATCGAAGACTATAGGTCCTTCTGGCCAAGTTGTTTGTGGCCAGCTTGCGGTGAGTGTTGTGTGCCTCTGCGCTGATGTCGCGCCGCGGTCACTCGCAGGCTCTGCTGCATGTGTAGACGAGCGTGCCAGATCAGCGTCTGTTGGCCTGAGCCTCTTTACAGATCCTCTTTAGCGGAGAGGAAGAAAAAAAAAAGAGCACTTCCTGTTGTTGTGTGTCTGGGTCTCACGGTCAATGACCTCGGGGTCAAAGGTCGAGTTCCGTCTGGCTTCAGTCACAGTACAGTAGGCTGCAAACAAGTGCTTGAACCAAAGGGAGCTCTCTTTGTTGCATCCATCAACACGCTCTTAAGTGCGTTGTCTGACGGAGATTGATGACAGGAAGTCGGGGAACAACGTCGGCGAACTGTGTCACCCGGTGCACTCCGGCACACTGACACACTGACACACTCACACGCAGAAAAACCCACAAACACGCTGGTCACAGATAAATCATTGTGAGCGGCCTAGAAGTGCAGCAGCAGCGAGCTTTTGGAGAAGTAGGTCAGTGCCCAGGGGCCGTGTCCAGCTTTGCCAACATAGCGCCACAATTAACAGAAGAGCCTGAAGCATCCGATTTGATAAATCTGGACACATGGGTGCGTTTAAAGGGAGATTACAGCTTAAAACGGTGTTGAAAACAGCCTCAAACTCCCACGTTATGGGGCCCATCAGGAAAGTAAATACAGAAATTAACTCAAATAAAGTGTCACTTCTGATTATTCTAAAGCCATATGCCTGTAGCGGCACTTCTAATCGAAACGGCGTGAAAACACACCTGTCTTCAGTCAAATGGGTTTATTGAATATCTGCTGTCAGCTGTTATGACTTTCAGCTTTACTCAGTGTCGTCCTTTGACCTTGTTGTGCTGAGTAACTGATCTCCGGATGAAAGCACGGCACTGCTTTGTGTCAAAGAGAAGGAGCTGCGGGAGCACAAAAGCGTACCCCGACATGTAATCACTATCTCATTACATACAGTACAAACCAAACATCGTGGTTCATGTCAGCAAGACATTTAACATCAACAATGCCACCGGCTGTGTGTGCATGCGCAGGTCAAGCAGACATGTCTTTATCAGCTCTCTGTTATGCGTCAGCTGAGGGTCTCGTACACTCTGTCAGAACGCATTTGTGGATGTAGCCGTGACAAAGTTTGATGCATAGCAGCAGCACTGCAACTCTACGACCAAGAGGAACTTCATGTTAAATTCTGCAAAAAATAAAGGGAAGACGCTAGAACATCTGTAATTGGTATTACTACTTACTATTAATGAATTATTAAATTATGTGGCTGTTGTTTTTGATGAGTAAAATAAGGAATTTATCAACAAAAATGGCCCATAATGATGAGATACGATCTATATACCTATAATTTACACTGAAGGCTTTATAAAGTGTGTTTTAGGATGCTACTCTACAAGTGAATGTGAGGACACGGACATGAGATATTTGCACCTGAATGAGCTCAAAACAAAAACACCACTGGTTTGCGAATGAAGTCACATGTATACATTCACATATAAATAAATCATACATACAGTATTATGTATGGATATTTTTCCAGGAAGGCTGAAAAAGCAGCATGTGTTTAGAGTGTCTGGTGTACAGTTAAGTTCAACAACACACACACACACACACACACACACACACACACTGCTGGTGGAAAAACTGAGAATTCACCACACGCTGTTGAATCCAAACTATTTAAATGCCAGGAGGAAAAACAAAAAAAGAGATGTTATGAAATCGGTCATCCATCATGGGAGTCAAATCCATGGTGTGTGGATGCCCTGAAGCGATAGGCTGTGAACCGGAGTTAAAAGCAGCAAGAGTCCATATCACTTCTGCTCAGGATCCTGACTCTCCATGGGAGTCAGGTAGAGTTTATCTAAGGATTACAGTATCTGCCAGAGTGTAAACTATTGCTCAAAATCATGATCCAAATCCCCTTTTTAATGATTTACCGTCTCCTTTTCTTCCTTAATCTTTGCCTGTCTGCCCATCTTTCTCTCCTCTTCCTCTCCCCCTTTAGTTCATGCTTTTTGCTCTTACTTTCCTCTCCTCCGCTTTCACAGAGATCGAATGTTCAAAGGTTGGAATGTGACGAGCAAAGAGGGCAAAGCTGCCCACGCCCTGCGTTGTGTGCGCTCACACTCTTTTCCCAAACTCTCCTCCTCCTTACTTTCCCCTTCCCTCTCTCTCTCTCTCTCCCTCTATACCTTCTCCTCCATCCTTTTCTGACCTGCACTTTTCCAAAATCATATTTCGGTCAATTTCCCCGTGCAGCAGGAAATCTAATCAAGCAGGGAGTGTCCTAACAGATTGTTGAGGTTGAGAGGTTAGTCGAGGCTGGCGCTGGTAAAACTTCACAAGACTGAATGTGTTTAGGAGGTGTGGATGCGTTTACACTGGACAGACGCGCAGAGACCACAATTTATATTTCCCAGCAACGTCCTCCTGCTCCACAGTTGGCTACTGGGGCATATGGGAGTTAAAGGAGCATTATGTTGATTTCTCGTTTTACAGTTTGGGTCATATTTTCGTTATTTTCGCCAACTAATCTTTTATTGCTGAGGTTTGGGTACAATGTGAGTCACCAATTTGTTAACAAAATTCAATATTTGGAAGAGAAAAGAAAGGCCAGTGTTAAAATTGTTACCCAGTTTGTTGGCTAAAAACCTCCTTTAAATTTTGCAACCCCAATTCCCTGGATTTCTATCTAATGAGCCATTATAAACCAACATTTTGAATTTTAAAATTCTTGGTTTCCCTCTAAATAAGAGGTTTGGATCGAGGTTTCCTAACTTTTGGGACAGGAGTCTGCCAAGGGGTTGGAGAAAAACAAAAGTTTTTCGAACACTAAGCTTCTCCTAAGTTTTTTTCTTGTGAAATACTGGATAATCTTTTACCTCTATATTTGCACTCTTCCAATATTGCATTGCAACGGCTGCACAGCAATTCCCCCTCAGGATGAATAATGTTTCATCTCATCTTATCTTAAATATCGGAGTTCCTTTTTAACAAGTCACAAGGTTTAGATAATCTTGCTAAACTCAAAGTGTATTTGCAATCTGTATGATCACCTTGTGTCCTGTTGCGCTCTAGCTCTATACTGATGAACGCTTGAGATCAGGTTTCTCAGAATTTAGTTGGCGAGCACCTTGTTATTACAGCCAATAGATAAAAAAAAACTATGAAAATAAGACCAGGAATTTAGCTGCCTTGCTCACCTGCACCTCAATAGTAGATGATGAAAGATAACAGATATCAGTCATGACCATGTCTAATGCATGTGTATATTTAGAAAAGGTCTCCATCTGTGTCCTTCTTGTTTTTCTAATGTGGTGTTTTTAGTCTCTATCCTCCTCCTCCTTCCCATTCAGGCCCTGACAGAGATTCCTCTCCGTCTGTCAGCAAAGCCCCATTAATGGTTACGACTTACGACTCCTACACACACACACACACAGACAGAAACTCCTCTGTCAGCACCTTTGATTAAGATTTTAAATTCCTAGAAGTACATACAACACAAACATGAAACTCAGTGGATCTTTCCTGATAAACAAGCCGCAAAGTGAACGTGAAACATGGCTACATCCTGGTTAAAATGATGTCAGTTTCTACCGCTTATTCACTCGTGACCTACGTTCAGTCTGATCCGTCCGGCCGGTCGCAACCAAAACAAAAAACGCTGAGCCAGACAGTCAGTCAGTGAGGTCAGTTCACACAGTGTGAAAGGTTGCAGCCAGAAACTGTATATCTCCCCGAAGCGGTAGTCACTACGTGAGGTGGGTCCGACATTTGCGTTGAGTGATGGAAAATATGGGGAGAGTAATAAGAGAGGAAGACAGGAAGAGAAAAAGATACGCACACGTGTGACCTCTTTTCATTGGCCCTACTCTCGGGCCTCTAAACTGTTCTGCAGACATCAGAGATAGACAAAGGAAAAGACAAAAACAGACAGATGGAGAGAGGAAAAGGTAGACTGGAGGGATTGATTACAATTCAGAAAAGAAATTGTGTCATTACTGAGAATCATGGGAGAGCATAAATACATAATCTAAGCCCGAGGGCCGGAAAAATGAAGATTCAATATTTTCTGGCTCTAAAAACACACGTCGGTAGCATTAAAGATTCAGTTGCGTACAGCTGACCTCAACATAAACACAAATACATGTGGATGATGGCGCAAGCTGAACGGAGAGGGGGGGCAATCGTACTCGGGCACCTTGGCGGAGGTCTGCGCTCTCCGAGTGCCATTCTAGTTAATATTATATCCCATTTCTGCCAATAGATCCCACTAAATGCTACACACTTTGCCTTTGAAATTAATTAATTTTAATGACGAAAAAAATATTCATTTAAGGAACATTTACTATTTTTTTTCCAGAGCTTTCAACCGCATCTCACGTTCTTCCTCGGTGGATGGATTTGCTTAGTCGTCGTGGCGATAGCTCAGTTGTCATCACGTTCCAGACGTAGGTCAACATGATGGCAACTGAAGATAAAAAGGATCCAAACAGCTGCAGTCTTGTCTAGTTATCAGTACTTTTCCATTTGGACACACAACCAGGTATTTTAGGTGCTCAACGCTGCTCTGACTCACAGCACCAGCAACCTTTCCACTTACAGGTGGCCTCGCTGACCTTCTCCCTGATGAGAAAACCAACATGAATATGCACCAAAAAAAGTACCTCACAGGTTTACAGACACATCTACACACAGACATAAAGTTTATATACCGTGGCCATGGCTGGCACCAGATGATGTCAGTGTGTGTGTGTGTGTGTGTTGGGGGAAACACCAGACTAATCCTGTGGGACGAGCTGTCTGTCTGAATGTGAAACATGAGTGATGTCAGGCTACTGCTGTATTCCCAGTAAAGGCTGGGAAAAGTGTGTGTGCCAAGTACAAAAAATGTGTGTTTTCTTGTCTGTGTGTGTGTTCAGGGTGGTGTGGGATTTGAGAATAGCTCTCATCGGTACGTCTGCTGGCGGGCTGCAGGGAATGGCTTCTCACAGTCGTGGGAGTCTAAAGACACAGCAAAGGTTCAGACTGAGTACTCGCTGACAGTGCTTTTGCTCCAGTGTGTGTAGGTGTGTCTCTGACGGCCTTTATCTCGAAGCTTCCAAACGGCAGTCCACAAACAAAAGGGGGACTTGCCGGTGCTCACTTCTTCTATACAGTCTATGATCTGAACATAGACATAGCTGGTGGTGCATCAGAGTGCATGGTTCACGACCTGCGTCCCACATATTGTTAGCTTTAGGCTAAGAAATCGATTTTAAAAACATAATTGTCTGAGTTATGTTTCATATAAAACATATTTGCTAATGCAGGTTAGTAGTATATGAATGAGACTTTAAGGGGACAGGGGTTTTTATGTACACATTGTATTTTGTTCCTAATTGTTGGATGTGATTACTCTCACAGCTTCCTCTGGCGTCTCTCTAGTCTGGAAACTCTTGATTGTCTGATTGACAGCCGCAGTATTAATCAGCAGAAGGATATTATTCTACAGTTTTAAGTGACTTCAATTAAACTTCTTACGTTCCTCGCCCAGCGTGATGGACTCCTTGTAGGCCAGGAGGTGAGCTCAGAGCTAACTGCAGTGTTAGTTGGAGGAGTTTGGGGGATTCCATGGGAGTAGCTGGCTTTATATCCTTCCTATTGCAGCTGCTCGCTTACTTAACCGGCCTCCCGGTGGACGTGCAAACCTAGAAGTCCTGGTTTCTCCCAGCTCTTTGGCTAACTTAACCACAACTCTTCGTACAGTATCTCCTTCGTATTTGTCTGTAACTTTATAAAAGTTTTTACTCTCAGCAGCACTAACTTGTCAAATAAAAGCCAAGTAAATACAAATTAATTTCTCTCTGTGTCTCTCTCTCTTTCTGTCATCGCATTCTTTTCCTGTCTTTATTTCAGTCTCCATTGCTTCCGACATATCTCGGCTCCAAACCACAAAGCCATATGTCTATTCTGTTGGGTTCTGAGCTGCAAATCCCCAACGATGTGGGTGAGTTGAGATTCCAACTTTCCCAGAGCTCACTGAACTGTAGGTTTTTTCCCTTTGCTGGCAGCAGCCAAAAGCTTATTGTTCTACATACAACATACGCACACATTGTTTATTTTGTATGTCTAGAATGGAGTCGAAGTTGTGACATGGTTTTTTAGCTGTAATCTTTTAAACATATGACTATAAACTGAACTCAAATTGGCAATGTTAACGGTGCATGGATTGAATTTCTCTGTGCACCTCCGTTAAGATAGCCAGGACAGGAGCGGGGGTCTGTGTCCGAGGCAGAGAGCCAGCAGCTGGATAAATAGCACATAACAGCCGTGGTCTGTGGAGCGAGAGTAGGAGTGATCCTGAGTCTGATTGATGGCTCCCCTGCTAGCGGATCCCTTAATCAGCACGCGGCTGAGTCACTCGCCTGCGTAGGACTGACTGTCAGTGTCTTCATTAGCTGCACCCACACAGCCCCAAAAAAAAAATGCAACCTGCACTTGTTTGAGTAAGTAACTCAAACTTGATGTGCACATGGAGTTTCCTGGCAGACTAATGTTTTAGATTGGTTTGGAAGTGACATACATTGCTGTTGCTGTTACGCTATTCTTGTCAATGGTTGGAAGTGGCGCCGTATGGAAAAAAATGTCTAAATAAAGTTGGAGGAACTGTGTTTCAAGCATCACTTTATTACTTTTAGGGTGCCAACATTTCGTCTGTTTTAATCAAACTCTGGAGCGGTTCCTTTGGGCAGTTGTGAACGCAGTAATCGTACTCTGGTGAGGACCGAAATAACCGGTCCTCGGACTGTTTCCAAAGATAACCCTAATGCGGGACGACTGCCATGAGAACATTATCCGACCCAAATGCAGGAAGTGAATCCCAACGCAGAGGATTATGGGCTGCCTACGCAGGCGTCTGTTCAGACGGACACAGGTAGGACTGACTTTGCTTGACATCTGGGCCGAAGAAAACATACACAACATGCTAAATAAAGTCTACAAAAATGGTTTATAAAGTCATTCGAGATAAACTGGAGGAGAAGGAATTTGTACGTACAGTATGCCGAGTAGGGGTGTAACGATTCATCTACTACATCGATAGGTAGTCAGCAAGTTGTCCTTTACGGACGTATATCGATATAAACTCGATTTGAAACGCAAAAAGCAGACTGGTTAGGGGGATGAGAGACAGGTGTGCTGGTAGATGATGATCAAGCGGACTCTGAGGGCTCACCTGGGGCCCACAATTTATTTCTGCCCTGGGGCCCCCTAGCAGGATCAACTATTTATGATTATAGCATATTTACATTTTGCAGTGTAGATATCCAAAATGTCAATCCTGTGAAAAGCTCTACCCCGGGGGATTTTATTTAATGTGCAAGTCCGCAGGAAAACGATGGTTGAAGTTCATCAGGATAATTCCGTTTCAATTCCACTGACACTAATAAACGTAACCTGGGACACAGATGGCATCTTCAAACTGTGCCAGACCTCATTCTAAACTACACAAATCTCCACATTAAAAAAAAAATTGGCTTTACGTGAATCGCCCCACTGTTAACCATTTTCACTTTTTCCTCCCAGAAACCAGCTCGTCCTTTGCCCTCCCTGAAACGTTGGGAAATATTTCCAAAAGGGTGTAAATTCACTCATGATTGCCTAACTTTCCACGGCCTGCCCTAAACTATTTGTTTGAGCAGATGTCCTTAAAAAAAAAGGAGTCAAAATGAATGAAAGTATCTCATTCTTTGATCTTCATTTGTAGTCGGTTTTCAATGGGCTTTTTATAGACACCAGTGTTTACTTTTATTTTAAAAGCCTCACTCGTTTCTCCTATATACAAGGCAGACATCCTACTGAGGTGTGAAAGCTCCGGCCTCCTTTCTTTACTGGCGAGACAGAATCCTTGAATCATCAGCAAAGTATACATGGCGGCAATTTGCTGCAGACCACCAACATGAAGAGCTCAACTGAAATTTGGCTCGCAGTGCTGCCTCATCTGATGAGGATTTTCTGAATCCTCCGGCTGCTGAAGAACAAAAAGATCCTCCGGAAAAAGCCAGCAGCTTCCATATTTGACAGTTAGCAACCGCTGTATTTGCATGTGTGTGTTAAAAATGTGGTCGACACTTGCATTACACAACCTTTACACTGCTCTCTGTCACACATATGCTGAAGGCGCCACCGGCACCCACACACGCTAATGTGCTGTTTCCATTCTCTCACCCTGGTATTACTGGGAGTTAGCGGGGAAGCAGGACCTCGAAAGTAGCAAGGTAGGCACTACACGTTGTGGCAAGAAATCCCATTAAACATGCACTTTAGTAACTTCATACATTGTTGAACTAATCTCTAGATATTTCCTTATTGCACTCAGGTGCCTGCGTGTACATTACACACTTCCATGCAGTGTAGTATTTAGTAGGCATGTAGAGATTTCCTGACATTTAAGGGCTGGGGGGAGTTTGCAGCCTCTGCCCACTGAGTCTCTGGTGCCCATGACCCTCTTAAGCCACATCCTGTGAGACAGGACGTCCACTCTCTGACAGGAAATGACCCTGATTGATTGTTCCCTGTTAACAGAGAGCGGCGCGGTCGGAGGTTGGAGGAAGAGGCGGGTGAAAACGAGGCAATTTGCACAAAGGGTGTTAGTGTGCGAGGTGCGCGTTGTGCATTACTCACAGGAATGTGTGCGTTGGAATCAATGGGAATGCATACTGGAACGATGCATCCGTGTGCTTTTCTACTGTTTTCTTGTCCCATTTGTTTCGTGAGCAGAATAGATCAAAACAACTTAAATGTCAATGATTGCCCCTAAACTGTGAAGCTTAAAAGATTCCTGGATTCCTTCCTGGATTCTGCAGCCCCGCGTTTCCATTGACTTTGCATGCACTCGTCTGAAATTAGCTTTGCGTTCAGTCTGAAGACAGTAGGCTATAGATCTTTAACACGTCGTGCAGTTGTTAATAAATGTAGATATATCAACTCAAAGGGATCCAGCACAGTTTTATAGCATTGTACTTGCCCGTATAATATTCCTGGGATTTACATATTCTCCAAAAATTGTCTCCAGTGGGCAACTCTGGGGTCTGAAAAGTGAAGCCAATGCGGAAGTGGCGTAAACATGCATTCTTTCTAACAGCCAGCAGGGGGCGACTCCTCTGGTTGCAAAAAGAAGTCTGATTGTATAGAAGTCTATGAGAAAATGAGTCTACTTCTCACTTGATTTATTACCTCAGTAAACATTGTAAACATGAGTTTATGGTCTCAATCGCTAGTTTCAAGTCTTCTTCAATACAGCATGATGTTCATTTAGTAAATTATGGTCCCATTTAGAGTCAAATAGACCATAAAGCAGGGGGTGCTGTAAGGCGTGGCTACCTTGTGATTGACAGGTCGCTACCACGGCGACGAGTTGTCCATGTTTTCGCCTTACAACTTTAACATGAACTGACGCTTTGATCGCCTAAAAATGTCTTATTCAGCGTTCAGTTGTACTTAGCTCCACCCTCTCGTATTCACTTCTGGTTGCATAAAATAAGATGGCAACGTCCAAAAACCAAGATGGCAAAATCCAAAAACCAACATAGCGTCGGACAAAAACCACCTATTTATTTAGCTTTGGCAGTCTCATAGTGCTCGTTCTCTTTTTGATGGTCCAGTTGGATTCGTGGCGGTTGCAATGGAATTCAATTGTAAGCTCTCCTGCAGCGTAATCCACCTCTCCATTGTTCATCCATATGCTAACATGTCATATATTCGTACTGTCTTTAAACAGTTCTGCAACTGTCACCAGTTCTCAGATTAAAACAGGGGCTTCTGTTTTGTCCCAAAATTTTTTTCCACTTTCCCTTGCTGGGCCCGGAAGTATCCAGAACCACTCTGAGAAAAATTATACTACAGCAAAGTAATGATTGAAGTTCACAAGTGTGAGCGCATGTGTGCGTGTATGAGTGTGTGTAATCTAATCTGGTCTAATGGACAGCCTCCCACAGGACAAAGCCAAAACCAGCAGGTGCGTAAAACAGAAATGTTTATCCCGTTAGACCCTGACGGCTGAGCGACTCTGAATGCACAGAGGAAGCAATTAATGATAAAAAAAAAAGTAGGAAGATCTTGTTACACTACTTCATTGTTCCCTCTGAGCTTTCCAAGTGCTTTTTTTTCTGCCACTAGATGCAAAAGATTTCACTTTACTTCTTGATCTTCTTTTTTATACTGTTAAAGGGAGAAACTGATTGTTGGTTGGTTTCAACATCTGGGCTAAATACACACTTCAACACTCGATAAAACTGAGGTCGAGCTCAGCTTAAGCCAAGGAAAATGTTGACTTAACCCCAGCCTTCACGCCGCATGGTGTCTGAGCTTGACATTAACCCCGACATTGACATTTGACCTTTGATCTTTACTGTCGGGCTGGAGCCGGACCGGGTGGCATCCTGGTCGCGTGACGTGAGTTGCTTTTTCAAAGTCGTTTGTTGACGGGGATGGGTGTCATTAACGGCGGGAAGCCGATAGGAACAAAGCAGAGCGATTGGACACGGTCTGCTGTCTCCCGTCATAAAGAAATACCTCAGCGAGGCCTCTTTAAAGGGACAGTTCATCAAAATCTGATGCACATTGTGTCCACGTAATAAATTAACTTCAGCACATTAACATAATAATAGAGTGTGTGTGAATTGTATGCATGAGTTGTATGTGAATCAGACATCTAGTGGGTGAAGAATATCGACCTTGCTTTTGCATATCTCCCGGGACGCCCACACGCTGTGGACGCAGCATTAATCTTGTGGCCCACACATGTGTATGAAGTTTGTCCCGCCGCCGCTGTAAGAGCACTAACTGCAGGATGATCTCACTCCCGGTGCACGGCTTTGAAACACCCAGCTTAAAAGCCGGCGCTTAAATCCCAAGGTGATGTGGAAAACCCCAAGGTGTCAGGGCCTTTAAGGTTTCACTTTATGTCCTGACACCAATTAAATGGGCACGAACTGAAATGTCAACAGAAAGAGCTTCATTCAGGATTAACTTCAGGTTGTTGTGAAATGTAAAAGTTAGCATGGACTCACATGCAGTTTTCATCTTTCCTAACCTTTCATCCATTCTTCTTTTCTTTTTCTGGGCTTCTATAACTGTTTATGAGGCATGGAGTTAGTAATAACCCAAATCAAACTCAATTCTATGCTGGTTCTGCTTGATGTACAATCGATTGTGATAGAAGTCTCAGAATTTATCTTTGCTGCATACCACAGACGAACAAAATATCACTTAGAAAAAAACATGTTTCTCTTCTTTCCTGTTTTATTGCACTTTCTAAGTACTCTCAAAGTGGAAGGCTGTGTTTTGAGAGATTCGCTCGTGTTTTTCCGTCTACATTTTCCTTTCTAGGAACTATGGGACAATACCTTCTGGGCATCTGCCAAACTGGAGGAGTGCTGATAGCCCGTGATGTATAACAAAAATAGAGCCATTACTCAACGTCCCAACTTGCTGAAAACAGATCCACATATTTCTAATGAAAACCTAAATCTTTCCCAGGGGGCTTCTGCGTAAAGAATACTCCACCAACCCCCCTTCAACTACATATGATGTATGAATGATAGCAGAGGAAGCAAAACACAAACCATGTGCGGTACATAGCTTGGTCCACATGAGGTCGAAGGTCACTGTACAGCTTAATAAAAGACAGACTGGCTCTACAGTCAATTAATCAGCGATACTATTCAAGCTAAACGGTTGTTATCTGCACTGAATGAGCCACCTAACGACCACAAGACAGGAGAACAGGGTTTATTTTCCTCACACCAAAATACTGTCCTGTAGGTCTCACTGGTAATAAACTGCTGAAGAAATAAACAGTCACTGTAGGGACTTTTAAAGGGCTTGGCACCATCAAATTCAAGATGTGTTAGTAATCCGTATCCACCAACACACACAGTCCACAAGACACCATATAACACACCACCAGCCCCTGAAACCAAACACATGAGGCGAAAAGATCTTCATTATCCTGTAGTTAGCAAATGTAAGCATGCGAACACACAAAACTAAGGCGGCTAACATGGCAACTCACTAAACATCAGCATGTGAGCATTGTCATTTAGTTCAGTACAGGCTGTCAGAGCCGCTAGTCTTGGTTAAATGATTTTCCTTCCATCTTTGTGTCATAAATTGTGTCCATAATCCTTCATTTTTGTAGTCCATATGCCATAACACTACAATACCCTTGAGTATGATCATGTGTAAGAGATAGACAGATGTTTTGCATTGGGGCTCGAAACAGGAATGTACAGTATACTGTAAAGTGTTCTTTCATTCTCTTTGCATTGAATGCCTTAATTTTGAATTTCTTACAGATTTCCCAAGGCATTGTCTACCAAAAAAATGTTTTTATCCATTTGTAGGTGCAGGATAACCAAAAATGTTGAAGCAGAACCTACATCTGGCTGAAGCGTATTTTCAAGTCTTGGTTTCAGGACAGTTCAGGAAGTCTTATCCAAAAGAACCTCACCAATTCAAAGTGAGTATCTTTCTCCCCAGCTCCTCTCTTAGCTCCATTACACATAAACTGACGCCGAGAGACCCTCACCTGCAGCACAGTCTCAGAGCATTTCTGAGGTTTATTTCTGACATCCACTGGACATTCCCTGGCAGAGAGAAGCTGGCTCATCTGTGGGGAAATTACACCCAGCGGTTTGTTGTGTTAATAGATCTTGTAGCCCAGTTTCTCGGGGGCGCAAACTGTGTGGTCCGACGTTTCAGCTCCTCCTGTCAGGCGTGGGCTGTGGCGTTATTTGTTAACTTTTCTAACCCCTTTGCTCTCATGTTTCCTAGAGGAATGCGGCGGGTTCCCTGTGATTTTTCATCTAACAGTGACTTTTAACCGCGATTATTACCACTGATGAGCAATATTCCCTGAATGACGATGCAAGTTGTGAAAGAAAAACTATTTTTAAGTGTAATTACTGCAATTAATGACGTCAGCCCCCTCTCATGTTCTGTGAGAACAGCCATGTTGGAACTTACTTGACAGAATTTGATACGTAAAAATTACCCGCAATCTACCGCTGCTAACGAATGAATGCACCAGAGTAATGTCAGAGGTGCTGATGTTACCAGTCTAGGGCTCAGAGACATTAAGTAGATCATCGTTGCTTAATTAAGCAAATCTAATTTTCCTATCGTAATGTTTCAAGATTGTACAAACTCTATCCTACTAGGTATTTATGTCCCCTTGATTACAGATCTAATTATAACTAGAAGTGCACTCAGAGAGTGAAGACCTCCACCAAGGCAGGTTTCATGTACGTCGCTGCCCAAGCATCACTGTGCCCAACTACAGCCTCACAAAAGGCGTTAGCAGGGCTGTAGACTCGAGCGTATAAATGTAAATGAGCGTATCGTCTGCGTGTGAATTTTGCAGCTTTAAATGTGTTGCTTGGGAGATTTCATTCTTTTTCAAATTTTCATCATGCGAGCTGTTGAAGACAGAAAGAATGACCGAAAGCAAGCAGGCTGTTTGAACTTGGGGCAGAGGCCGTGTGAGCGTGTTTACTCTCATTCTGTGTTTTTTCCCCCCCATTTTCAGTCCAGGAAACAAGGCTTGTTAACCTATTTGTAGGTCTCACCTCCTGCCACCTCAGAGGCATCACACATACGTACATTTAAGTTCTAGTCAAGAGCTTTGAATGCAAGTTTTAAGATAACAGATAACTCATCTTTGCAGCTTTTTTACTTCAGTAGTACAGTCCTTCGTTGGGTTTCTGTAGCATAAAGGTGGCTCTGTAAGTCAGGGTTGTTTTTAAGCCACTGCACTATGGCACTGGTGACACGTTTAACCCCAGAGGACTCTGGAATAAACATCTCTTTTCATGCTGACATGTCAACCGTAACTGCAAAGGCTTTTTTTAGCAAATGACTTTCCTTCACGAGGGCCAAAAGCAGAGTGTAAACACGCTGTTTGCATATTTTATAGCCGAATCACTGCGGTGAAGTTTCTGCACCTTGAGATCTATGAAGTTCATTATTGGTATTTGTGGTCTTGTAAGTTTAACGAAGGTGTGATTCTCCGTGTTTAATACTCTGTGGACGTGACCCACCCGTGTGAATGAGCTGCGTAAAAGTGCTGCGTAAAAAATCCAAAGATTCCGGCGTCCGCGCCAGCAGCTACGATAAACGTATCTTTGAGGTGTTTCCATTTGGCCCTCTGGTGTGACAATTTAATATGTGTGTGATTGTTTGACGGGGGGGTGGGAGGGGTCGCACGGAAGTACCAGGAGGAGCAATTAGCCTTTTATGAGAGGAACTGAATTTCCAGTCGCCACGTTATTATCGTAGAACGTTTCATGGGAGCAGACTCTCAGAGGACTGGAGGGACACCAGCAGAGAACAGGAGAGAGAGAGACAGGAAGAGCTCTCTTATGATTTAATGCCCCCCTGTAAATAATGGGAATAAGTAGCCTGTTTACAGGGTCCAGGTTGGCCTCGGAGCGGCTGCAAAACCTTTCCACGGTGAGAAAACAGTCTGCTTGTAAACTGCAGCATCATTAACAAGCTAGCCAACATGGACAGCATTGTTGTCTGTTGGGTCGAGGGTATTTCTATCCTGGCAAAGTTTTCAGGCCTGCAAATACACTTGCAAACCTGTACCGAGGTGTTTCCCTGCCTATTGCTCAATGCATGCTGGGATCCAATTAGTAACGGAACTGGATAAATGAGGTATGGGTGGAAAGTTTTTACCGATGGTGATAATACTTCCAGGAATAAATGACTACTCTGTTAATCACAGATACCGGCAAGGGGAGGAGTGCCTTCGTGAGAACATAGTGTTCTCCACAATGAGACCAAACTCTCAATAAAAGTATAAAAACCATATAAATGTAACACTTTCGAAGACGTAATCATGTAATTGTTTGATTATTGAACGATAAAGGCAACAACAGCATCTACCAACAAGTCCTCATGCCTAAATAGGTTGTTTGTAGTTCCCTTCCAAAAGTGACCCATATGGCTTTTGAGCATGAAAGTTCATTCTTGACCTTGGGAACGATACATTTAACAACTTAGTCTAAGTTCAAATGCCACTACTAGCTTTAAGAGCTCTCAACTGCCATCTCCACACAGCGAAAGGAGCTGGCTATGGCTAAGGCTAAGTCACCAAGTTTAGACTTTGGTGATAGAGCTGATAATAAATGGTCGTATGTAAGCCCTGTTTCAGTTCAAGGAACGTCTTTGGCGTCAGATGTGAATGTTAAGGTCAAGGGGCAAGATGGCCATGGTTGAAAAACACGACAATGAACACTTGCCCTCTTTACAACTGGCTTTAAAATTAATTTTGGGTGACCGGATTGCAATTGAATAGTGCTTGTACACCTGAAGGTAAAGGTGTAAATGCACCAAAAAATGCATTGAGGGCGGATTGTGATCCGATCAGCCAAACCACTTCCAGAGGTGGTCAGGGACGCATTGTGACCACATTGGACACAAGTGCGTGTGACTGTTCCAAACCAGCAAGGAAGCAGCAATTAGAGAGCTACGCCACTAGCAAGAAAGCTTGTCGAAATGGATATCAAGACACTCGTGGATGGAGTCAAGACGAGTACCAAGTGTCTGCTTTCAATTTGGTTCCGACGAAAGTAGACAAGCGAAACTCGGCAATTCATATCGCAACCGAGCCATTTATGAAGCGACGGCTGAACAAATGGTGGAGAACAGCTACAACCGGTCCTGGCTGCGATGTCAACGAACAATGAAACACGTGAAACTGGCATAGAGGAAAGCCAAGGACAACAACAGTGATCAGCGATTGTAGGACTTCGAAATTTGACGAGACCTGTCAAAAATGTGTTTGTACATGCACTGAACCACTCTATTAGAAACCACCTGTATGCAGCATGTGTTGCATGAAACATTTAAACACATAAAGCATCACATGAACCACGTTCAAACGCGGTCTTGTTTTTTCTCTTCTGTCCCTCACAAAGCCAAACACTGATCTGAGGCCAGTTAACGGGAGCTGATGCTCAGATCTGTGTCTGTCATCAGTGGGAGACATCTGCTGAGCGCGCAGAAACGCAGCAGCGGGAGCAGAGTTCAGTGTTACAGCAGGAGGAAGCTTTCCCCCCTCGCCGCACCCGGAGCTTTCAGCCGACTCAGGCCTTTACCGCGGGCTTGTGTTTTCTCGATTATGATCTTAAGCTGCGTTCATAAACATACCTCCCCAAAGTGTTTTCCCTCCTGCGCCTGGTACCGCTTTCATCTTCGTTTGATCTGCTTTCTTCTCTTTTTTTACCCCTCTTTCTCTGCTCAACTCCGGGGCGGCACATATTAATCACCCTCAGAGGATTACAAGCATAAAGCTGGGAGATATTTGTTGCTTAACTTTGTCTTAAATGTTCATGAAGATGGAAGTACAGGTGTTAGAAGCATCTTGCTTTCAATGAAATGTTTGCTTGTGACTCTAAGAAATTATCAGTACTTTGAATCTTAAAGAGGACCTATTATGCTTTTTCCCTGTCCTTTAGCGTGTTATATAGTTTTTTGTGCATGTAAAAGGTCTGCAAAGTTACAAAAGTCAAAGTCCAAGCCAAAGGGAGTTTCTCTCCCCCACAGAAACACACGCTTGAAGTCCCGCTTTCTTCCGTAAAGTGGTGATGTCACCAAGTAACACATTTGCATAACACCTGCCGAGTGGCTAGTCTGGCAGGTTTTTTGAACATTAAAGCATCTAAAACATGTTCTAGTAGAAACCCAATATAGAGTTATGAATCTGAAAAAAAGCACAATAGATCCTCTTTAAAATAACAAGTGTGGAAATAAATATTGTTTATATACTATATATTTATTTAAATAAATAGCAGGGGACCTAATATTATTCCTTGTGGGACACCTTTCAGAGCCATTGGCCATTTAAAACTATTAACACAATCTTTCCTTGACCTAAACCAAGTGCTACCAGTGCTGGAAAAAGTTTCATAATGCTGTAATCACAGCAAGCAGATGTTGATTTACAAAGTCAGAGATTTAGGCGGAAAACGAATGAGTGTCAGAGGACATTTTACTGACACATTCAGGACTACTTTCCAGATGTGTTAGCTAAAAACATTTCCTCATTATGTTAAAGGGCGAGTCCATCTGCGTTCATTTCTGTTTTTCAAATGGAAACGCCCACTCAACCGTCAACTCAAACAGCAAAAAGCAGTGACGTAGGTCACCAAAGTCAGCTAATAATGAAGCTTATCAATAAGATTATGAATCACGTGAACGCTAGCACTAGCTGAGTCAAAGTTGACTATGCTAAGTTTGAATTTAAGATATTTTCACAGCTTTACCTTGCCATCAGACAGCATTTTCCGATGGGAAGCCGTATTGTCACTGTCTTCAAAGCCACCAGACTACATTCACAAAAACAGTAATTTTACCTCGCAGAACACAGGAGTTGCTGGTCTACTGCTGCATCGATCCGTTAGTTTGTTTGTGTTATTGTGTGACTTACTGTATTAGATGTTAATACACTGACTATAAAGATGTATATATACTGTACATGTAGCAGCGTCATCATGCAGAAACCTACGTCAGGTCACGTGGGAAAACGTTTATTTGAAGGGCTTGGGGAAAATAGCATTTTGATGCTAAAACATACGTACTTTTTATTTGAATATTCAGATTTGAAATCAAAAGGAACTGGGAAGCTACAGAATGATATAAAAATGTCCAAAAAAACAAAAATAATGGGCCTGCTCTTTAATAGAAAACATAATCAGGCTGTTGCAAATTAGTTGTGTATAATATCTGGGAGCCAGGTTTGGCTGGCTGTACGCATCAAAACAGGGAAAGCAGCTTATTTATCAAAATATTGTGGTATCAAAATGCCTGGGCAGATTTCTTCACGGTCTACCGTGTAACTGGAACATGCTGTAGTTGTTGCAAACATATTACATTTATTATAAACTGTTGTGGTCTGTGTCCTATTTCCAGCTGGAAACACCATTTTTGGAATAGGGAAATGAAACTCGGGTTAAATTCAGTTCAAACCGAACTGCTGCTTTTATTAATTCACCATGAGGCGTATTCATAAGTTAGAGCGAAACCAGAGGGTTAACTGGCTACTACTTGTTTCTCAATGAACCAATTCATGAACCTGAATCAGAACAACTTAATGTAACTTTGGCTCCCATGACAGTTATTTGCTTTACTGTTTCAAAATCAACATTACTTTCTATGCCGAGCTCCGCTGCAGAAGGAGGTTGATTCTCCAGAGTAGTAAAGTGTAAAATGTGAGTGAACTCACAAGGAGAGTAAAGAGAGGAGGGTTAGATGATGTCATTTCCTCGCCAGAGTGAAAACATGTCACATTCAACTTGCAGCTGTACAGAAGAGGGACTATTTACAGTAAACCGAAGCTTTAACAAAACGTACCGTAGCTGCTAACTCCCAGAACCGTCTTTGTGTGTCTCCACCACATATTGAATAGTTTCTCTGAACCGTGACCTTCCTATCCTCCCGCGTGTACATCTATGCCGCGTTCGCTACCGCCGTGACCTCAAATTACGACCACACTCAAGATTCATGCTCCGTGTTTATTTTTTGTTGAAGTGCCGCCATAACCAAAGTAAACAGCACACTGTGTCCTCTGTGAGCTCCCAGGCTGCGGACCGGCGGGCCTCGGCCTCTTGGGGGTAACGCTCTCCGCCGCTTTCCCCCGTCTTAACACGCCGGAGTCCAGCTATGTTTCGCCCCCAGGCCGAGACGCGAAGAAGCTTTTCGGGAAACCCAGACCCGGAGCGGACCACCGCAGGGCTGTGAACCGAGGCCAAGGCCAGATCCCAGGCTGCCAGATGTGGGGGTGTGGATCGGCGGCCGTGGTCATGCCTGTGGCTGGCTGCACTAGCTGACCCGGGCCTGTGCGTGTATATACCTATAATGACAGTTTTCTTGTATTGTGTTGAGAGAGAGGAGGCAGCTGCTGATTAATGTGTTTTCTAAAGGTGCAGTGTGACACAATATGGCAGATGAGAACATGTTTTTAGAGCGTATGGACGAGCATGTACATTAAGTGTATATGTGCGTACAAAGTGCGCTGTAAGTCTAGCAGTTCCCCCTCGGACTGCCAGACGGTGTTGTTGCAGCTGCGAGCTGCCCTCCTCCTCCTCTTCCTCCCCTGACTCACACTTCAGGTGCTTTCCAGCTTCTTCTCTACTTCCTCCTCCCATCCTCCTTCTTCTCCTTTTTCTTTATTTAGTTGTCTCAAGACTGTCCTCCTGTTTTACCCACATTCTTTGAATTCATGCCCACCAGAGAATGACTGACAAACCCACTTGGCTAGACAGGCTACTGACTCCCTCATTAACCCCCCGCTCCCATTGGTCGTTGCCCCGACAACGGTCAGATTGAGTGGGCTTTACCTACTTCCTGCGCGCTAAGCCAAACAGTAATTTGAGGGTGTGTTTTGTAGGTATGACCTTGAGTACAGGCATGGGTGTGTGTGTGAGTGCTAGTCCCATTTGTCTCTAAGGTATGTTTTCTGTGAATAAGCTGGCCATCTTTTAGCCATTACACGCCGTCTCAACATAAATTACATTTTGTTCTATCTGCGGATATACGGAAAGCTGCACAGTTTTAACCAAATAAAACATTCCCGCGTACTGGAATGCCGTTTTCTCTGGAATATATACAGTGAATTATGCTTTGTTTTTGTTTCTTTGAATGCAAAATGGAAGAAAAGTAGACCTGATAAGCACTTCTTATGGAAAACCATTGTCATTTTCTTAATATAACCCCTTATTTAACCCCTAATTAACCAGGAATGTTGACAAAGTGGATGCCTTTGAGAGAAAAGCGCTGATATCAAAGCCAAATTTCTTTCAGCCAAAAGGCCAAAACCTCTACTTGGAAGCTTTTCAACTGAGGATTGAACTTTCGATAAAAACATGAACTCACTGGGATTAACCTCGAGCCTTGTTTCCATCAGGAACGGTCGAGATAAGAACACAGAGCCTGATGGAGAGAGTGCATATGAAAAAATGAGTTTTATGTTGTTCCCAAGAAGGTTTTGAAGTGCTCCATAAAATAGTAGCTGGTCTGGTTATATCTCTTTTAGCTGCCAGGATAGCATCAAACCCCTTATGGTACTTTGGGGTTTTGGGTAGGTTTTCCTGAGGTCTGTTTTGGATCAGGTCCAAAAGTTTGGGCATTTAAAGACTTCTATCGTGTAGCTGAGATACAGCAGATAATTAAGGGGAAAATGAAACAAGAGATGCTCAGAGTTAAACACCCCCCAGCCCAGTATTTTCTGACGTCACCACCCTAAAAGAAATTACAAATCCTCAAACAAAATCCTCGATTTGAATATAGTGATTCAGTGTTTTAAATGAGTTCGTCTTTTTTTAATAAATCAACTTTCTTAAATGAACATAACTCATCAGTGGGTGAGCAAACAAACGTGAAAATTTTTGTTTTTGAAAGGCTAAACGCCAACAAATATGCATTGAAGCAGAATATTTCATTAGATTAAAACAATTTGTGAATTTTTCAAATGACTGCTATCTTTTTTCAAAACATTTTCACTTTTGGACTTTACAACGATTAGGATTTTACCGGCGCTGTCAATCGATATAGATATTTCATTGCGATTAATCGCATGATTGTCGATGATTAATCGTGATTAATCACAAAATAATCGCACATTTTTCGTCTGTTCATGTAATATATTCGTTATTGTAAATCAATGAACAAATGCAAACTGCATGTGATTATCATGAAGTGTGCATGTCTGTAAAGGGGAGACTCGTGGGTGCCCGTAGAACCCATTTCCATTCACATATCTTGAGGTCAGAGGTCAACGGACCCCTTTGAAAATGGCCATTTAAAGAAATTAGTGGCGTTAAAACAAATTTGCGTTAATGCGTTAACCATCGTGTTAACTTTGACAGCCCTAGATTTTAGTTGTGATCTTTGGCGCCCCCTTAAGGGTGGCCCAGACCCTAGGTTGGGAACCACTGTTCTACTGGATGACACATGGAGACGGGACAAGATTACTCCATAACTTCCAACGAGCACTCCACCCACTAACGAGCCTTTACATCTTTGACCTCTGCCAACGCCTGCCAAAAACCACATGGCACTGATTGACAAAACCAGAGCGGGAAAAAAGCTTCCGTGTGATGCAAAATTCATCGCAAGCTTCTCCTGCATTCCTGGAATGGGCGAACGCATTCAAAGTGGGATGAAACGCAGAGGGCAGATGGGTGGCAGCGACAAACCTGCCCAACCCAGTCTGACTGCACACATCCATATGGGCCCACTCATGCACACACATGTAATTAGTTTAATTTAACTGCATTTCTGCATTGCCAAACAATTCCCGTCTCAAGTTATTCTAAAAACACATTCTTCTTTAAAGACATAAACAAAACATCTTTTCATGCTTCAGTAATGAAATTACCGAAAACAAAGCCAAAACCGAAATTTCATCAAACCCAATTAGGTAGATCATAGAAAGAAAAACACTGGCTTGAAACAAATTCTTGAAACAAGATTTGTATTGGAACTAAGAACAACTATCTCACCCCATTCCCAGTGTTTCACATGCTTTAATAAGAAGTTCCAAACACTAAATATTAGATTATGGGACTTGTTAAGATGCCAGGTTCAATGCGTCTCTCTTTTTCCATCAGTCTTTCCATTCACTCCGCAGCAGGTACAGGCCAGATTCCCAGGCTCGCTCTCCAGCTCTCAGGCTGTTTTTTCCAGGCTTGGATGGACCCATTAAAGCCCTTGACCTGGGCGAGCTGACCTGCTGGTGACCAGAGCTGGTGGTGAGGCGCTCCAGGGAGGCCTAGCCCCACATTTACCCTGCTTGGGTGGGGCTCAGCGGGGGAATGATGGGTGGGTTTTTGCCAAGTGTCTTGCAAAAACAGCATCCGAAAAGTTTTTGGAAACTGGGGTTGGAGGGAATTGTGGTGCGTATATAGACTTTAACCAGTGGCTTACATGCTAAAGTGTCCTTCCAGTCACTGAATTTGTATTGGCCACATGGCCATTACCTATTTATTTACTGCGTCAGTGCAACCCTAACCCTATTCAATGTTCAATTAGAACATTTGAATTGTTTTTCCTTCTACAGTATCCAAAGCAATTACAGTGTTTAAAATATATTCAAAGGGGCACTCTAAATGCCTACGCTACAGACTGGGGCATGGCGTGTTGTCAGGCTTCAAGTAATGCGTGTGTGGTCCGACAAGCCAGAGCACGGACCAATCGGCGTCCTGTGATGAGCTACTGGCAACTACAGCGAGGCTCAGGTGTGTGTGTTCTAAACAACAATGATGAGGTTAGCGTAGATGCTGCAATAACATCAGTTATATCAGAACTGGAAAGTCTTCATTGAAAGAAGAGCAGCAAAGAACGGCACTGAAGGCTTTCCTCGATGGAAGAGGTGTTTTCCGCTCTTCTCCTGAGTCCGACTGGCCGAGTTTGATTGACAGATAGATCATCCAATCACCTGCCAGGTATTTTTTTGAAAGTGCTTGCCATTTTCCAAACAGTTTCCAATGACGGCTTCTCAGATGGTTCTGGGTTACAAACCATCTGGTTAGTCAGATTACGTCAGGTTACTCTTTCTAGGCTGGGAGGGCGCTATTGCGTTGCATCATGGGAAATGTAGTGTATAGTGTTTTTGGTATGCTAGGAACTAAAGTAAGTGTATCTCCACCTCTGTTGCTTTTTGATTATGACCTTTCTCTTTAAAATCTGTGTCGTGAGTTCCCCAACTTTCCCGAAGTGAAAAAGTAAATCACAGGAGTGCACCTTTAAGTTTAGGCAACAAAAACACTTGGTTATGGTTGAGGATGAAAGCCTGACTCTCTGCATCAAAGTCAGACATCCACCTTGCTGACAGATAGATACACAAGTCCGACTTAAACAACACTCACAGGCCCCACTATTGAAGGAGAAGACAAGCAGAAATACTTCTTAAGCATAAATACAAAATTATGATTTTGGACAGCAGAGTATTTTAAGGTGAACATAAGCAGCCTGTCCTGAGCGGGACCTTTACGGGAATATGATATTGCGTGTATAAAAATAAAGCCAACGGGAGATACATAACATCTCTACCGGATAATAATAACATATTTTGACGAGGTCTGCTGTCAAGTGTCCAGTAAAAGTTGGAATGCGACCCATGGCTGTGCAGCCAAGTCGCACCCCAGTAAAGAGCATCACGTGACGGAAAGTTTGTTTGAGGATCAGCCATTTCTGTTCAGCACATCTGGAGGGCTCTACACTCTCGCAAACACATTTACACACCTCTCTTGTGACAATCTGTAAGATATTGAACTGGGTCGTGTTTTTTATGGCTCGGTCAATCAGTCTTGAACATAAAAGTGTCAAGGAGGCACGAGCCATTATTTCCATTGCCTCAGAGAAGGCTCCACGAGTTGCCACATCGTCTTGTGTCATATGCAGAAAAATGTCATTGGCTCAGGCTGTGTGTTGAAGTAACAACAAAGATCTTCAAGCCAGATTGGTTTATTTCACTTTGAGCAGCTGCCTGAACTGTTTGTTTGTGGTTTTGGCATCTTATTTAGAGAGAGGAGACAGAGGTGGTTGAGTGCAGAGAAACAGAACAAAAAGAAAGCAGGCGCGAGTCTGAAAAAGAAACTCTGTAGCTCTTGTTTTCCTCAGACTCTTCTTATTTCTGCCACCCCTTCCAATCCTCTCCCTCAGGTGAAAACTATCCAGCCAATATCCAAAATATCCTTTTTGGAACCTTCTCAAATGTACTTTCCTGATACAGAGAAAGGCGATTTACCTTTGTGCATTAAAAAGTGGATGGAAATCTCTCTCTGTATCTCCAACTTAAACTATGTGGATTTACCAAACACACATAGGAAGTGTATTCCATAAGGGTTTAGACTGACTCGCCCTCTACTGTATGCACAGCCTTGCATGTCAGACTACGATCCGGAAACAGCTAACACACACAGCGGGAACTTCATTCAGGTTTCACAGCCCACTGACTGCAGGATAAATACATATGCTGGCACATGTACTCTACCGCCTAGAAGTATTTGCGTGCGTTGATGAGCATGTATCCGGCCCCATGGTGAATTACACACTGAAGCTGGGGGGCAGATTTAACATGAAGAAATCATTTTGTGATCGAATAAAGCTTTTATGGATTTATCTTCTATACATATTTAAATATACTAGCTATTAAAACCAAGATGGCAACAGACAAAAACCAAGATGGTGACGGCCAAAAACCAAGATGGTGACGGCCAAAAACCAAGATGGCGACAGACAAAAACCAAGATGGCAACAGACAAAAACCAAGATGGTGACGGCCAAAAACCAAGAACGTGACGGCCAAAAACCAAGATGGCGACAGACAAAAACCAAGATGGCGACAGACAAAAACCAAGATGGCGACGGCCAAAAACCAAGATGGCGACAGACAAAAACCAAGATGGCGACAGACAAAAACCAAGATGGCGACAGACAAAAACCAAGATGGTGACGGCCAAAAACCAAGATGGTGACAGACAAAAACCAAGATGGCAACAGACAAAAACCAAGAATGCGACGGCCAAAAACCAAGATGGCGACAGACAAAAACCAAGATGGCAACAGCCAAAAACCAAGATGGTGACGGCCAAAAACCAAAATGGTGACGGCCAAAACGCCGACCTGGAGGCTTCAAAACGGCAAATCAATGGGTGAAGTCACGGTGACTACGTCCACTTTATATATACTTGTTTTTATGGTAACAAGTAAAGAGTCAAGAAGCAGGTATTGGTCATACCAGACCAACTAAGGCTGTAGCAGCAAAACTCCTGAGTATGTTGAATTGAGTAAGGGTGAATTTGTATCTCTTATTAAATAAACTTTTCTTTTGAAAGAGGAAGAATGTGTAATTATTCTTTCAGAAGTTATACAGTCTTGCTTTAAGTGCACCAGTATGACAGCTTTTGTTGCTGCCAAAGCAGCTTGGAAGGCAGCCAGCCCCCAAACTGAACCAGTGAAACCAAATAAACAAATGTTTTGGAAATTGCAAAGAAAAGCTAAACGAATCAATCCTCTCCCCTCGCTTTACTAAATGTCTACAATCTGCCTCATAACTGGAATGTTTCCTTGACATGACCACTTCCTTATGTTTCAGTCTGAAGCTGATCTCATTGCTCCATGGATCATTTCATGTACCGTATAATGTTGAAGATAAACTGAATATGAGCAGCTTTGTGTAAATAAAACCACATGCATCACACACACACTCCAAATGGTTGCATATGGACGTCCATCCAGTGCTCTTTCATAGCTTTGAGGCACAGCAGATTTTGATAAAATCAACCGAGATGAATACAAGCAATGGAAGTAGCTCAATTCTGATTACTGATAAAGACATTTGAATTTGTAGAAAAGGAAACAGAGGTCAGTTCTGACGCACGCGGAAACACAAACAGAAATGGTGTACGTACCCACCAGGCATTTTTCAAGCTCTTTGTCAGCATCTTACGGCTGTGTTGTTTAAACGTTCTTTTTGGCACAGCTGCAGTGATTTATATCCTTTCAAGTGTCAGCTTCCCTTTGTTTCCGAGTAAGACAGGATTATTTTTCAAAGAGTTATTTTCTCAAAAGGAGACACTGTGTTCTTAAAAGAGGACGTTCCTGACAGAGGACTCCAAAAAGAAAACATTATAAATGCAAAATAAGATATTCTATTTCTTAAGGAGAATCTAATTTTTCTAAAGAGAAAGAGGAGATTGCATGGTGGAGGATTTCTTTATGGAAGATGATGATTCAGGGCAGTCACATTTCCTCCCACATATATTTTCCCCCAGACATGTGGCATTTAGTCAGTGACCACAGGGCAATGGAGTCGACCCACAGCCCTCATCTCGAGCTATTTCATCCATTGTCTTCTTCAATCTATGACTGCCGCGCCGCCTCAACCGTGTCCGAATGGCATCTCATTCCGCGTACCTCATGGAAAGTTTCGCTGTAAATTAATACGCCGCTGGACGGCTGCCAAATCGGCACATCAGTGTCGGTTTACCTGCCGATTCGCCGCTGGAGCCTCAAATGTCAAAGAGCAAACTCTGTTTCAAGATATATGTGATACTGCGTGGTTAAATGTGGAATGTACCTGAGAGGCTTTTGAGACAACACGCCATAAAATGCAGATTAAAGCAGCTGGATATGATATATAGTGGTCTTGGGGGTTTAAGTCAGTATACAGGTATGTTTTTATGGATGCATGTTGAATACTTTCTCTACTTCCTACCATGGAAAATCCCCATTAAAACCATTGCCAACTGTGCAATCATCCATTCTGGATATCAGATCCCCAGTGGAGTTATGGATCAAAATAAACCCAGACAAACACACACACACACACACACACAGCATTGTCCTACTGACCCACTCTGCAGTCTGGGGGAATGTGACGGCGTAGCACAGCAGACCCGGCTCCAAGTTGCGAGACCACGGTGAAAGACACAGGCCAGACTCGGCCACTGCAGGACCAGGTTCAACCGCAGCCTGGGGAACCTAAAAGACACATGCAACACATTGCATCACTTCTATTTCTTTTCTTGGCCGTATTTCACAAGTAAGTAATCCAGCTTGAAAACATTCTTCTTGTGGCGTTATTTTAATCAAATCAAGCCACTTCCGTACTTCCATGCAGTATGGCAAAGTTATTATTTAAAACAAAATGCATCCATCTAAATCTACAGCTGTTTTTCATCAGCTGAGATATATATGCACGTGAAGGCATTCCTGCCTTTTCTTCATCCCCCCCCTTAAACTCCCATGTGTGTTTGTCAGCAGAGCATTGTGTGAACCAGGTCAGGCTGCTGAAAGATGTCTAACAATATAGGCATGGCATATTTACTCGCACGCAGACCAAAACAAATGCCATTTAGTGGACAGAGTGCAGACATAGGGATTAAAGCACATGGGTTAAGTAGAAAGGCTTCAGACTCTTCAGTCTGTTTCTCATTTACTCGCATACACTGCCTCTTCCTACTGCTCTGCCCCACATGTGTTTTTGTGATTATTTGGTGCCCCAGGTAGCATATGTGCGATGGAGCTGTCAGGCTACGGGAGTCCACAGGCTGTCCGTGATTTCTGGAGACCCCGGCTCTGTTACACTCGCTAGCTGTTGCGGTTGGGAAACATAAGCGAGGAGATATAATAATATAAGTTAATGTATGAACAGGAGAAGTTTTTTTATTTAAATCTTTCAAGTACGCCTGTTTTATGAGCACAAATCAGAAACAGGGACCGCCTCAAGTTCCGTGTCCCGTTCCCCTTCGACTGACATGTCAGCGTTTTTGTTTAAAACTTCTCCACCCAAAGTGACGATGATCTGATACAAATACAAACACTCTGGACGGACAACAGCTGGATTGGGGAACATTAGATCTTCCCTCATCTCTCTGGTATCCTTTTGGTATAAAGTGATCGCAGGCTGGCGGGAGTGGATAAACATGAGCAGCTCCCTAACATCACGTTATTGTGATTTATCGGTATTGAAGTTCAAACGGTTTTCCAATGGTTTACTGGCACCGCTGTCAAAAAAAACCGCAAGCATGCAAATTCACCTAGTGCCTCTTGAAAGTATTTATTTCAAGGGGGAATCCGGGAAGTCTTACATTGCTTACATACTGGGTCTAAACTTTCAAGTTTTTTTTTTTAGCTTTTGAGTCTAAGGCTTTGAGCGCCTTTTAGTCCAAAAGAGTGCAGGGCATGCTAACAGGAAGTGCTGGCATTGAGTGGAAGAAAATCTATTTATGCTTCTTTAACTAAAGCAATACTAACCAGCTGTAAACACACCATATATATCACCTTTAAAGTTAGCAACAGAGCAACGTTAGTATTCATTTGGAGTTGTGTACCTAACAAAAGTCCAATTTTCACTCTCCTTTTTAGCTCTGTTTTGTTCTCCACCAAATCCTGGGGAAAATATCTGCCTTTTTAGCAGCTAAATGCTCCACTATGTTCACTGGCTAGTTATTTAACTTTGCCTGTCTGACATTTGGTGCTGGGTAGGTAGCGAACATTTGGTTTATCAGGGCTTTTTTTTGCTGGAAATGGGTTTGATGAGAGCCGTGAGACTGAAACAAAGCCAGCACCGTTCGCCATAAAAGACATACGATTGACAAGAAACTGCGCAAGACATAAGCGTGCAATAAAAACACCATTCTTGGTTTTGGCGTTTCATTTATACACCATCTAGTCTGGACAGACTGCAATACAAATGCATTCGGTGAAATATTCTACTCTCAGAGCTGACGTAGGATAAAAAGAGAGAAAGACTGCTTAAGGCGGGCGGGTCCAACAAACTCAGGACTTTCAACCAGGAGGCCAGTGTTTTGTTTTATAAGCTACGTTAGTGTGACGTTTCTTAGTGACGTTTGAGACGTGTATTCGGTACTACTGTTACGTTGTTTCTGTACATATCTTACTTAGTTTACAATCTTATTTCAAGCCCAACAATGATGTTTTTCCTAAACCTAACTAAGTGGTTTTGTTGCCTAAACCTAACCACAGATGTTACCGTAGTTTTGTTGCATAACATACAAATGACACGCAAAAAGCAGCGAACAAATGACACGCGAAATGTCCTTGTAATGTCTTGCTATTTATATGCCTTCCCATGAGATCAGGTTGACCAAAACAGTAAAGTTGCGGCCCATAGAACCAAAAAAGTGAGCTGAAGGACACTAAGGCCACCCCTTTTTACATTACACATCATCATTTGAGACATTGGTACTAAGAAATATTTATTAGTGCAGCTTTAAGTAAGCTTCACTTGGTCAAACGAGTACTTTGTAATGGCTTACTGTCAAAGTTTGTGATGCCATCCATCCATCCATCTTCAACCGCTTATCCGGGATCGGGTCGCGGGGGCAACAGCTCCAGCAGGGGACCCCAAACTTCCCTTTCCCGGGCCACATTAACCAGCTCTGACTGGGGGATCCCGAGGCGTTCCCAGGCCAGAGTAGAGATATAATCTCTCCATCTAGTCCTGGGTCTTCCCCGTGGTCTCCTCCCAGCTGGTCGTGCCTGGAACACCTCCCAAGGGAGGCGCCCAGGAGGCATCCGTGCTAGATGCCCGAACCACCTCAACTGGCTCCTTTCGACGCAAAGGAGCAAGGACTCTACTCCGAGTCCCTCACGGATGACTGAGCTTCTTACCCTATCTCCAAGGGAGACGCCAGCCACCCTCCTGAGGAAACCCATTTCGGCCGCTTGCACCCGCGACCTCGTTCTTTCGGTCATGACCCAACCCTCATGACCATAGGTGAGAGTAGGAACGAAGATTGAACGGTAGATCGAGAGCTTTGCCTTCCGGCTCAGCTCTCTTTTCGTCACAACGGTGCGGTAAAGCGAATGCAATACCGCCCCTGCTGCTCCGATTCTCCGACCAATCTCACGTTCCATCGTCCCCTCACTCGCGAACAAGACCCCGAGATACTTAAACTCCTTCACTTGGGGTAAGGACTCATTCCCTACCCGGAGTAGGCAAACCACCGGTTTCCTGCTGAGAACCATGGCCTCAGATTTAGAGGTGCTGATTCTCATCCCGACTGCGTCACACTCGGCTGCGAACCGATCCAGTGAGTGCTGGAGGTCGCAGACCGATGATGCCAACAGGACCACATCATCTGCAAAAAGCAGCGATGAGATCCTCAGCACACCGATCTGCAAACCCTCCTCCACCCGACTACGCCTCGATATCCTGTCCATGAATATCACGAACAGGATTGGTGACAAAGCGCAGCCCTGGCGGAGGCCAACCCCCACCGGAAACGAGTCCGACTTATTGCCGAGGATCCGAACACAGCTCTCGCTTTGGGCGTACAGGGATTGGATGGCCCTGAGAAGTGCCCCCCTCACCCCATACTCCCGCAGCACCCCCCACAGTATCTCCCGGGGGACCCGGTCATATGCCTTCTCCAAGTCCACAAAACACATGTAGACTGGATGGGCATACTCCCAGGCCCCCTCCAGGATCCTTGCTGAAAGTTTGTGATGCTTCCATTTCAATTGCTGACAGCTATTACTAATAGTATTATATAAAAGCAGAGTAAGAGAAGGTCAGGCTGTGGCTATTTCCTGGAAACACTACGCACCAGTACATACTGAACTTGGAAGTATCAGTAGAAAACACTTATTAATTTATTTCTTACAAGCACTAGTAAAATTGAGAAACCCTGCCTCGGCCTGCAATAACTGACGCTAACGAAAACTTCTGCACGGCAACAGAGAAAAAGTGACAACCTTTTCAGTAAAGAAAAACATTCACATTCTCACTCTGCTGCACTTTCTTTCCATTTGTTTTACGGCTTCTCATTAACAGCCGTTGAGAAGAGCTGGGGATCGTTCCAAAACCAATAGTAGTGTCCTCTGGAAACAAGTCCTTCAACGGAGTGGGAAAAGACCGGAGTGACGAGAGAGGACGCATAAATGCGGTGAAAACACACACACACACACACATACACATCATCTTTAGGTTTTGGATTTATGTGTGTTTACGTGTTCTGTAAGAACTAAGACAAACTACCTGCTGCCTTGGTCTTGAAAGAGACATATTTCACCCTTTGGCGTAAATAGCGAGAAAACACACACAAGCACGCAGATTTATGTATATGCATACACATGCAAACACCTAGTGAGTCCACACACACACACACATAAACACCACCTAGCAGTCATATTTTCCCCTCAGCATACTTTCCATATTTTTTCCGATGACATAAACCAGCTCAAAGGTGTGTTGTTTTTTTCATACCAACCCATTCGTGTATGTCATTACCCACCTGGTTCTCTACACAAACACAAACTGTAATCCAGATGAAAACATAATCCTGTGGATTATTTTTAGTCATGTTGGAACAACAGGATTCTGACACTTTATGTCCACTTTTTCGGTGATCTAAGAGACTTCATGGGAAGACAGTCATGTTTTTCTCTTTACAAATCTTTACAGGAATTTATTCATCCTTTCTGCGGTGGCCAAAGTGTCTAGTAATCCCACTCATGTCCTGTCCAATACATCAGTCATCATCGCGGGAAAGCTTTTAGTCACAAAAACCACTCCAAGTCAACCTGGAAAAGTAAACAAGGCAATTAGAGGAAAGAAATTCCCAGAAAGCTTCGCATCAAAACAGGCTTTGGCCCGGCTCTGACCCGTGAGCAGCCAGACGATGCCTGTCTGGGTGTGTACTTGTGGATATGTTTTTGTGTACGAGTGAGTCTGCATGAGCTCAGAGGGGGCAGTTTCTCAGAATAGTTACTTGGTTCGTAATCCTGACTGTCAGCTGAATCACCTGGTGAAGCATTTAGATGACGCTCTTATCCAGAGCACATGAGAATAAGCTTGAATCCAAACACTACAGAGGCCTGCGAGAGTCAAACTACATAGTCCAGAGAAGTGAAATTTCCTCCTCCGTCCCCTGAGCGTTCACACGAAAACTTTCTACGATTATAAAGTCCTTACGTCTCCGTCCGTCACAGCTGCAGCGCTTGGACTCCGTCCAGCTTCGCCTTGACAAATTGATACGCCGGAGCGCAAATCTAAACAAAAAATCTGGACGGAGGGCACGAATTGTGGTTCCTGCGTGCGTCTTGATAAATGACTCTCCACAGAAACATTTCTGACCACATCAATCTCGTTTTTTTTTGCTTTCGCAGCAGTATTCCCCAACAAGTACGAGGGCAATGGAAGCACGAGGCTGATTGGGCATGACTGGCCTGTCATCTGCGGTAATCACAACCTTCTGGACAAGAAAGATGGATAATGGCAAAAAAAGAAAAAGCATGGTTTTTGGTCTTGTTTAAAATTCCCCATGCATCATAATGTACTTTAACCACAGTTTCCCCTCCCGATGCTATGGCCTACTTGGCACGCAAACAGAATCTGATCCTGAGATAGTTGAAAATGTGAAACGATGGCCTGAGAAGTGTGACGAAGGAAGCGTGTGAGAGAAAGATCACGTTGGTCTCACACACGTACGACACCAACCCTGTGTGACAAAATGCATGGGCAGTTTTTGGCGGCATAGTGCCACATCTTAAATATTATAATGCACTTTTTCTCCACAGACCAGACATGAAGTCAGAAACAATACAGAAGTAAGCCACCCACTCACACACACCAATGTGTACATAATGCAGAGTTGCCACCGGGGACTCTCCCTGCTCTGACACAATCGTCGACGCACTTTGTGACCTCCAACTAAGCTAAAAGCTGTAATTATTGACATTACTGTCATTTGAGCCGTCAGCCGTACAGTTCAGAGACTTTTCTCCAAACCCGTGCTTTGTCAGCAGAGACAGCTAGCGTACTTTACTTCTGTCTGTCTGTCTCCGAGATGAAGAGGGATTATGCTTGACCTCGCCCTCACCTTCCTTCCTCTCCTGCCTGATAACGCGTAGGGCTCACCTACAGGAGCAAACGCAGTGTGACACAAATTAGGGACTTTGAGTAATGCCATAGTCCCACTTAAATAGTTGTTGTCAAATTGACAGCATAATAATGTAGAGTAGCTGCATCTGCAAACACTCATTTTGGGTTTCCAGCAACTGAAAATGTCCTGTTTTTCCTTAAAAAACGATTTAAAAATGATGATTGTTTGCTGTATAAAGTGCACTAACTGATGGGTTCTGCCTTTTATTTATCACATTCTCAATCCAGTCCAAGACTACTGTACAGTATCCAGGCTGTTCTCATACACCATTCGTAGCTATGAAAAAGTAATGCACTGTAATTCGTATATATACTGTATATCCCACTAAATCAATTGTAATCAATGTAATCGTGAAACTGGAAGTATAAAGAGTGACAAACGATGTGTAGGGAGGAGGCTGAGGTGGATGGGTGGGCCAAAAAACATCGGACAACCCGCCCAGGAGACTGCTGTTCCTTTCCCGTGTGAAACCAGAAGTCAATGTTGATTTGTTTGTTACGTAACTTCCGTGATTTAGTAACTTCACTTCCGTGCTTATTTTAACCCAAATGTTGACTCAATTGTTGCGTAACTTTCATTCTTAAGTAACACCACTTCAGTAGTTATTTTAACCCCAGCGTTGACTTATTTGTCATGTAACTTCTGTACTTTAGTAATGCCTCTTTTGTAGCTATTTTAACTCAAACCACTATCTTTTCCTAAACCTAACTGAGTAGTTTTGCTGCCAAAACCTAACGAAGTTGTTTGCATGCATGCGACGAGCGTAAATTGACACGTGTTGCTGGACATTCGTAGGAAAACACAAAAAAATGAGGAATAACTTTTCGGAAGATATCACATGAACGAACTGTTGTATGAGGATATGTTGCAGTACCAGAGTTGAGTAGCAGCCTGTAGAAATGCTAAAAATGGAGGCCTGGAATGGATAATCTAGGGTCATTGAGTGAAGTCCCATCCCCCAAACGACTAACTGCTCCCATCAGGTCTTGAGGGTACTGTGCTGACAGATTGACGTGCCAGACGGCCTCTTAGCATGCAGCTGGAAACACAGAAAAACAGCAACGAGCGCTCGCTCTCTTTCGCTCTCTTTCGCTCTCTAACAAGCCGGGGGCCAGGAAAACACACCTACGCTGCTCTCTTCCTATAGGAGCACATGAGGTTTTCAGAATGGAGAACAGTGCGGCGGTGAAAGATTTGTAGAAGATGGGGCATAATATGAAGCTATAGGGAGAGAAAGGATGTGTAGGAATGAAGTCCTGAAAGATGAGTTTGGGAGGAAAGTGGAGCGGCGCAGTGACGGATATACGGTTGATGAAATAAAAGGTGATGGCAAAGTGAGAGAAAAGGAATGTGAATGACAGCAAAACATTGAATCTCGCAGGATGTCCAAGACAAAGCTCTCAGTCAGGTGTGTGGTCTCAACTCCTATTTGACAGTAACGGATCTTCACCTGCTTTGTTTCATCCACTGCTAAACTGAGAAATGATTTAGCACAAACATCCACTTGAACTCAAAGGATGAACTGATTAGATTTTGGTGTCAAAGGTCAAGGTCACAGTGACCTCACGTCCGTCCCATTCTCGTGATATCTCTGGAACGGCTTGGGTGAATTTCTTCAAATTTGGCACAAACATCCACTTGGATTCAAGGATGAACTGAGAAGAATTTGGTTGTCAATGGTCACTGTGACCTCACAAAACACATTTTTGGCCATAACTCAAGAATTCATATGCTAATTATGACAATTTCACACAAATGTCTAACAGGATAAAATGATGACGTGATGACATTTTGGACAGACATGGATATAAAACAATTCTAGTTTCTCCATTATATTACGACTTGTTAAAAATATTAAACTTTATTCTGAAATGTAAACTTTTTTCTCGACTTTTTTCTCATACAATTACAACTCTTTAAACATTACAACTTTATTACGACTTCTTTCTCATAATATTTTGACTTTTTGGTGAAATTATGACTTATTTTTTATCATAACATTTCAACATTAAACCCCAAATCTCCCATTTTTTGTAAACAGTGGCCCTTATACTTTATACTATACATGTTATTTACCCTTTAAAATGTTTTGGTTTACATTTTAAAAGCCATGACCAGAGTGTTATTAGTTGTACTTTTGCTTGTTACATTATAAAATTTACACACATAATCCACCGTATCATCGAAGTACATATAGCACATTCTTCAGTGACGTTTTTTGGCTCCCTGTTTCACACTTAATCTGCCTCATAAAGAATGCCTCAGCGCCGTCAGCTGTGTTGTAAATAAGTGCATGTATCAGTGTGTGAAACTAAACCTAAACAAACCCTGCAGCCTGAGGCAGATCTGTCAAACCACATGTTTGCCATATCTTCAACGAGGAACATAAAGCAAATACCTCGGAGAGCATTTTACTCATTTAGTGTCTTCATCAAGTTACAGCAGGCTCTTAAATTTCAAGCTGAAAGACCTCGAGCAATTCGGCAGCGGACATATTTTTCGACTGTCACGCAGAGTGAAAGTGGGGTGATTTGTTTTGACGTTTATTGATAGCCGGCGGGGGTGGGAACGAGGTGACTTCAGGGTTGTATTTCTGTCAAACTGCTGGAAAACGTCCGCCCACCTTCTAGTAAAGGTCAGGGTCAACTGCACGGGCGCTCGTGAAGGGCTGTTATAGGGCTCTGTTTCAGTCTGGATGCAGAAATCTCAGGCATCTTATCAGTTTTTGAGGATGGAGATTCCACAGCAAGAGGACTTAGGGGAGATTTCGGATTGAAGTCTAAAATGGTAGCAGGGATCAGTGATGGGAAAACAGACAATGTCAGGTACAAGGGTGAGACAGATGCTTTGGGAAGGTGATTTTAACATGTGTAATGTTAATGTCAAGATCAAGTTAAAGGCCCTGGGGCAGGTTGCACAAAGCACCTCAAGTTAAGATTGTCCTTAAAGTCTGAGTTAAGGTTTCCTTTAAATAAAATCAGTTATACAAAACACGCTTAAATCTTCTTCTTAGGGTTTCTGGCGACATATTTATCATTGTCCTTCCTTTACAAACTTTAACAAAGTCTATTTTCCATGATGAGGAGGAGTCCAGACGTGGCTCCATACAAAACCTCACCAGCATGCAGACTGACTCCACACCGGTGTATCAGCCAACTAGGGCAATGCCCAGCCTCTGAACTATGCACAGTCAGCAGTCGGAGTCGGGGATCAAGCTTCAGTCTGGAATAATCCGATATTCATTAACATCGACTAATGGAATGGAAAATACGACGCGGTGAGCCAGAATGGCTCTTCGAGGCTCCTTTAATTGTAAATTTGGGAAATGTTGAGAAGTTTTAGCTGAGAAAAAGAAAGTAAGAAACGTAACAGCTCGGGACTTTCCTCCGAACCTCCCACCTGCTGTTATGTAGCACACACACTCACTTCCCTTCCTGGACCCCATGCTCTTTGATCCAGAGCCTGTGTGCTGGTATGACTTGGCACATCTGGCATTGTGCCCCTGCTGCCTCCGCTGTGTTTTCCCTGCGCGAGGTGAGGAGGGATGAAGGGATGGAGGGATTGAGAAAAGGAAGGGAGGGTTGTAACTTTGCACCTGCAGAACTTGGGAACTGTCTCGAGGCCAAACCGTCGATCGCAATGCGGGGAATTTACCTGGACATAGCTCTCTTCACCTCCCATATTTCTCTCTCTGTCTCTCTGGAGAGATTAGGCTCACTTCACTCTTCATGTTGGCATTTTGTGTGTGTGTGTGTCTCTCACACTCACACACACTAACTTCAAATCCGCCGCCCTCTCTCAGGGCTGCCATAAAACCACACAACACTTCAAAGTGGCCTTGCCTCCCAGAGTCCCTTGCTGCTCTGACATCACTTGCTGCCTGTTTTCACAGCTGCGGCTCTCGGTGCCAACGCAGCCCGCTCCTCACACTGCTGCTCTCTTCCGCCTCAGTGTGTGTGTGTGTGTGTGTGTGTGTGTGTGTGTGTCTGTGTGGGGGGGGAATGTTTATGTCTGAGGGTCATGTCGCATGGATAGGTGTTTGTTGGCACTGCAACAGAAGGACTTCACATGCCCTTCGAAATAAGATGCGGTTCACGGCGAGGTTGTGATCTCCGTCACGAAAAGCAGAAGTGAGTGGGGCTGCGGTGCTCCTCTTCCATAACCCCACATCTCATCCGCTTCCTCTTTCTTTGAAGTATGTTGCAAAATATTAAAAGGAATGGATGAAATTACAGCTTACAACAGCAGAGTCCAACACAACACCAAACTATGACCTTTGAAAGAATACTTCACCCTGAAAATGTATATCAATTATTCCCCCCATGTTACCTTGAATTCTTGAAGAAAACATTGTCTTTCTCACATCCCCTCCACGGTGAACGGAGAATACAAAAAGCGGATTAAAGTCTTGATGAATTGAAGGAAACGGGGGCCGCGTTTAACCGCAGCAAGTCTATATCAAAATATCCGTTTACAAACTCTCACACAACTCGTGCAGTATAATCCAAGTCTTGCCTATCCAGTCGTATGCTCACTACTTCCCAAACACATGCATCTTTGCTAAAACCTTTACCGCAAACGATCTTTCTTGATATGAAACTAGAAAACCTAAGAAATCCATTGGTACCAACCATGTCATACTGGCTTGTTGTGAAGGAGGTTAAATAACGCTCCAAACGTACGCAAAATTTTCGTGAGGAAAAACGATCATAGCCTTTTTCAAAGGGGTCCCTTGACCTCTGACCTCAAGATATGTGAACGAAAATGGGTTCTATGGGTACCAACGAGTCTCCCCTTTACAGACATGCCCACTTTATGATAATCACATGCAGTTTGGGGGCAAGTCATAGTCAAGTCAGCACACTGACACACTGACAGCTGTTGTTGCCTGTTGGGCTGCAGTTTAGCATGTTATGATTTTACTAGTAATAATCTGTAATGGGGCTAAAAACGCATACATTACGCATCTTACTGGGCAGTTTCCCCTTCTTTTGTCAAAGATAACAGCTTTTACCAAACTTTTTAACACTCAGGATGGGACAAAGCAGTGAAAACGTCTTCTAAACTGCACGATATGCTGCAAGCGCCATGATAACCGAGAGGGAATCATCCTCCTCTGCTCCCTCCCTGCTGTCTGATGTCAGCTTTTGGGTCATCCTGTCCTGGCATGACGGGGGGATTCCCATTATGTCACCGATCCCCTGGGGGGGAGGGGAGAGACGCTGCCGTCACCCGGTTCCCCCCCAACAGATAATGGACACCCAGAGCCGGCTGTCACACGGTGAGACGGTGACAGTGAGGAATGGTTTGGCTCCTTACATTACTGCCATGGAACGCTCCGATGCTGCGAGGCTGCGAGGCTGCGTCACTGGGATGAAATGCGAGACGGGTTATGAGACCAGCATTATGCCGGAGGCCTGAGTGGTGCGCTCAGCGGAGTGGCGTCTTCTGACGGTCGTCACCATGCACAATGATGCGCTTTCATGACTCTTTGGGCCATTGTAGGCGAGAAACAAAACGTGGCACTATGTGACTTTCTCTATGGGCTGCTGTGATGATGTTTTGTGGATGATGAGTGAGGGACCAAAGGAAGTATGTAACATCCTTTTCTGTCCTCCTGTCTTCCTCACACCTCTATTATTGTTTCTATATGTGTATATGTTAAGAGCTCCCCCTATAGGCCTAACATGGAAAAACAGCCTTTTTTTCTGAGATAATGTGGTAAACATCTGTCAGTTAGCAACGTACAAGCCATATCTGAACAGTGCTGTCCCACAACAGATAAGCAGAACCATCAGTTAAGCATGCCAGGGGGGAAAAATATGTTGTTGCTGTCACTCTCCTCTAAGACTGCAGACATACCACAAAAATGATGGTGTGATAGTGTCAGGTGAAGAGAAATATTTGGAATCAGCAGGCAGTAATGTTCCTCTGATGCACGCTAATTGTATCCTGCTTTATTCCAGCTGGTGTGCGCTTACTGGCACGCGAACCAGTGGAAAATGCACAGCACGGTCTGCGGAGTGGAAGTCTGTCAGTAGGCCAGTGAGGCAACAGTCACAGGAAGTCCAACGGGTTCAGTCACAAGTGAGATTAAGCTCCTCTTTCTCTTCTGTTTGCTCCGCAAAGAGATTAAGAAAATCCCTGTTTGTGCCCCAAACTAATTTCTTCTCTCTTCTTCCTTTCTTCTCCTCCTCTGTCCCCCCCCGACGAGTCCGAGACAACAGTTTTGTTAATGCAAAAGCACTCAATGAACTCATTCATTCTTCAAATAAATCACACTAAAAGAGCCTGCGTGTCTCTTACAAACAGCGCACCCTTCACATACTGCAGCTGTCAGCAGATCCTGGAGGATCTATTTTTGCGGGGAGTTGTTGGCCTGGCTCATCAGCAGCGCTTAGTCACCCGCTTAACCATATTTGCACAGTACTTCATGTGGCGCGCGTCTACGAGGGGGCCACGCTTTCATGTAAGAAAATTGCATAAAATGAAATAAACAAGACGCATAAAGACGTAGCTTACCACGTTTTGCCATCAGTTTGTCCTCCTTAGAGATTCTGAAGTGACAGACAGTGAAATAAGTGCACAATATTGCTGCTTTCATTGCTTAACGTTTGCGTAAACCAGACTACAGTTGCAGCATGCGTCCCATTGCACATGGAGGATTCATTTTTTAAAGTTTAACCCACTTGACAAAGTGAAACAATGCAAGGATGGGTGTGTGCGCGATGTGAGCAGTCAGTGAGAGACTGCTGAACACAGTAATGCCGAATGAGAATTTTGATGTCTGTAAGAAGAAACATGAGAAACTGGGCTGGAAATGGGATTCTGCTGCCAAATTGTGACTCAAACGGCAGGTCACAGCAGGACAGAAACAAACAGATGCTTTAGAATTTGGTGAGGTTATTTGTTATGTAGTCTAATTGTGACTTGCCGGAAAGACTACTATGTCATTGACTTTGGAACCATCATACATTTTAACAGTTTTGCAGTTAAATGCATCAATCTGGGGCACTTTGAGAGCAAAATTAAAGCCTATAAGGCGATGAGTAACTTGTGCTCTAGTAAACAAGTTAATCATAAACACATTGGTTGTATGAATGGTGATGACACAGCGAAAAAAGTCACACCCAGAAAGCGTGGCAAACGACACGTGGGGTCTGTGTTTCAAGGGCTGGTTTGGACTGAGGACAGTCCTACTCGGTTGACAGTCACGCCGGGAGCAGGGACCCCCGTCCCTCCCTGCCGAGAGAGTGTGCACAGCGAGCGCTAAGCAGCGAGGTCCGGGGCGAGGGGTGCTGTAAAGCGCCACCTTCACCGTGGGCCTTTTCCAAGCCAAAAAGAGTCGGGGCCTAGCGTGTTCCAACGATGGTATCCTCCCACACCGAGCCGGCCGTTCCTAACCCGCCGAGCGGGAAAGGAAAGGGATGCGCCAGATTTATAACACAAGACCAAACGAGAGCGTCATTGCGAAACAGAACGTGGCACGGTAACTGTTTTGACGATTATCTTGTTTTCATTATCGTTGGAAGCCAAAAATCTTAATTGAAATTCAATTACAGAACAGAAAACTCTTTAGAGCTTCCAGAAAGTCAAGTTCAGAGCAAAAGCAGACATCTCAGAAGATAAGAAGAGAGGAAGAGGCGCCGATAAGAGTCCACACAGCAAGTCTCTCTGGCTTTGGGAGGATGGAAGGAAGACTGAGAATGACCAGGAATGATAGATGTGATAGGAATGACAGGAAAAGAATAGGAAGTGTACAAACGGAGAGTGCAGAGCTCGAAGTGGGCCCGTATTTATAACATAACCTAACTTTTTTCTCTGTGTAATGAAACATTATTTAAAAGTTTTCTGGGACACTGCTCCTGAATGAATGAATGAATGAGTGAATGAATGATACCCTACTATAGGCTACAAATAACACAGTAACTATTAACACTAAACACACCACCACAAGATGCATAACCCATAACGGCAATAAAACCACAGCTGGTTATGACTGACACAGTATAACATGCTTAAAGAAATAATGAATAAATAGGAATAAGTAGCAAGAGATTGCTGATATTGGCTGATACGCACGCCAACATGTGAATAAGAGAGTACTGGCACTCAATTTTTTCCACTTCAAGCACTAGGAGAGAGTCTTTTTCATAGAGACAGCAGGGGGAATTGGTACTTAAACAACTTATAGGGAAACTTAAAGGTAATCAAGTTAAATTGGAAGTTTAATGTATATTTATTGCAGTAAAGCTGGTATTTGAGGGGGTGATGAACAAATGAATGCCATAGAAATATGCATAGTAGACACAGAATAAAATAAAAACACCTCCTATATATTTCCTTCCTCCAGTCCCACTGCAGACAAACTACCACATCCACCTCCATGCAGACAGCTCCACCTGCTGAACAGCCACTAAACTCCAACCATCAGCAACAGGCAGCGTCTCTTTGCTCCGGCTGCCTCCTGCAGGTCAACAGAGGAACCGCAGCGACCGGCTGCATCTGAGGGGAACCGACGCTGCTGTGCAGGCGAGCGAACGCCAGGAGGCGAAAAGGAGCTCGCCGCCTGAAAGTAGGCCAGCCAATACTGAGAATTTTGTCCAGAGGCCTTGCTTTACTTTGCTGTGTTTCTCTCCTCTTATTCCTCTATCACTGAAGTCAAAGTTTAGCATAACAAAGAAAGCCAGAGGGAGTCAAAGTTTTTAAAGAAAAAACTCTTTATGATGTTATATATATCTCCACATCAGCACTTTATTCTATATCTGCACACATCTCCCAGAGTCAGCTCCAACCCCGAGGCCTCTCTCCCTTCCATATCCTCAGGAATGTCTAGCAGTGTGTATCCCACCTGTGACACACACACTAATGTAATAGAGATGCCATTGTCTTTCTCATACGAGCCAGACTTTGGGATGTACACATCTTCACGTGGACTGGTCAAGGAAATGCTTTTTGTGACAAGCCTCCTCCGGTTTTGTTTTGCTCAATTCCAGATTTTTTTTTCCTCCAAGCTTTTTGGCGAGCGGCTGCGGCTTCGCGAATCCCATGCATTCTTCCCTCTCGTACATGCAAACGCCCACGCTCGCCCCTTTTCTCACTCGTATTCGAATGAGATAAAATTTTATTGACCCTTCTGGGAAAGTCGGGGCATATTCGCACACACTGCACAGAGCGGTGGCAGGTGGATGTTTGGGCCTGACGTTGGGTGGGTGAGGCTGTAATGACTAAAGCAGGACAGATTGGAAAACCACACCCAGAAGGGGACAGGAGAGAGGGAAGGCCGCGGCCAGCTGCAAATGGGAGAAACAGGTGAGTGTGTGCGTGCGTTAGCGGGATTCTTCTTGTGCGAGGTAATGACTGGCGAGAAGAGGCTTTAAAGGATGAGTGAGCGCTAATAAAAAAAAGGCTAATAGGGGTCAAATGAGGGGTCAACAGGAAGTTTTCCTCTCAAAGTGTACAAAATAAGATTATACACATCTCCGCATGGCCATACATGCCCAAATACACACATGCACACACGGTAGCTCACATGCTATCAAAGCCCTCATTGTTCCCCCCCTCTTATCACTTTCCTCTCTGCTGTTTTTTCCCTTCCTGCACTCTCCTACCTGCACCTTATCTCCCCTCCCTTTCATCTCGGGAGAGGCCGGAGACAAAGACAGCAGAGGAGGAAGGAGCAGCAACAAGGGGGCATGAGAGGAGAGAGGAGACGAGGAGAAGCGGAGAGTAAGGACGCCCTTATCGGAGATGATGCACACACACACACACACACACACACACACGTACGCGCGCACACAGGAGGGCCATTGTTCGGTGGCTTTGCCGCGGCGGCCCTGTGATCACGGAGGCTGAGGCTGAAGAACGCGTGGCCCCTCTTTTTCTTCCTCGCTCCCTTCTTTCATCTCCTCCGCTCAAAAGGAGCCCTCTTCCTCCTCGTCTTTCTGAGCTCCTATAGTCCCTCATTGACAGGAGGTTTCCATGTAAAAAAAAAAATTGCACATTTATAGCACGGATGGCTCTGGGCAGCGACCAGGGAGTGGCAGAATGGAGATGGAAAAGCTAGGATGTATCAAGGTGATAAATCACATTTTCCTGCTGCTATAGAGACACTGATTGGACAGTGTCACAAAAGTGCTGAGCCATCATAAAGCAAAAGGCCAACTTTAAAAAGAAAACACCGTCACGCTGAAACAATGTCCCGCTTATGTGAAGTTCACACAATGCCCCCAGTTGAAACGCTTCAGTGTTTTGACGCCAGCTTACCCCGGTTGCCATGAAGACCGCGGCGCCGCCTCCCCTTCTCCACATTCCCGACGTGTACCGTGATGGACAGGAAGTGGCACGTGAGGAATGTGCGTGGAGTCGTAACACCGAGATGTCCTACAGCTTCCCCATTTCCCGGCAGCTCCTGACCCTCGGGCTGCAACACCCTGACCTTTCACCTCACCTCTGACGGGACATGCTTTCATCGCAGACTGACGAATGACCTTCAGGTAGGAGGGGATTCAGAGAGGTGCTCAGGAGATGAGGAGGAGGAGGAAGATCTTGGATTTAGGTGTTTGGATTGAGGCGTAGATTAGGAGATACACACTGGATTTAGTTTTTGGTGGTGCAGGTGACTTTGTTTAAGATAAAAACGAGTAGAGCATGTGATGCATATCCTTGACAGTGTGAATATAGTTTTATATTATTTAGGTAGAGGCAATAAATAACTTTTTTCCTCTCCCTGCGCATTCATTTTTGTGTGTTATTTTTACACCATTTGTTTTATTTTAAAGCGTGCACGTTTAAAACTCATCTAACCTTCACCCGTGACCCTGCTGGCCAGATATATAAACAAAAAATTTTACAGGATGAATAATAAATTTCTAAATAAATCCGTAAAATCTGTGAAACTGCGGCGTTTTCCACCAATAAGCCCGAGCACGTCGAACATGAACCAGTGGAGATATTTCATCCTCTGTCATCTCCCCATCTCTCGCCCTCTGTGACTGACAGGAGGAATGTGGCAGGAATCTCGGCAGAATGTTTTGGTGTGCTTGGCGGACGAGTGCTGGCGTCGCCGTGGAGACGGGCCCCTTCCCATCCTCATTGTTTTCGGAGCGGGCGGCGGTGGCATCGCTGGAATAGGGTAGCACTGCTGCTTTAACAAGGTACTTGGAAAGTATGTGCGATTGTGCGGTGTGTGCACCGTCACCATGGTGACTGCTAAATGTTTTGTGTGTGTGTGTGTGTGCGTGTGTTTTGGTGGGTGAAAGAAGATGTCCGAGATGATGTAATCAAGATGTTTGACCTTTAACCCTTGACCAAAACAAAGTGAAACCTGTCTTTTGGCGACTGGGCCACATGGTACTTAGCAGCATTGCAAGGAAGTCCCGTTTGACCTTTTGACCCCAGAGGGGTTGTATACACAGACGGACACAGAGCGCGGCTGTGATGTCATCGCACCAGGTGAAGCTCTGTGAAGTGTAAGAGTTACTTAGCAGATGGTGATAAGCTTCCTATAGTGCTGTCTCACTCAGACAGCATAATTGGGCATTGGGATTAATAGCACGGAGCTCCGCGCTATCTGAAGTCAAAGAGTAAATCTGTCCAAGAGTTCAGCCGAGCAAGTGATGCGCTTCTACACGTTTATACAATAAAGATAAGCTCAAACTGTGGCACCTGATTTAGTGTTCCCAGTTAACGCTGGCTCACACAAATGCTCTCTGCGGGGATTACAAAGCTGATTTACAGTTTAGAAAGCTTCACTCTGAATATGTATTTAAAATCTAAATGGTGCTTTACTGGTATAAAAATGAGAAGTGATAGCATCATCTAGAGCAGTCAGACTGGACAAGAGGGGTGGTAGCACAAGCATTAGTAGTGAGTGGAATCAGAATATATACTGCACAACAATGGGAGTACATATTAGTAGGGCTGTCACTTGATTAAAATATGTAATCGCGATTAATTGCACATTTTTTTATCTGTTCAAAATGTACCTTAAAGGGAAATTTGTCAAGTATTTAATACTCTTATTAAAATGGGAGTGGACAAATATAAAAAAAAATTGCAGCTTGCAAAACTACATCATACACAACAACAGACAAACTATACCTACACTAAGCCGTACAATTGACGAAGTGCAGATCCTCTGTTTGATTGCCGTTGAAATGATTCAACGAGTGTCCCGTTGAAAATTATGTCACAGCAGTTTCATGCCTCATTGCTACAGCGATCAGCTGAGAATCCCACCTACACTGAGGGGGTACTATCTGCAGTGGAAACCCGGCTAGAGAAAAGGACCTGGTACAAAAATTGAGTCAAGTCGAGCAGAGCAGAGCCGTACCATGCGGTGGAAACACGGCTATAGTGTCGCTTTAAGTCCTTGTGAGCATGTTGCTGACGTTAGCTCAAAGCACCACTGTGCCATAACCTCACAGAGCCACCAGCATGGCTATAGACTCATAGTCTTGTTTAAACTACACACTTTATCAGATCCACTTTTTCATGTGCAACTTAAAAAGATGAGGCTTATCTTATTATCAAAAACAATACAATGAAGAGGGCAAAACTAACAATGTATTTATCCGATTAACAAGACGTGTATCTGTGAGTTAGCCTGTACCTGTGTGGCTATATGCACTAAACATACAGAGCCTACACTCCAGGTCCACCCCTTCCCAGAAACTGCTGTGTATCAAGCGGCGGCCCTGCCGACCGTTCACACGTACACACCAGCGTTCAGACACATACACAAGAAAGAGGCAGATAGAGAATGCTGCTTCTTGTATTCTTTTTGAGCCATGTTGACGATTCTCATGACAAAGTGCTAAAGTTGGCGCCGCTCGAACGGCTGCCGTCCAAGGTAAATTTTCAATCTGCCAATTGAGCGGCCCCGGAGTGTTTATATTCAACGAGGCACCTAGATATGACTCGGGGTGTTTTGTGGCTTTCGAGCATATTTGTGTCAGCAGAGCTCGCACGTGCGTTTTGTATGAACACGCATGTTCATGCATGTTTATGTGGACGTGTATGAACACAGTATGTGGGGATGTAATGTGTGGTATAAGTGAGGAGTGAACCCATGGTAACTGTTCTTCCCGAACAAGGGGTTCCACTTGAAATGATCCTGAGCCTCACAGTCCCCGTCGACCCCTTTCCTCTGGCGTTACCTGGATACCAGGCTACTGTTTGTCTAACACTGCTGCTCCTCTCCCATCACTGCTCCCCTCTGGTTAGGCTAAGTTTATCGTACCTGTGTGCAACCTTACATACCTGAGCGCAGGCTATTTTGGTCATTTCCTAACTCTAGAGATAAGCTCATAAAGATATCGATCTTAACTTTACCGAGGAGAAATTCACATGTCGCAGCAGGACAAGAGAGTCAAACGAGGTGAGAAACAGAGAGAGGAGGTTTTAAATGAAGTATTAAGGAATTGAAATTCAAAAACTATATACAGTACATTATACACATACCTTATAGTGTCTTAGACTGTATGCATGAACTGTGCAAACACATAAGTGAACGGCGTTATCAGCTGCAACATGAACGTGATATTAGCAGATGTGAGAATGATACGCGTCTCCAGCAGGTTGCTTTGCCCTGGATGTGCCATCTGTATCTAAACGGTTTCCCATGAAACCCCCCTGCGAGCTGGCTGGTGCACCTGGCTGCAAGGTTGGCATGTCTGGCCAGTGTGCACATAACCCAGGCCACTGTGGTGGCAAACGGACACGCCCACTTGGACTGCAACGGCTATTTTTACTCAGGCGAAACACACACACACACACACACACACACACACACTTCAAACGGACGCACCTCGACCCGCCAAACATTCCACACCAACAAGCGAGCACTTTGAACGCGGCGCCACGCGGCCTCCTCGAGTGCTGGGAAGTCTATACGGACATCATCACGACCCTCTGAGCCACCCCGACCGCGTCTGAAGCCAACCCTGTCGACCTGCTGTCAAATACCCCTCAGCAAATCAAAGAGGACAGGAGAGAGAGGACGGGAGAGAGAGAGAGAGAGAGAGAGAAACTGCTGGCATCTGGATTTTCAAGATATATCTGGATTTCACAGGTGATGAAAAATGTAAAAGAATACATAGTGTTATAATCAATGCTGCCTTTTGTCTGTTTAAAAATGTGTATAGGTCTGTGGGTGGTGAGCATGAGTCATTTTGGACTTGCAAAATGTGGATTTGAATGAAAAAAAGTTGTTCACTAGGAAAATACTATCATCTGATCAAGTAATTTAGTCTAATAGCCGAGACTTCTCAGAATATAGTTGGGGGTCCACATCTTGATGACATAAATCCTGTCAGTTTTTCTATCAACAACAGCTCAAATTACATCAAATCCACGTCACTGGGAGGACTCGGTGTCGTAATGAACATGAGTCATTCATCTTGGGTGACTGTGCCCCCTTCATTTCCTTTAAGTCTACCCCATCGTCGGCTGTAGTGGGAGGTGTGATTAGTTTATTTTGGCATTAAGCATCTCGGCTCTTATAATGATTACTGTAAATGTGTGTGATCTTGTGCGTGCCTTGGCTCTCTATTTCCCTAAGAACACCGATCAGTAAATTACCAGCCGGTCATTTACGACGTAAGCATTCCATGTATTTCAGATAATGTTCTGTAGATTACGCAGGATGTGAACGGGCTGAATGAAGAAGTGAGATTTGATGAATTTGTAAATAGGCAAAGACTTCAAACTAAAATCAAACTTGTTGTGTTCTAAAAAAGGCTTAATGGTGAGTGTGAGAGCCCAAAAGAGACAAACACTGGGATTTGATTGTTATTGTACTACGGCTTCCAGTAAGAACTTGTTGAATTATTATCAAGGCTCTGCTTCATGGGGTGAAAGAGGGCCATGGTGGTGTCCTCAAGCTGTAGGTTGGATTCTGCTGTGCAGCGCTGACATGAATCGCTCGGAGGAGGTAAGTGATTAAAGTGTGAACCCCACAGTTTAATTATACAGCAAGTCTGACTGGGTTCTTTTTGTGTGTATAGGCTCCGATATAATAACTCTAATAGCTATGCAGAATGGGGGAAATATATGCCCGGTGGCATATCCAGCTTCCTTTGAGAACACGCCAAATGTGCATTCATTTTGCAGTATATTAGAGTTACATCACAGAGATTAGGAGCTGGGACAAACTGTCTCGTATTTCTAATTAGTTAATAAGCCCTCTGCTAATCAGAATCACATTCAGAATTCACTTCAATCACGAGCGAATCTCTAGTGTTAAGACGTTTTAACAACTAACATGCATCTCACATCCGCGCACATGGTGTGAGACTTGAACTGCAGGTATTTGTCCTTCAGCTACGGTGTAAATTTGCTGCCGTGTTACCTGATCGCTGACCCGAGACCGGTCCGTTTCTCAGCAGCTTTACGGAGCACAGAACCTGATCTAAGAGGAAAATGTATGCTCGGAGCTAATGTTTGCCTTGAGATGGAAGTGGAGATTGTGGGAATTACGACACATTTCCCCCCCATAATCCTACATCTGGATTAAGTCTTCATGCTAGATTAGGCACACTCCACTATAAATAAATGCAGCGGGGTATGACAGGGGGTAAATCAACAATGAAAATGTTACAGAGCTTTCTCAAATCCATGAGACTGTTGATTATTTATTTGTAGGTTAATCGACCTATAGCACTTTAAATGAATACTGTAAACGTACAGTACAGGATAAACATATTACATAACTCTTTATCAGTTATTATATAAAAATGAGAACTGGAACTCTACCCATTTACTGCAACCAATCCCTCAGATCTATTTAAAATGACCTTTTAAGTTTAGTGTTTTCTCACTTCCACACTTTGATGAATCTGTGGCTCTAGTTTTTAATGTTTATTTATTGTTTTTTTCATGTATTTTTGCATAAACCTGCATTTTCTTGGCAAGAATCATGCAAAAGCAGCACTTTAAATCTGGTGTTTACCAGAGATGTGCTGAAAATGTGAGGAAATAAGTCATTCAGCATGAAAAAAGCATTAAAAACTGACTAATCAACTTAAGGGCGTGATTTTATTATTACTATCATTACCATTTTCCATGAATCAAAACTAGCTCTACACATGGTAATTATTTAGTATGTTGCAGACAGTCATTCATACTCAGCAATATCCGTGACATTCAAGATTCTGTGACAAACAAGACAAATTTATGCCCTCTGCGCCAACCTCTCACATTACCTTCCAGTAACCCGAATCATATTTAATAATCAGAAGCATGAGGACAGTAAAAAGACAAAAATGTGGCCGTCTCTGTTGAAAATTTTGGAACGCCATTTCCTCCTCTCTCCCCTGTCGTTTATACTCTCTTGGATCGCAGGGACTCTTTTCCACTCCATTTCAACTTTCAGATTTAACCCCGATAACTGTTCTTGTTTAACGCACCATTGACAGTCGGCGGCACTGAGCCCCTTTAAAAAACACTAACAGGCAGGAAAACAGAGTGTGCCGTCGCTGTTGGGATGAGGCCTTCGCTGGCACACGGTCCTGTGGTTTATGGGTTTAAGTGTGTGCCCTCGGCGCACTGTCTGAGAGGTAATTGGCACATTTTTGTGCAAAAAACGAGCACTGTGTCCTAGTCGTTTTGTTACTCATTTGTTCTCCCGCGTGGTGTCCTCCTGTGGTTGTTTTCCTGTCATCCATTTAAACCGGAAGGCATCACATTATTCCTCCGAGGCCGCTCTGACTTGCACAATCAGCAACAACAACATGACAATAAAAAAAATGTCTACAAATTAATTCTTCCACTCAAAAACAGGAAACTTCTTGTTTTAATTAGTCCGCCCTCAATAGCTCGGGGGGGAAAAGAAAACACCATCATAACTCCATCTAACTTTTCCCAGACGTTTGCCATCAAGCGTTGAGTGACTGACTGCAGCCTCGCACGTCCACGTCACCAAATTACGCCTCCGACGTCACCTAATGTCGCCGCAATCATTTACATGCGTGTGGGATTATGACTAACCGTGAGACAAATCGGACTTGAAAGCTGCGGTTGATCTGCTGGTTACCTGATCCCATCTCGTGGGCAGCGGCACGTCGTTTCCCCCCCACTACCACCCCAACCCCCGTTTGATTTCAACATGTGGTTGTGTTCATGTGTCAGTGTGTTTTGACGCTGCAGAATTTTGACGTCCGGTGGTTGTTATGTCTCGGGTGAGTTCCCCGTATTCTCGGACATGTAATGTACGTCAGTCAGTTTTTGCTCAACACCACATGGCCTGCGTCTCCTTCTACGTCTGCCTTCTTTTCCCAAAGCTCTACCCTCCTTTTCATCCTTGTTATCCCCCCTCCTCCTCTCTAAACAGCTCCCTCTTTTATCGCTTTTACTCTTTATTTAGCCCTCTTTTTTCCCTCTCTGCTTTATTCCATTGTGAGTACAAGTACAGCTTGATCTTGTTCTGGTTTGCAGTTATCACTTCCAGGCATCCCGCAGCCCCCTCCGCTGTCCTCCGGCTAAACATTCATGTGTGTGGGGGAAGATTATGAAATGCTTAGGGGGCTACATGTGCTGTTTGTGGAGTGGGAAAAGATGTAAACATTTATTGATGATGAACAAGTTATTCTCTTTTCTGCCTCCTTAAATCACAAACTGCTCCAGACTGTACGTTTGCTCCTCATAAACCTCAGCTGATTCACTACCCCCTACTCTCTCTCTCTCTCTCTCTCTGTATGCGTCCATCCCAGCGGCACACAAACATGTTTTGATTTTTAAGGAGCATCTCTACGTCTGCATGCCCTAAAAGGACGGGTTCACCTCACGCTGAACCCGGGAAACACTGCCTTTTTAAGCATCCAAAAGGAATACCGTACTCTTGTAAAAGAATCTACTTTGATGTATCACTTTTCTTTCACGAGGTCAGGTTATTGAATTAAATGATTAAAGTGTTAAAGTAGTGAAATAAGAAGGAAAGCTGATTTATAGTCCACGCTTCAGCAATAACACTAAAAGAGAAATTCCTAAGCAGCCATTTAGGTGCAGATTTAAAGCCCCCAATAGTATTCATATTTCATGAATTTGCCTTGAAATAGACGTCATCCCGGGATGAGAGTAATGTGTTTCATGGAGTCTCTTAAGTGCAGCTTAGTTTGTGTTTCTTGGACGAGGTTCTGGTCGGGTAAAGTGGTAGAACAGGCCCAGAAATCCACCCCCCAACACACACCTTCACCTTTCGCCCACCTAGTTATTTTAAATGATGCAAATCGGCTACGTGGAGACACTCCAGGAGACAGGCAGCTGTAGGTCCAGATGTAAAGCCTTAATTGGACGTAAGTGAAAGTCCATGTAAAGATGAAGGATTGTATGTGCTATGCAGTTCAAATTCGGACTCGGTCTTCAAAATTCATGAGTGTAAATCATCGTAAAAGCGGTAGCAACGGAGACTTGTGAGTGAATTCGTTAATTTGAGCTACAACTGTGGCCCCAAGAAACAATTACAGGATCATCTTAAAATGCTGATGTAACAGCATAACAGGAGAACAAGTGGAGTAATAGAGTCAGCAATATTTTGCTTATTAGCCACCATAAGCTACTTGTCATACCAGACCAAATAAGGCTGTAGCTGCAAAAGCCCTCGGAGTGTTCAATTGAGCAATGGTGCGTTTTATTGCTTATAAATTGAACTTTTTATTTTGTAAGAGAAAGTTATTTCCTCTTTCATAGTCTCGCTTTAAACTGCCATTATATGTACTGCACTGAATTTGATCATTGACATATTAGTTCTGCTATATTGAGCGTAAGTAATTGTAAGCATTTCCATCTGTCTGTGTGTGTATTCTTCCACAGGCATGAATGGAGTACACAGTCCTCTAATGGCAACATTCATTTTATATTCCAGTTCACACCCACTACCCTCATCATATAGGGCCTCTAGTAACGGAAAGCGGCCACTGGAAATGGAATGAATATTTCCCGTACACACTGCAGGCCATGCAGGTGTGACGCACCTGTCCTCCGAGACAACATTCCTCTCTGGAGCCCGCAATCCTGCTGACGCTCCAAAATGTTATTCCATGGAGTGGACGCGTGTGTATATTGGGGGGTGGGGGAGGTGGTGGGCATGGGTCTGGGGCTTTCCCATCTTTGAGGAATCACGTTTCCAAGGCAACGAGGGAAAACACTAACACATGCTATGCGCTACCAAACAAAACCCCCTAAAATCCCCCTAACCCGTGACCTCGCACATCCTCCCCTGAACATCGCTTTGTAAAGCCTCGTCGATGATAACACATGTTCATATGGTGACCTCCAGGAGGCATCGTTTACGGAGCGCCTGACTCACCGAAGAGGGGCTAACGGGGCAGCAGGAGGAACGGTGGGTATACCTGGTTGTGGTCTCGGTTGCTCTGGGCAACGCGGTCCGAGGGGGCCCGGGGGTGTTTGCACTGCACACAGCTGTGTGACTTGGAGGGGCTGGGGTGGGAGATGGGTACTAATGTCAACAGCTTTCACACAAGCTGCTCCTTCTTCGACCGGTCGCAGGAGAAGACTGCAGCGGCGGAGAGATGCCATAAATCAGCAATTTTTTGCACAGAAGGTAGCTTAAGTGTATCGACAAACATTTACTGAAAACTCTGCTGATATTCATGCTTACATGCCTGGAGAAATAATGGATGGACTATAGCAAGCACATAAGTAAGAAGTCAAATATTTGTATAGAAAATTCAATTTAAAAGCTCCTAGCCTACTGACACAGATCTGGGGAAAGGCGCGACAAATGCACAAGGGGTATTATGCAAACGCCAGAAAAAGCCCTGGAAATTCTTTTTTCTCAAATATTTGACAAGAGGCACGCTTTCACACACACAATGAGCTGGTGGTATACCGGGAATCGGTAACGCTGAGCTCATCACTTTGCAGAAACTTCATCCAATAAAACAATTTATGGTTTTCTGCTGATGTACAGCTGGCAGGCCGATCGCTAATGGGTTTAAAATGTGCCGTCTCTGGCCGAGAGAGGCAAGAGAAGGCAAGGAGTAAAGCGAGGAGGAGTGAGGGAGTGTGAGGGAATTCTGATTTATGATCACACCTCCGTCTCCAAATTTCAGCAGAGCTTTTAGCTCCTCTCGAGCCTCGGAGTGGTGTGATGTTGCAGCGCGTCCAGAAATCTTGACATCATTGCTTTCTTTGTGAAAGCGAGGCCAGAGCTTCTGAAGTTCAAGCTCGGCCCGTGCCAGCGTGATGAGCGGCCGAGCCAAACACCAGCTGACTTATGGAAGGCTTTGATGTTAGCCTAGCAGAGCGCTCGCAGTACCAGAGTGTCTAATGGAGAGTGATACTGAAGCTATAGGCCACCCAGAGTGGGATACACCTACGGTATGGAGCCGTTTTAAATGCATATAATCTTTTATTATCCGTGTAATTCAGGCAATGACTTGGCTAATTCTTCCAACTCTAAGCAAATATTTGATCACAGTGTCAATCTGTCAAGTGTTCAGCCAACTTTCCCTGAACAAATGTTCAAAAAGTATACAGCATGAGCACCATTAAAGCAGTTTCCAGAGGTACATTTAGTGTTTAAATAAACTAATTTAATGTCATTATATTACAAACTAAACAGTAATTAATGCAGACAAATCAATGTATGTGGAATAAATGTATTAACTAACTAATCGTCCCTTCATTGCTTCTTGGCTATCTTTATGAGTAGCTGCTGTCACGTTGGCAAGTTGCTACGACAACGGAGTGACTCATCACTCATCTGTTTACATTTTACAAGACTTCTGGGAAGTGAGGTGAATGGGAGAGGTTTGGTCATGGACTGTGTGTAGGTTGATGGCTACCATTGTTTCTGCTGTCTATGTCCTGTAATTTTAGTTTTACATGAAGAGCAGGTTATTCAAATCTGAGGGGTTACTTTCTTAAACTCTTCTCCCACTTGTAGTCTTGGTGGCTGTTTTGCTGGATTCTACTTCAGACAGGCCTCATTAACAAGCTTATCTGATGTAACCCACTTTAGATCTTCTAAACTCTTTCTTTGAACCGTCTCTGGTGCCACAAAGCAATGATACGGTTAGATAAATGGACCATTGGGCAGCAGTGGTTGTCTTATCATCACAGTTTGAGATGTGGTGCCCCATTGACCAAAGGAGTGTGTGTACAAGAATGTGTGGCCACTAAACCATTAACCCTTGTGTTTACCCAGAGGTAACCCAGATGGATTGCCCGTTGGCCACATCATCATGACATTTGGCCTCTGTGAAATGACATCATCATGCTGTTGCTTCGTTACTATAGAACATTGGATTTATTAACTTATTTCTTCTGCTTTCTTTTATTTACAGATGGTGTCATTCATTACCTAAGCAGCTCCGTCACTTGTACACTCTTGAGAGAACCAGAGAAAAAAAAAAACCTATGTTAGTGCTCTATAACCGCAGTAAACTGTAAATGTCGGAAATGGTGACTTATTAGATTGATGACACAACCTCTCAGGAAGTTTATCCAATAACCCTGAGTCTGTTTTACTAGTTACAGTTTTAGGAGAATGACCTTGGATGCTATAGACATTATTGCTGTTCCTGCTAAAGTAGTTCAAGAGAGCTTTACAATACTTCAGTCGCTGAATAAAATGCAGTTTTTCAGACTGCTGGCTATTGTCTGTCCAGAGCTCCAAAAAACACATCATTGAACCACGCCTTGCACTGAGTTACATGTTCCTTCATTGCCATGAACACACAGACTGTAATCTATTTTGAGTCAATCCTACAAAGACCATCCCGCTAAACGTATCCTCATACGACGGCTCGTATGATATCTTACAAAAAGTATGTATTTTACTACGAATGTCCAGCAACACTTGTCAATTTCCGCTTGATACATGCATACAGTCTTTTCCAAAATAAAGTTCCGTCTTCACAGGAAACAACTTGGTTAGGTTTAGGCAACAAAACTACTTGGTTAGGTTTAGGAAAAGATCGTGGTTTGGGGTTAAAATAACTACAGAAGTGCCGTTACTGAAGTGCGGAAGTTACCAACAAATCAACGTTGACTTCAGGTTTTACACGGGATACAAACAGCGGAAACAAGAAAGAGAATAAGCGTATTTCCCGAATGTCAAACTAGCCCTCTTAAGTGTAAGGGCTTTTATTTGTGTTTGATAAACAACTTCCTCTCTTCCTGTTTTGTGCCATGCAGCCCTACACATAATCCGACCCAATGTCACACAAAATAAAAGGCAGCATAAAGAGTAGTAATCTTTTAAGGGATGTTCCCTTTTAATGTCTCACAATCAATGTGGGTATGGTCTATGTTAAAACGCTACACATGTTTTCATTTCTTGTAAAAACAGTATGAAATATTTCATTTAATCTCCATGCCAACCCAAATCCCAACCATCCCTTAGTGGTTGCTGTCAACTCGTATCTTTAAGAGTCCACATTCCCTGCATTGAGCTGTGTTCTGGGTGCAGGAGGGTGCAAGGGGTCTGTAGCCTCTTCTGTGTCTGCGTGCCATTAACATGTCGCCACTCTGCCCCACAAAGCCGCTAATAGCAGGGTCCTGAAGGAGGCTGCTTTCCACAGGGGGAATCTGCGGCCACTACAAGGTCACTCTTAGGTTTGGATGGAAAACAAAGAGGTCTGCAAGAAAAGTTTGCGTCTCATGTTCTTCAGTATATTCCCGAAGGAGAGCAAAGTCATACGCGGCAGGTAAAATGCGTAGTCGTGATAAGCGTTTAGTCATCTGTGTACGTGAAGTTTGTGTTGCTGCTTGGATTGCAGAGAGCGTGGAGAAAGGCCTCACATCTGGCAGGCTGGCTGTCCGCCCGCCCCTGGTGATGGGCTCCAGTTGTGGCACTAGGCAACCGTTGTCAAGGGGAGGGGCCAACTGGAGCGGGACCAGCTGGTAATGTATCATCCCTGCCGTCCCGAATGGAAATGCAACCGAGTGAGCATGTGCGGAGGCTGACGAAATGATTCTATCACAACTATTAATATTAAAGTAGAATTCCACCCAAAATACACCATTTGTTCCCACAAAAAAGAAGTGAGAGTGCCTGTAAGTGTACATAATGTCTTTATTGTCTAAAGAGAACTCTTTAGATATCCCTTCCCTTTGTGAGGACTTGTGCCTCAAATCCCAATTATGGAAATGTAAAGCCTCAGATATGAGGCTGCTGATGTGTTGGTGTGCCTGAGTGGCTGCGGTTGTTATCTAGACTTAAGCCCTGGAAATAACAAAGGAACACTGTGCTCCTCTGTCTGGCACCAAAGACCTACCTGGACGGGGAAGGAAGGGGGGAGGGAGGGAGCTCCGAAGAAGGAGGGGTGGGAGAGAATAAAAAAAGGCAAAGACAAGCCGGGATGGTAAGGAATAATGGAGAGAGAAAGAAAGAATTCTGCCTATCTGGCAAAAGAAAAGCGCTGGGTTCAAATGGAGTCAGCACATGCTGGGAGATAGCAGACGGCCTGGCTGGCTGTGAGGGACGTCACGTTAAAAGGACCGTTAAAAATGAAAGAAATGGGTCCAGCGGAGCTCATGGGTTCACAGCTGGGTTTACCTGGAGAGGGAGAATCAATAGAGAGGAGAAAGTGCTCTCGCAGGCCTCATAGAGGAGCCGTGTATCATTTGGAGTCCGCCTTTGTTTCCTTTTCCTCTGGAAAAGGTATATATCTTCTGTCAAGTGTTCCATGAGCCGGTTCTCTCCTCCAGCGAGAACACACTGTGATGCACGCATGCACGTACGCTCATAAACACAATGATGTATGCACGCTGCTCCTGCCAAAATACATAATCATATCTACACTGTATAAGACTTTCTGGTGTGCTGGACTCGCAGCGCGCCAGAGAGAGAAAAGAGGGAGAGTCGATGGCAAGTTGAGAACAGCAGGCGAACAGTTTATGATGCTCTGCGGAGAGAAGCACTGTCAGATAACGATGCATCTGCCTTTATTCATTTTTCAACATTTTTGGTCAGGATCCCCCTCAATTTGGTTACGAAAGAATTGGAAAAGATAATAATGAATCAATGCACTCCATCGTGTATATATCGGTGCTGAAACTACAGAAGCAAAAATATAAAATAATTTAGATTATTAAGGATTAAAACGATTATCTTATTTATCGTATTGTCAATTAATCTGCTGATTATTTTCTTGATTAACTGATAACCATTTGGATTATTAAATGTGAAATGAATTCATGAGTATTAATTAAATGTCAAATAATTGTGAACAAATACCCATCATAGTTAAGTCAATTGGCAATTATGATTTAATTGTAACTGAAGAACAATATATTACAGTGAAGCGCTGTTTCCCCTGCTTTCTCTACCATCTTCAACCAATCATTTGTTCAGGATTTGTTCTTTGGTTCCTCTGAATATTTTTGTTCTTTGCATTTTCTACCCCTGGCAGTGTGGTTTTTCTCCGCAGGCCATGACCTTGGTCATAAAACCCGCAGCATTTTTCTCACCCACAAAGCGCTAGAAAGAATCGCTCGGTTTGCAGGCTATCACAAATGACCGCATGGTATATGACAACTCACGCCTCATTTATCATTTCAGACATTTCATGACTTTCCAAAAAAAAACGTGCCCACCAAAACCATGTTCGTTTCTAGACTCTGACATGCAGTACTGATATATATATTGAAGACATACGCGGGAATACGTGTAACACACTGTACATGGTGCCCACAGACGCACACATCTAAACAACGGTTCCAAAGGCACACGCCCTGCACGTGCTTAAACACACATATATATACACATCATTTCAAATCATTTGGGCTGAGGAACATAAACACAATTTAGCACTCTAATGCAAACATAAACTGAAAACTATTCCACCATCTGACCCAAACCCCAAACTGGATTTGGACTATAAGCTGTGTTTACATGCACACAAAAGACCTGAAATGTAGGTCAAACCGTGAAGACCAAAGTGGTGGTGAGTGAGTGGAGAATGGCTGCATGCCGTCCAATCCACCCACTCTGCAGCACTGATTTGATCTCAGAATGAATGGAAATGTCACAACTTAGACATTCGATCCGTTGATTGATGGGATCTCCTTAATTATACCAGTGAAAGCGTTTCCATGGGTGACTCACTGTTTGTGTTTTTGTCCTCAGTAGTGAATATGTTACATTTAAGTACCTGAGACAAAAAGATTTAAGAAGATTCTGGTCAGCAAGTTTCCAGTGAATATTCATCTCCTATATCTTTGTTTTAAATCTTTTGGAGTCCCACATGTGTGGATTTTTACCATACTTACCGTAAAAGCATGGGCGACTGAAGTCAGTGTACCAACCTTTATTTTTAAGCATTATGAGCAAACTTAACAATATTAAACCAACTATTTGTGCAGAACCTTTCAGGCTTTTAAGAAAACATAATTTGGTTGAATATATTAGTGGCTATTCACACAATAAAGTAGGGATACCAGAAATGTAGTAGTCGATACCAATACCAGTGAAATTCCACGATCCTTGATACCACGGTGAAAAACAAAAGTAAAACAATAAATCCCATGTACTACAACATACTCTCCTTTATTACTCTATGCATACTGTTTTTTTATTAGGAAATTAAACCATAATTCCCTCTCTATTATCTATTTTATATTGCTGTGAAAACATCTCCTTCAAACAACTGGATTTATTCGAGTTTCTCGCCAAAAAACTACATTTTACACGATTATAGCACTTCATCACGTTACATATATACATTACATTTTTACTGAATAGACCCTGAACGCATCATAATGTTAAACAATGGCACATCTCGACCACTGATAGGACTTTTTGGCCACTGTAGCAGCAAGTAATTCTGAGCAAAATAATAATAATAATAAGGCAAAATAATCATGTAGAGAAGAACTGTTTAAAATATTCGACCAGATCCAGTTAGGCGTCTCTAATCTTTATGCCCTTCTCAAACTGTTTCCTCTATCTTTAGTTAGTTAGAGAAAGATCATGATTTAGGTTAAATATTGAGCACAACACATCTAGTGTGAATGCAAATTGTTTTGCACACAACAACAGTGTTTTAAAATGTAGACAGGTTGCTGTAGCTTCAGGGTTAACACATGCAGGAAGACGACCATTCACACTCACATTCACACCCACGGGCAATTAAGAGTTTCCAGTTCACCTTGTTTGGAGTTTTTGGAGCGTTGGAGGAAACTGGAGCACCCAGAGGAAACTATCTAACCACTTCTTGTTGTGGTAATTTCCCCCAGACCTCTTGTGCAGCTGTAAATATAAAAACCATGTCTTCCTGTGCATCAGAGGATATTTTCTAAAGAAACACAGGCGACTCAGCAGGTGATTGGTAAACTACACATCCACTGATCTACAGATGATTTGCGAATGCTATAAGATGTCTTTTGTTACCGCGCCAGTATCAGGAAGCTGACACAGCCCAGAGTTCAGATGGAGATACTGAGGCCAACGAGTACAAACATCAAGCTGCTGAAATCACCGAAGCACACATGCAGGTCAATACTGAACATTGTGTGCTTCTGCCTCTGGAGGCTAATATACTCTCTCTCTGTATTCTGTCTCCACACACACGTACTCACACTGCTGTTATGTAACTCACTAGGTCATTGATAGCTGGAGAGGGGCAGCTTTTTTAGCCTTACGTAACTTGTAAGTGCGGAGAAGAACCGCTTCTTAATAGTGTCTTGAACACCTCGTAATTCTCACGTTGAAGTCACTTTGAAGGATGTGGCGTTACACAAAAACGTAGCGGGCAAACTATGTATGGGAGACAGATATTACTTTTCATTTTCCTATATGATTTTTAAATAGTTCTGGGGAATGTATCACACATTTTTAACCCTCTGAGACCCACAATAAACCTGTTTATGTCTCTTTTAAAGGAGTACAGGGGGAGATAGCAGGTCAACAGTAGATGTCACATAGAAGTGGTGTACATCATCTGAAAGATGGGAACCTGAAGATTAATTTAAGATGCAGCTCAGCTATATTAAATTGTGAAAAAGTGTAAGGGCTTAGAACATTATGATGGAAGTACTGTATATCCCCATGCTCTATTATGTCTCATAAGTTGCAGCAATTTTTGGGTTGATACCATTTGTTACACAGATTTGGTGCTAAATTTAACCATTTTTTACCGATCAAGAATTGATAAAAATGATCAATAATCCCTCCAAAATACCACATTAAGACACCAAGACCTTGCACTAAAAGATATTTTACCAGCTGAACTCTAAGCTGCCATTTAAGCGTCAAAAGTAATTGGAAAGAACTGCTGCAGCTCAGGAGCTGATGCAGCTATGTGGGAGGATGAAGGTTTCCATTCGCCATATCTGGAGATGTTTTTCAACAGATAACTGTATCTCCAAGTTTTGTTTCTTGGTCAATCCTCCCATGCATTTTCCCATTGCTTCATCTTATTGAAAACGATACCAACGCCCTTCTAATTTCTAACCACCCCTTTGTTTGCTGCACGCACCTGGCAGCTCCTATCTCTTGTGGTACCGAGAAGATACAAACTTCTCTCCGCCACAATTTGAGACAAGTTCTAATAATTTATCTCAGAGAAACTGGCAAAAGTGTATCATAGCCACAGAAATCACCCCATCCTGTTGGCTGACCTTCAAACACACACAGCACAGATCAGCACTCTAGCACTGTTCATAGACATTATAGAACGTAAGCAGTGAAAACAAAACTAAGTGGTAAATGAGGCGATTATTACCTACTAAAACTACTTAATACTTTGATTGATCATGCATTATCAGAGAAAAATATATCCCACACCTATAATACTACTGATAATGGGATTTCAAAGGTCAGACTTAAAGCAGCTAGAATATAATTAGGGCTGCCAATCAATTAAAATATTGAATCGCAAATTAATCACACATTTTTTATCTGTTCAAAATGTACCTTAAAGGGAGATTTGTCAAGTATTTAATACTCTTATCAACATCGGCGTGGGCAAATATACTGCTTTATGCAAATATATGTATATATCTATTATTGGAAATCAATTAACAACACAAAACAACGACAGATATTGTCCAGAAACCCTCACAAGTACTGCATTTAGCATAACAAATATGCTCTAATCATATGTCAAACTGCAGCCGAACAGGTAACAACAGCACATTTTAAGTTGTAACGTAGAGAGTTACCGGGAAATGCCAGGATCTCAATACATCGTATTCAACCTTAATGAATATACAGATGTTAAACATAGAAATCATAGAGTTAAAAAGGATGCTCTCATGCAGACGGATAAGTATTCCCAAAGCCTGGCTTTTCTCTCCGGCACACACACATTCACACACGCCGGATCTCGCCATCACCACCTCTGGCCGACCCGCGAGGTCAGCAGTGGACATACGACTCCACTGGGTGTCCCAGTCCACCTGTAATATCAAACACTCCAGAACGCTCCGAGTCAGACGCTGAGTGAGATATCAATCCCATCCCTCCTTCCGCCGCGGCCGGTTTCATGGCTTTAAATCATTTCCTGGCTGAAGCGAACGCTCGGTTGTTGCTCCGGGATCAGCTGCACCTGCAGACCCGTGTACGTGTGACACACACAACGCCGCGGCACCTAAAGAAATTCCGCTTTAGCCGCAGTTTCGCACGAGGGTCAGCGCTGTTGCATAGATTAACTGGAGGCATTTCATTTCATATATGTCCTTGAGATCGCAATTAAAATGCAGCCAAACGTAGGTTGAGCGGTGGTGAATAAATGCAGATGGTATGGTGTGATTTTGTGCGCGTGCTTTTATGCATAACACATTGTTGTATATTTCATAGTGTTCAAGGTTTGGTTGCTCACCACAGGGGGAGCCTGCAAACAGGCAAGGACGTGTTACATAACAGCTCATAACTCATAAAAAAAAACAATAATTCCTGCTAACGAATATCATTTCATAGCGTGAGGAAAAGTGTGTGTCTATGTGTGTGTGTGTGTGCGCGCTGGTACCCACAGCACTCTGGCGCCAGTGTCAACATGTGCTTTGTAAGCAAGTGTTGAATTTGGAAACAGGCATTGTTACTTTCAGCAGGGATTTGATTATGATGTGGCGTACATATGAATGAGGAGAGAAACTGTGTAAACGCCAGTCACAGCTTTGTATTGCTCCTCCATATGCTTCTTATTAAAGCCTTGTTTTATATTTTGCGGTTTTGTGGGAAGGGAGACGCGGCTGAACTGACTCCTCGGCTTGTTTTTAATGGAGTGTTGCTGGCTCACATATCAATTAATACAGATTTGAGGCCGTTACAGCGGAGCTTAGATGATCAGGAACCGTTTTGGTTGATGGGGGTTTATGTTGGCCTGTGTGCGATGTGTTGAAAGAAGAGCACATCTTGTAACTGACTCCATAATTGTTAAAATAAGCAATGTTCTGACACCTATTCAAGCTATTAAAATCAGAAAGTCATTTGTAGTTTGCATGCTATTGTTTTTAATAAGTTGCAGGGTGCAAATGTTCATAGTTTAGTGTTCTGGCACAAGAAATAAACGCACTTAACCATTTTGTACTGACAGGAAATAATGTAAAACATGCAGCAATGGATTAATGGAATTATAGCAAAATGTTTTACTTAAGAATGACCACTTTTGTTGTCTGAGATGCTCCTAGAGCTGTTGCACCACTGTCCACCATTCATTTCTTCCAGCTATGAGCAGCGACATTGTGCAATACACAGTGTGGAACAATAGTATCCATCACACTGCACTCAAAAATGTTGCATGCTAAGCTTTAGGGATGCACTGATACCAGATCGGATAGCGGGCTGATGCTGACCCAAATAGCTGGATTGGATATCGGTGACAATGGGGCCAATCTATTCATTAAATTCTATGTTTATATACTATGTACATTCATACTTGCCAAGTCTCCCGATTTTACCAGGAGACTCCTGTTTTTCATTGCCTTCTCCCGACTGTTCCACCCCGACAACAATACAGCTACACCAAATGTTTTTTACTGGCAGAAGAGAGATGCTCACGACACAACTCGGTTTGAGCTGCACTAGCCGCACATCACAACGCACAGCACCCGAAGTGGGGCTTTGCTTGATGCAGCGAAAAGCTGTCGTGGCGTGGCGCAAGCCGTTGTAAATAACGGGTTTCAGAGCGCAGTGGTGGCGTTGTCGCGTTGTGTCTGAAAGGGTCTTCAGTAAGTGAGAGAAGGAGAGAGAAATGGAGAGTACTAAGAGAAATAAATACTCATGTAGGGGCAACAAATTATAAATATTAGTTTACACCAGAGGAGTAAATTATTCTGTATTCTTTCCTGAGAATCAAAAGTAAAATTCAAATTTTTAAGATAAAAATGCTGTTGCAGTGCACTTATTATTTTGATATTTTCATTCTTTAAAAGTCACCAGAATGCAGGAAACAAAGTCTCTGAAACTGTCATTTTTTCTTGTTTTACAAAGTTAGGAAAGCGATATTTAAGTCAAGCCTGATGTTGCCTTACACATAAAAGAATGATCCTAGTCACTTCCACACAGTAATTATACACTGGTATCGGATCGGTACTCAGTATCGGCCGATACCCAAAGCACAGATGTCGGTATCGGGGCTGAAAAAGTCGGATCGGTGCATCCCTACTAAGTTTACTACTTTACTTTTCCATTGAGAAATCACTAAATGCTGCAAAACTAGTTACACTTAGCGTGAGAATATTACTCAATAAGCCTTTTCTTTAGGACAATACCTCACAAATGAAAATGACTCGAGTTGTGAACTGATCAGAGACCTTTTTCTAATTGTTTTCTAACCATTAATAGCCTTTTGTTTGTCAGACATTTGCTTTGTTTACTGTGATTTAATGAAATAGTGTCTAGTGTTTTCCTGGTTCACCGTTATTTTAGTATTTATTGTCTTGTTGTATAAAAATAATTACTTCCGCTGTATTGTACCAGATGTGATCAATCAGTTTGTACTAAACCAAATAACAGCTTTCGCCTCAAGAACGTTTTCTTCTCTGCTTTTACTGAAACAGACAACCACACAAAAGCGAACCCCGGTTTCTGCAGTGCTGACAGCATAAAGACAGTCTCAGCGTGGGAATGACGTTGCGGTCTCCCCCCGCTTGGCCGCAACAAAGCCTTTGTGACGCTTGTTTTGGACGGCCAAAGAGCTGATCGAAATGAAGCGCTCCCTGAGCTAATCTGACAGTTCCCCAGTGCAAAAAGTGCAATGAAATTCATCCCGGCGTCCCATATGGCGGACGACTTCAAAGCCCTTCTTTTGAAGTCTGCCCTGACAAGTCGAGAGGCTCATGAGCCTTAAAGAGGCAGTAACTGTTGCATAGGGAGGAACACACAGCATGTACAGTATAGACTTCATGCCAATAAAAGGGAGCTGTATGACCCGAGAAACACTGCAGTCCTGCTGTCATAACAGCGCCACAGAAATGGATGAGCAGAGGGAGGAAAAGGTCATATTTTGGTGCAAGTTTTCTATAAATTACATATTCCAGTCCAAGAAATACCTGAAAATGTAAACCTTCTCCTTCAATACATCACGAGGAATACGCCTGAATATCTCAACTTGTCACAAACAGTGAATGTCTCACGTTGTTTGACAATCTGACCGGGTGCGGAGGAGGTAAACACTGCGATATAAGGTTGCAGAGGTGCTGGTGTTTTCCCTTCCTCGAGGTAACGAAGGATCCCGAGACAATCACACATTCCTGGAGAGATAGTACCGCCATTGTACTGCAAGTCTGCTATTAACACCTCCAGCTCATGCCGTTCTATGTCTTTGCTCCTCATGCTATGACTGGACAATGGGATGTTGTTATCAATCCTGTTGCCTGGGGAAAGACGCTTAATGAAGGGGTTTCTGTCAACGCCGCGGACGACCAAAACAGACCAGGTTGGTAGGGGAAACAAGACAGTAGTCATTACGGATTCGTGCGGTGTTTACTCGCCTCAGGACTGTTGAGTGAGGATTTCCCCCGAGTGTCAGGCTGCGGTATTAAAGTGAGGAAATCAGACGTGCACGTAAACACACACTGACAAGAGTGCGGTTAAAAGTTAACCTTGATTGTAATCATCAGGCTGATATATCAACACCTTAAGCATTCACACACAAACGTGCTCAAACACACACACACACAGAATGATGTAGTCAGCAGATATCAGCTGTACTAGTGTGTTGTTGTTCAACTTCCTCAGCGTTGCTCCGGGCCTTCTTCACCTGAGTCTCCAGTGGAGACACAACACACACACACCTGACGCTCTAACACACTGCCTGACAGCCTCTTTAACTCATTGTGTATGAAAAAAAAAAAGGCAGCCTACATGATGTGATAGATGATGTGCAGACTGACGTTGCTCTGGGCAGCTAAAAACACACAGTCACCACTATTCCTATAGGAGCTTACAGCAGGTCTATGGTACACATCGGTGAGTCTATAGTAACTGCATCATACTTAAGCTGTAATGGAATAGTGTGTTTCCTCTTCAATATGGGAGCAATCATTTCTTTGTATGGGAAATCTAAATGGGAAACATCTTTACATTTCTTACTCATGTTACCTGCCTGTGTGACGGGAGTGCGTGTGCATCTGTGCGTTCATCTATGCATATGTAAATGTAATCTGTTTCATCAGTGTGGCCTCTAGGTTCACCTGCTCTTAGGCTCCTCTGTTAGTTTAAGATCCGTTATCTATATGAGAACCTGCTCACACACACACACGCATGGATGGTTCGTTCTTCCATGGATGCACACGCATGCTTTCACTTAAGGTAGAATAGGGTGAACAAAAGCAGGAAGATGATAGGCTTGAGGAGGAATAGGGGGATAAAGAGGGGAAGTTGGGACAAAAAGAGGAGGCGGAGCATCCATCGGGGGGTTCAGCGACCATTAGATGGGCCTGATGGATCGGCTCAAATGTTCTCCGATGGGGATACGAGATATGGATGTACGCATATGTCTAGACTCACGCACCCAAGGTTTGATGGGAAAGTTCTCAGATTATGTAATAGGGCCTCAAGTCATACCTGCGCAGAGTCTATATGCATGGGCTCCTCTTACATGACGTTCTTCAAGGCTTCTTTCTGGTGCTTGATCAGAGAGGTCAGCTCATAAAACTAGTCAGTTTAGTGAGGCTTGTGCAGTGAGGCTTCCCGCTAAGTTACCGCAACTTCATCGTCATCGTAGCTCGCAGGTTTTGCTTGCGTAGTAACGACAGGTTGTATGTCAAACGTGGAGAGAGAAGGCAACAAAATCAAGATCTTGTAAGGCAACTAGCAACCCATCTAGCATTGTGTTCACTTTTAGGATACACACACATTAAACACAGCGCTATCTAGATATTCAGATGAAACACACATACATACACATGGACAAACCTAATCCTAATCTCACAGCTGCTTTACTGCTTCCTTGATGCAAAAGCTGCGGAACAAAGCAGACCACGGTGGTTTCGCTGTGGGCGGCGGAAAGGAAAGAAGATAAGACAAAGTGGTCGGCGTGGTGTCGAGGTGAGCATGTGGTTTAGGAAGCAGAAGAATATAAAAAGATGGTATCATTTCAACGGGAGAGTTATCTATTGCTTTGTTGGATGTCTGATGCGTTCACAGATTTACACACGGGTACAAGTAAATCTACTCTCAACATTTTGTGCATCTGTGCAATCAACAGGCTGAAATAGTAACTCCTTTCTAATGTGCATTGAGAGACTGATAGCATCCTGCTGCAACTTGGTGGGTGGGCCTTTATATCTATTATCTGTCAGCCCAAAAAAGGAGTCGGAAAGTGTTTGAGTTTATGTATAAACTCGGGGTTTCAATACATATTAGGCAATCAGGTTTTTCATTTGTAATGTTTCTTTATTAAATGCTAAATTAGGCCAATGATTCAGAACAAAACCAGACACGGGGGAAATTTAGAAGGCAAATACAAATGAAAGATGAAGTGGAAAAATGGAAGTGGAACTTGCTTGGAAAACTTACTCCATGGATGACACCTTCAGTGTCAGCCGTGAGCGTGGGAGGTGTAGAAACCACAGTAGAATTAACTGTAATGCTGCCTTCAAGTACATAATAACTACTGAGAATTCAAGGGACTGTACATAAATGAGCAATCAAAACAGCACACGGGAAGCACAGAGCACATGAAAGGAGGAATTATTGTTTGATATTCTGAGTAAATAATCAGTTTTCAGTCTTTTTCTTCCGGTGTCTCTCAATACAACAACTTCTGGCTCATAAATAAATAAAACATCAGTTACATAACTTCATTCTGCTGCTACAAAACACTTCCTATACACCACTATAAAACCCTTTTCTGACCAAGAGCACTTCACTGTAGAAAAAACAGCACGTGACACTTCTTTACTCGGAAGTAGGATCTTCCCGAGGTGCACTTAAATGCAGCGTAAACCCAACATTTACTACAAATACACACTGATTTATATACCGTGGATGCCCTGAGGTGGGGGTAATGTAGTCCTAAAGCCTGTAGGTTGCCATCATGCCTATATAAGGAGAAACGGTGCTCCTGTAAAAGCCTCTGCCGTGCTGGCAGGTTAATTGCATGTTATGTTGAAGTTTAAAGTGCTTCTTTCGTGGGTTGCTTTCTCAGAAATGGAATTCACCCCGGCGTCCTTTAAAGATATTTTTACAAGTTTAAACAATAACACTGGTTTTGTGCTTTAGAACAGCGGTACGGTTCTAATTAGGTCTAATCCAGACTCAGGAAGCAGGTTCTGGTCTAGGCTCTTTAACATTGAACCCCCTTTTTAAAGTCACACTGCCTTGTGCCTGAGTATAGGTGCACGATGAACCATTGTTTTCTCAGCTTTAACACATTGCGGCGTATCGTATGATTTATGGTCGCACGGCCTTCAGCGTTGACGCTCAAACGCATGCACACGCACTATAAATATATATTCAACCTTTCATCAAACTAGCCTGCCTCATTTGGAAATGAGGAAAGTCAACATTGCTCTGTTAGTGTATTATATACATTCCACCTATACTGTATAATAATGTGATATTTAATTGATCACTGCAGGGAAATCCTCCTGTGAGCTCTGTGCACCGGAGGACCAAATGTGATCCGGTGTTTGGTTTCATATGGCTGCCAGATTTGGAAAGGTTTCGCTGGTTCTTACCCGAGCCAATTTGGGCTGAGAATCAGCTCGAGCTAGCACAACTCGGGCCAGCTTTGGTCCATAGTAGGCCCGTGGATGGGATGCGTCATTATTCATCCCCATTCTGGCATGAGTCGCCGATTGAGTCAACTGTTGGACCGAGACATTTTAGATACCTGTACGAGAGTCTGACACTTTTTTCTATTCTCAGCGGTTTCATAAAATCTAATTAAATTAAAATGACCATGGTGCGATCATTAAAATGCCAGATAAAATGCTGCATGTATGAGAAAGTGTGATAAATACAGGTCATCATCGCTGTGAAAGCATTACAGAGAGGGGAAACGGCTACAGAGAAGCAGCAGTTCAACACTGAAATGTGTCCAAATCTGAAATTGTTAATGTTGGAAACACTCGTTTGACAAAACAACCTTAACCCAAGGTCCATTTACTAGCTTTCAACCATATCACATGGTCTTCATCAGAGGGTGGAGATAATTTTTGATATTGAGGACAGAACCTGCCAAATTCAAAAATGAATAAATAAAAAAATAAATGTAGGCATTAATTGATTATTAAAATGTGACATGATTTGATATTTCTGTTTTAATTTGCTTCTTTATTTATTTACCTTTGTATTAATTAATTAATTAATACCTATCTACTATTCTATTTAATTTTCCCTTTTATTTTTTTATTTATTTTTTATAAACTTTTAAATGTATTTTATTTATTTTTAAATGTATGTATTCACTAATAAATTATATGTAAGTATTTATTTATTTCTGTATTCTTTTCTTTATACATTTCTTTATGCATTTCTGCCTCATTATGCAAATGAGGGGGCTGTCATTCCACGTGTGAATATATGTATGAATAAATAAATGTAAAAATAAATTTGAAGTAAATAAAAAATGAATGCAAAAATGTAAATGAATAAATAATTTAAAAAAATTAAATAGAAGAGTAGATAGAAAATTAATACGAAGATAAATAAATAAAGAAGCAAATTAAAATAGAAATTAATTAATTAATGCCAACATTTATTTTTAATATTATTTTTGGTACATTTAATGGCATATTTATTTATTTATTGAGTCATTTATTTATTTTGGCAGGTTCCGTTCTCCATATTTTGACCATGTAAATAGTAGGAAAAAGCTAATATGTGGACCTTGAGTTGTTGTGTTTTGCCTTAGCACTTTACTCTGCACCCCACCTTGCAGTGAGCACAGCTAAAACGGCTGATCATTTATCATTTGATCATTTATTTGTGGCCTTGTGTTATCCCAAACCATAACAAACGTTATTTCACATGCATTAACCCTTAGCTAACCTTTTCATGTAAAAAAAATGGTGACAAATGCCGTCTCCCATTCATGCTCGTCGTCCATTAGTTGTTAGTTTTGGATTCCATGCTCGTTTCACAAGTTCTGTGTGAAATGAGCCGCCAAATGTGCCGCTACGTTCCCTGCCAAAAGCGCTCCATCCATCACCAATACACCCGTCAATCCATGCGTGTGAAAACAATGCACAATAGAGGCTGTGTGCATGTGTCGCGCCACGCCCTCTCTCTGCTCAAGAGTCACGATGAGACAGGTACCTAATGCCCCTATTGTTTCTCCCCTCAGACGTGCACACATATAGACATGTATGCACACCTTAAAGGATATGTAAGTCCCTGAGGTATTTCCTCTATCTAAGCTGCGAGGTGACGGGCTGTCAGACCCTGGTGATTTAAGCGATGATTATATAGGCAGGTAGAGAGAAAAGGAGGGATGCACACGTTTTTCTTCTGTGTGGTCTGACACACACCCAGGAAAACACCGTCACAATGAGGCTATTGTCTCTCATGGACAAGCCTGAGACGAAAGGATTGAAAAGGGGAGAAGGGAGTGAAACACGTGAGAGGATTATGAATGAGAGGAATAGAGAAAATTACACATGGCAGGTATAAAGGGCTGCAGAGAGAGGTGGGATGATATGAAAGAGAGGATAGTTTATTTATTTAACAGCTGTTCTTAAACGTTTTGTATAGATTGCTCTGACTGAGTGTACACTTGGCTTGGAGACGGATAATACATAATGACATTCTGTAAATAAGGATTATAGCGTACAACAAGCTGTTTGGTTAACGGACGTGTTCCAACTGCTGCACAAAAATGGAAATGATTGCTGCGGTTTGATACGCCAACTTTTGTTGCAAACATAGAGAGAGCTTGTGGTCTTCCTTTCAGTGTAACCATTGCATGAAAAGCCAAACTATCTGGGATGCTCTTAACAAAGATGGTGCAGTGTGTTTGGCCACTTTAGCGCTTAACTGCCTCACCGCCGCACCTATAATTACGCTAATGAGCACCCACTCTTTTTTTTTATAAAAGAGACAGCACAAAAAAAGCTTTATTTTACTTGGCGCCATGCAAAGAAGAGTCAAACTTGGCTATACAGCCAGCTTATACACTCAAAGCTAAGCATCAGTACCATAAAGTGATGGGAGCGGTCCGTAATTGAGAAATGTTCTCTATTCATATGTCATTCAATAAGGGAGTAATACTTCTTAATGACTGCGTCTCGTCGTGCCACTCAACGGCCTCGAAGCCAAAACAGTGCAAACAACGCTTTTGCTATTTAAAGAGGAAGAGATGATGTTTTGTTACCTGATTTGATTACAATGGATAAAAGGCAGGAAATCCCCCAAAACCATGTTTACAAAGCGTTCATCTTTCAGTAAGTATTAATAGGAAGAGCTTGTGTTTCTATGGCCGCATTCTCACAAATATCACAGTCTCATGAATCGCTACCAGACACCACATGTTTATGGTCTAAGCATAAGCATTTTTGTAGAGCTTAAAAGCTCTAAAACAATTGCTGCTGGCTGTGAGGGGAACTTTCTTTCTTTCTTTCTTTAATGACAGAAAAATGTAATATATTTATATTTTTATACAAACCTCCTTTGGTTCTGGTAAAGGGTTTAGAGATATCTGACTCTGAGGTTTATTCTTCTACCTGAATACAATGTGTGATGCTCAAAGTAGGGCTTGCAATACCGGGCTATTCACAAGCCAACTGCAGGGGATGGCAAGCAACCGGCACAACCGCTATATTTACGCTATGCTACAAATGGCAACAGCACGAGGCGCTGAACGTTTGGTGTTTTTTTTCTGGTCACCGAGAGTTGAAAAATGTTCCACTTTGGGTAAAGCGCTGCACTCGTCACTGTGACTCTTTACCCAGCCGTCCAATCACAATGGAAGAGAGGTGGAACAAAAACCACAATGACAAAACCTAGCAGCTACAAGTGCTGAACAACAACGATAATGGAGGTGAAACTAATACATATAGACCGGCGGGTCTGTCTCCTCGCACTACGTGCTTCGTAGTATTTAAGTATTTAATACATTTCAAAACAATCATCTTTGTCATTTAAAAAGCAACAATTTACGTAAATATCTCAAAACCTACACAAATATATACCAAAATCATCGACTTTTTGAGCCTTTTTTTAACATTTGGTTGCTGTTATTCTCATGCATACTGTACTATTTTAGATAGTCACCGTATTCAGGCATAAGAGAAGAGACACTTCGCACCAAATAAGGAGACATAACTAGGATTTCTAGGATTCCCCCGTTTAAAGGAAGCATCTGACTATATAAATATCTGAAATTTATGAGTCCATTTTTCAGCATAGCAAGTGAAACTCTTTTCAAATAGTGGACGTGTTTCAGAATGAAAATCTACATTTATCTAAATGTAAACCATCTGGTTTATAGGGGACAGACAGACTGCCGTCAGAGCAGCGCTGAGTCAAATGGACTGATCACAACATCAGAGGCCAGACATGTAGAGTGCTACACAATGCCAAGCTGCGTGGTCACACCTGAGGGCGAAAGCCGCACACACACACAAACAGACTCAGACACAAACACAGACGCAGACATAAATACACACGTCGAGTCTCGTACACTCGTGCGGGCACACAAAACGCCATAAAAACAGGCAGACCGAGAAACACAGACGCACACGTTAACACACACGTCCGTAAACAGAGACGGATATTCACAGACAATAGCAGACGAGAGACACACTGGGCCCTCAAGGCATTCACTGTTATTGTTTCTGCCACCTGAGAAATAAAGACACCAGTAAGAGCTGGTTTAATGTGGCCACAACTGTCTAGTCACGTTATTTCATCATGATCGCCAACAACCATAGATCGTGCGTCAACTGCAAGACCAGCATGGAAAATGTACACAACGTAGACGACTTAAGGAGAGGCCTCCACAGCCGACAGACAGGCTAGTTTAGACATGCACCACTCACAGACATACATCATCCTTAAATAAACTTAAAGACAAGAAGAGAATGAGTTAAAGATTTTGGGTGGAAGGGGGGCAATAAGCAAGTAGGACAAACCCTCACTCAGAGCTGACCTACTTCATAATGTTTTCAATTGGTTTGAGTAAGAATTTAAATGTCAGTTACTATGTTACTTGAACCACTTGATGATAATGTTACTGGACTTGCAAGCTATTTAGTTTATCCAGTTGAGGACTGATTATACGCCTGATTTGTGATGCAATTTGTTAAGTGTAATTTAGCTATTTTTGAACAAGCTAAAAAGCAAACTGTTGGAGCCGATGCACGTAACATAAAACATTCTGGGACTGGAGAATAAAGGCAACGCCGTTTGAATCGATGCAAATTTTCCTGGCTATTTCCCTGCTTTAGGCCTGACTGCACTCACACTACGCATCCAGCACGCCAGGGTTCACTTGGAAAGAAACCGCCGGCTCTCTGACAAGTTGGACTGATTTGATGTGAGAAGTAGAAGAATGCATGACCAAATATCAGGGATGGAGAGTGTACTAGAACATTTTACTCAAGTACCAGCAAAAAAAAAAGTATATGATGATGATGTCCTTCAAAATAAAGTGCATTTTAACATTGTACACTTCACAACACAGAGGCCTACAATATATTCCTTTTGTGTAGATGCATGTGTATACAACAGCTTATCAATGATACCACCACCTTCCTCACTTTAGTCTTACAAGAATTTACCAGAGAAAAAAAAGGACACAACTCAGACAATTAATCAAAAATGGACGACATGGGTGCATTATTATGCCACAGAAGTTAAATAACCTGTCATAACGGCATCACAAAGGTAGTCAACACAGATATGTAATGAAAATATGAACTTCACAGCTCATAAACACTGTGTAGTGCACACACACTCACACAATACTACGAAACGTTCTGCTTTGTACAATAGTGTGTTGTTGTACTCACCTGTCTCCACGTCATTTTGGGAGCCAGGTACACCCGCGTAGTCCTCCTCAATCTGATCCAGGTTCAACTTCTCCACTCCCTCATTTCCAAAGCCAAACATAGCCAGTCCACTCAGCCTCTTCTCTGGTCCCACTCCAGCTCCTGAAATTAAAAAAAAAAGTTTTGAGCTGAAAGTGTTCTGCAATCACAACTGTGACTTGTCACAAACATCAGAAAACACCTTACACACCTCACCGAAAGTAGAAGTTTCTAAGCTAATGTACAGTAGAAGTGACCGCTAGAGGCTCCACCAAGCATATTAACAGTTAGCTAAACTCTAATGTACAGTAACATTAACCAACATATTAGTAGTTAGCTTAACTCTAATGTACAGTAACATTAGAAGTCTGCTAGAGGCTCCACAAGCATATAAGCATGTTAGCTAAATTCAGCGTGCACCTCCTGCTGCTCAGACACATCATCTTGGGTGTGATTTGTGTTGCTGTCGCGTGCACACCAGTGTTGCATTAAAGGTTCATGTATACTTCCTGTCAGCTGATGTCATTCACAAAAACTGCAACCAGGAATAAACTGGGACACATTTAGAATGTTTACATTTAAAATTGTGTCAATGGTCTAAATGTTGTATATGTGACATCACAAATGGGCAGAAAGCTTGTTTCAAATGCAGAGTTTCTGAATACGGGCTGTGTGTATTTCCCTGCAGATTGAGTGTTTTGATACTTTCACAGTATTTATATAGGACTTAAGCCTGCTTTATAATAAAAAAACATGAAAATCTCACTTTTCTATGATATGGGACCTTTAAAGGCAAAATGGGAAAAAAATAAAGTCATTTTAGTAAAAGTAAAAGTTTTATATACTCAAAAAGTAGAAGTACACAATAAAATGTCATTTTTACAGTGAGCGAGTGAACGTATTTTTTCACTTCCACCCCTGCCAAATGTGGATACAAAAAGTTTAGATAGAGTACAAGAAAGTGTTATAGGGGCATTCCACTATAGTCACTGAACACCACAAGCCATGATGTCACCACCATGAACCCTGAGTGTGAGCCTTTAGAAAGGATGAACAAAGATGTACAGAGAAGAAGGAATCAGGACTCTCTGATGTTATTCTGCTGACCTGACGTTACAAACCGAGTGAAGTCTTGACCCCTGACCTCCTCTGCCACACTCACACACACACACAAGCATCTATACCTACACAGAGGACCTTAGCAACTGTTGCTGTTTGGCCTCCTCTTATTCCACACAGAGTCCAGCCAACCTTGCTTCAGAGACATTGCATGGTAAATATATATACATAATTGGAGGCTGCGAACAGAGACAGTCTGGAGTAAAGCATCTTTATCATACATTTTATTCAGCTCTGCACACTCTCTCTGAGCATGCGTGCATACCATGCATGCATGAGTGTGTGTCTGAATGTGTGTGTGTGGCTGCAGGCAGGCCCGGACCCTGATGAAATCTCAGTAATCCTCGGGGCCGATAAAGCCCTGTCGGTGGCAGTCCGGGAGGGCCCCCAGGCGCTCGCCGCCCGGCCCAGCCAGGACCGAGCAGGGACCAGGAGCTGTAAGCTGCTTTCTCTGTGTCAGCCGCACCAAGACACAGCCAGCACTGGTACTAGTGGAGGACATGTACAGTGAAAACAAACAGTCACGCATGGAGGCACCACAAGGAGAGACATGAGACATGAAACTGCTCTGTAATCTTTCATAAAACACACTGTATGATGCTTCCACACTGATACCCACTCAGCATTGCAGTTCTCTCACTCAGGAGAAGTTTCTCAACCCTCATGGACCACCTTAAAAACAAGACCCTCCTCTTGGCTCCAGAGTGTGTCTGGAGTGGACTTTCCCATGGTGCAACGCTGACACCAGCAGGTAAAAATGAAGAACTGCGTGCATAAATCTCTTAAGGTGGACCAGGATTGATCATAGACTCAACAGGCTGGAAAAAAAATAAATAATAATAATGTTGTGGCTGGAACTGAAGTGATATCTCGCTTAACATAAAATGAATAAATAAGGATTTGATTAAATTAGTTTTGATCTTCATCTGTGCACTTTTAAAGGAAGTGAAGATGCTGTTCATTATTTCACCAAAAGAGGGAAAACGTCTTTGGAGGTGGTCAGGAGAGGTCAGACGCTCAGTGGCGTTGGCCTCAAGGCTCCTCACACACACACACACACACACATAGAGAATCAGACAGCCACAGGGACGCCAGCCAAGCCGTATGTGATGGATGCTGTTTGAGATATCTGCCTTGGGCCAAAGTAAAGCGTGTATCAGCACACACCACCCCCGCAGGGTGACGGGCGAGGAGCTGCTGGGTCAGCTGCTTAGCGATTGTTCAATCAGGTGACACACACTGTGGGTGTTTGGGCTGGAAAAGGTCAACTTCAGGACTCAAATGGCAGTTTCTTTTTGGGTGTTTTAGCATTGGCTGTTGCAATAAGTAAAATTAGGATGGAAGAAGGGAAAACAGGACAATAAAAACACCTTAAAAGTCCTAAAACCCGTAAATGAGTTAGCATCCGGTTCCCTCATCTGGAAGTCAATTTGTTTTTTGAACTCTCAGGTTACTGGATGTCCATTTTTGATGCTCTATCCAAAAGATAGAGTTGCTGCAGAGACAGCCATATATGGCAACGTTGACGAAGCGAACATGACAGGAACAACAACAGAAAATACATGTTTAGCTTTAGTTGCGGCAGCGATCTAAAAATACACTCAGGGGAATACTCATCAAGCATGTTTTCCATCTTACGGTAAGCTTTCGTGCATTTCTATATGGATGGACGACGTTCAAGATCAAGCACATCAAACTAATAACCTGAGGGACCTGTGGCTGAGAGACAGAGAGAGGTAAAGATAGGTATAGTAGGGACACAATAGCCAGATGAGATAACAGGACCAGTAGGACACACCGCAGGACCGCCGCTTTGACAGGAGAGGGGATCTGCAGGGGAGTTTGGGACTCACACACACACAGATAATCCAATGTCAACGCACTGGAACACACACAGTACAAACACACACACCGAAAATATTTTATATTCACAATTCAGCCGATTAGGCTGTTTATCAGGCCATTAAATAGGCGTTAGCAGTCACTATAAGCCCCATAGATGTGGGACAATAGGGGCCTACTACACCCACTAGTAGGTTTTATCATCTATTCACATTGTAGATCACTGTAAGAAGGTATAAAAGAACATGACAGTGATCTTTAGCGGCCGTAGTAATTATTACAGGAGCAGAAGCAGAAGTCAAGCACTGTAGTTTTGTTGCATAAACCTAAAGAAGCCTTTTTGTTTGTGTTTAAAATGTGACGTTTCATTCAGTTTTACATGTTAGAACGTGTTGTTTTTAAGTTTCGCTTCCACTTTTACAACATGGTAGGCGTAGTAGGCCCCTAATGACCCACATCTACGAGGCTTATAATGTCTGATAATGCACATTTAATGCGCTGATAACAGTCGAATCGGGTGAACAATTTGTGTTCATAATCTCTGCTTCTTGGACTTTGTTTTCAGGTTAGAACGAGGCTTAGTGTAAGGAAGTCATTGTAGTCAGTGCTGCATGTCTGTTGTACGTTACTGCACATTTCTCCATCTTTATATGTGGTTAATGGCTAATTGCATGGCAGGGAATTGTTGTCTTTTGTCTCTAGTTTAAGTGGGATCAAACCAAAACAACTTAATTCAGCGACTCCTCTCGTCCGCGCCAGAAACAATGCGTTGTCCCTCTTTCGTATTTGATACAGATTAGTGTACTCTGGCAATGTGAAACGCTGTCTTTTTCCTTCAGGGAGACGTTGGGCTTAATGGAAACAGATCGCAGGAGTGGAAATGTGAAGCGTGTGCCAAGATTTGGAATCTCAGGCAAAAACTTGAGCAACAAAAGCTGATTGCAGTGAAATTGTGATTACAGGGACTGACTAACTGGGAATTTGATTGTGTTCTTTATCGCAGATACAGTTGATGAGTCATTATGGAGATTAAAACAACAACAGGCAGAGTTGAGTGTAAAAGTAAATCCTGGGGAGATTTTGCTCGCATTGTTTCAGGCTGTTATTGCTCATAGAGGACAGCTTAATCATGTTACGACAGAGCTTCACCTCCGTGCAGCGTCACTCCTCTACAGTCGAGAACGTCTCTTCCCTCTTATCGGAAGACTCAAATGATTCACCAATCACTTGAGCTTGGGAGATTTTTGTTCCGCCGTCAAACCGACGTCAAATCAGCATCTTGCTAACGTCACAACAAATTTGAGCCGTTGAGTGTCTTTTGGACCGGAGGGCTGAAGCCACGGCCAAGTTAGAGCTAAGATAAACAAGGATGAGAACGGCTGTTTTTTCGAGAAAAGGAATAGACCAGAACTAGAAGCCCCTGACCTCTTTTTTGTTGCTGTTTGGGCTTGAATCAGACGTTGGAACGCAGCAGTTTGCTGACTATTAGTATTTGTCAAAGTGGCCCTTGGGAGATGATGGTGAGTCAAAAGGTGAACACTTTACAGGCATTCCGATTTTTGCATACTTTCTCAATAACTTAAAGAGGACCTATTATGCTTTTGTGCCTATCTCTCTCCTTTAGTGTGTTATATAGTTTTTTGTGCATGTAAAAAGTCTGCAAAGTTACAAAGCCCAAAGTCCAAAGGGCAAGAATTTGACTCAATCACCATGTCAGTTTTCATCTAATCATGCAATAATTACTTGTGACAAAGCGGTAGACCACGGTGTAACTTTCAAAATATAAGTCTTACTCACTAGAGTTGAGACTGTCCACCAGAAAAACAACAGCGTTGGTGTTTGGGCCGAGTAAATTCTGTGTATATAAACACGATTTACAACCAGTGCCAATGCAGGAAGTAGTGTGACCTTTATGCAGCAAAGGGACTTCAGTTTGCATGTTCGGATGTTTTGAAGTTGGGTTGTATGACGTACTTGTCCATGGTCAGTGTATTACCTACAGTAGATGGCGGTCAGCACGCCTCCAGCTTGAGCTATTATATAAATATGTGCTCTCGTCAAATCCACCAGCAACCTCCATGTTCTGCGAGGTAAAATTACAGTTTTTTTAATGGAGTCTGGTGGCTTTGGTGAGAGCATAGATGGATATGGATGGATATCGTCAGAAAGGGCTATCTCACGGCAAGGTAAACCGGTAAAAATATTCTAAATATAGCGTATACTTCAACTGATATTGTTTTCTTTAGGTGTCTAAAATAAGTTTTGCTTATCAAGAGCAAGGGCAACTGCAAAACATCTCAGAAAGAAGGTCGGGGTGGATGGTTACATCACCAAAGCTGGAAGGAAACCATTATTTGCATCCTTTTGCCTCCTGATCACCTGATTAGACTGTTATCAGCTCATTAAATGTGCGTTATCAGTCATTGTAAGCCTCATAGATGTGGGTCAGTAGGGGCCTACTAAGCCTACTACGTCTACTACGTCTAACCGGCTGTCCTGATTGTCAATCTGATCAAACCAAAGTCAGTTTTGCCTGTACACGTGGTCACAACATTCACAAAATTGTCCCTCCTCTTTTGCTCCATCCTCGCTGACCACCAGCCTCCAGATGGGAGGATTTGTTTGCCACGGGGGTAAACAACCAGCGTCTGGGTGGCTCCTGGTCTCCCCTTCCTTCCACGGTCTTTTGAGGACGACTCAAGAAGCCGCATGCTTCTTAACTTATTTCAACACGCAGGCACAACTGACCACGACACATTGTTATTTGCAACAACAGCCTGGAGTAGTTTAGAAGGAAAGGAAAGATTCACGCTCAGATGTTCCCAGCTGGTGTAAGAGTTAAAAAAAACACCAAAGTCCGATGCTTGAACCGTTTCTCCTCGTGTGATTAATTCCATAACATAAAACAACGCACAATTCCATTTATTCTCCTTTTCAGTTGTTTACAAAAGCTTGCATTTGTTGTACACTCCTCTTGTACACTGCCGGGCCATCACATGGACTTACGAGGGTGTTTTAATGGGGCCGGAGCATAACAGTTTATGTTGGCCGGACTCTTCTTCATCCACTCACTTCCTCCTCGCGTCGCATTATTTTGGTTTGTGTCAGCTCGCTCTCGTCCATCTTTGCCCTCACGTTTTGTCCCCGTCTCAACTTTAAAATTGTCTCTTTCCCTCTTTCTCAACCATCCAATCCTCATTTATTCTTAATTTCTCCATCTCAACCCATTCCCATTGCGACAGGGATGGTTTTCCACCATCGCCGACTGAGCCGCAATGCCTCTTTTCGACCACCCAAGTCCATTATCTGCCAGAGAAGGTCATCGTCCCGTCAACAAGACCAGCTGGGAGGAAGTCCCATCTAAAGTGACTCTTGTCTTGATGGTTGACATTGTCTCTTGAGGTTTAATGCTCACACTTTTAAGAGCCTTATAGTCGGATGTAGAGCCAGACGGCCTGTAAAGTGAAGGACGTTATGCAATGAGGTCCAGTGGGACCCTCTGACTGAGACTGTAAAGGGCAAAGGAAGATGCAAAAAGGAAGTGAAAGAGAAGTAGCAAAAAAGTCTCAAAGACTGAGGATAGAGCGTGCATGTAAATTCATTCTCGCGCACGTCCTGTAGTTGCTCGTTGTGTGCCGGGCTATGTGCTGAGTGTGTTCCCTCGTCGTGTCCTCTCCCCCCGTGTCCATTATGTCGATAAGGCCTCCATTGAAGTGTTGCCAGAGCCACAGATAAAGAGCCACAGAGAAACTTTCTGTGAACATGCCGCTCCTGCAGACCCCCGCCACCACACCGGTGGCAGGCTCCCATCAACATCCCCTCCGAAAAAAACCTCCCCCCATCCCTCCAGTCCACGTTTCTTGTATCCTCACTTCTCAGGCTCTTTCCTTGGACCTAAAAGCGTTCTAACCTGGAGACAAGCGCTGAAGACAAGATAGTATTTTTGCAGAAAATGGGAAGCGCATTAATTCTGGCAGGACTGATTTCGGCTTGAACTTTTCGCCTCTCTACTTGTCTCTAAACATAGCTAAACTCATTGTTACACCCTTGTCAGTGCACCAATTAGCACTGTGTTGGCTACTTGCTGTCCACAGTCGAGATCTGAGGTGACCACGCATGGGTACACCCTCACAAACACTTTACACATCACGAGTTTTGCTGTCTCACCACCTATGCTCATACAGCACTATTATGCACACATGGTGATAAATGCATTCACTCAAGCAATGAAAATTACACACACACTCTCTCTGTCTTTCGAGCTATCTGAGTCAGATGTGTGTGTGAGAGAGACATACTGTAGGAGCTTTGAAGTACCGCCGGGTTGCACTTTGAGGGCGCAGCAGGGACGCTGGCGTGCCGGGCCGGTCCTCCACCATGCCTGGTTCCCTCACTGAGAACCAGCATGCCCCTCTGGTGCCGTTTAGCGAGGCCTGCCAACAATAAGCCATATTAAAGCAGTTAAGGAGGCACAAGAGCTGGACTGAATGTCACATGCACAGCAGGAGGACCTGATGTTTCTCTACCCTCCGTTACTGATGGCAAACAATAAACTTTTTTTTTTTTCCTGCTGTATGAGGGTGGTCCTTATTCCCTGGGACAATGCTCTGCTGCACAGGACGTGATGCATTCACCTTTCAGTCATGTGGAGACAGAAAACTGACAGCTGGTTATTTACTTAAATGCTTAAATTGAGCTGTTAGGTTTAAGGTTCTTTCATCAAACTCTTGTTCATTTGCCTAAACTGAACCACACCATTGGATATGAGATCAGAAAACACTCACATACGTCATTTTGGTACAGTCAAGGAGCTCTTTTGTTATTTAGATATTGTTAAGTGATGCATTAGGAATACCATATATGAGAAACTAAAAATTGAAATTTTGGCACATCATGACTTCTTCAAGATAAAGGTCAGACAAACATGGCATATAGTGTACAGAACAGGTGACTCAAATCACCATTTCACAGGGGGAATCTACATGAGCATAGAAGTAATGTGACAAAAGAGTCAAGAAAAGCCTCCATTGTCAACGTGTTCGCTCTAGAAACCACTAAAAACACAATAAACTAATTAAAGGGACAGTGTGTGGGATTTTGCATCATCTAGTGGTGTGGTTGCAGATTGAAACCAACTGAATACCCCTTTGCTCACTCATCCCTTTCCAAGACTGCGGTAACGTGAGCCGCCGAGTGCAAAACGGCGGCTGGCAGTACCACGGTTTTGCTTACATTACCGCAGTTTCACAAGCGTGTCGGAGGACTACGTGGCCTTCAGGTAATGTAAAAACGCTCGTGTCACTTCTGGTTGCAAAAACCAAGATGGTGACGGCCAAAATGCCAAACTCGAGGCTTCAAAACGGTAGTCCACAAACCGATGGGTTACGTCACGGTGACTATGTCCACTTCTTCTATACAGTCTGTGGTCTGAACCTACAAACATACAAAAACTCTACAGATATGGCCTGAGATCAGTGTCTACGTTGAGGCAAGTCATGGTCTCCATACACCTGCTTTAAAATCACTGATAAGGCTGAAGCACTTTCTGCTGTCCTCTCATATATAGACGCGTTCATCTCTTGTTTCCTCAGCTATAACAAGAAAGTGTGTGTCATCAGAAACAACCACTGAAAACACACTCTGTGTCTTGTGCTATTTATTTTTGCTACAAAAACGTCTCTGTGACTGAATGGCAGCTATTATGCCCCCCCCCCCCCCCCCCCCAGTAGAGAAGATATTATTTTAATATGTCTCATGATCACAGTAAAGCCAGGGACGCAGCGCATTACAGGACAACATGTCTGCAGACGGGGCCTCTTATTCTACTTTCATGGTCACTTAGAATTGTGAAAACAAGCAGAAGAGTTGTCGGAATATAAACAGAAAAGCTTTTTCTAAGTAGATGAGGAGTTTCATTCCAACCACCTCTGATCCCCTTTTATATACAGAATTACTGCTGGCGGGAGAAAGTTTTGACTATTTTAAGATCTTTACATGACATTTATAATCCACACCTTGGGATTATGAGCAGTCGGGGGGGATTTTTTGGATGCACAGATACTCACGTGCTCAAGCACATGCTCTTCCTGGGTGACATCAGGAGTAGAAAGAAAATAAGAAAGGCGAAGACGAGTTGTGACCCAGTTAGGGCTCTGCCAACACAAAGAGTTTATGGTTTGCTCTGGTTTTATTTGTGTGGGATCCTCCGGACCAACGGAGACAGGAGCAGACAGAGAGAAGATTCATGAAATGGGGGAGTGGGGGGGGCGGTGGAAGAAATGAGGATCGCCACACTCTGTGTTTGTCAACAAAGTTTCCCCTCCAGCTGTGATGGAGCCCTGGTTGGGTTTTTCCACAGTTGTGCACCACAGCGGCGCAAAGATCCAGTAGGGTTGGGGTGGATTGTGGAACATATAAAGGACTTTGATACCGGAGGCCGGGAGTCAAACATCTATGTCCAAATATAATAGGAAAACATCAAATCTGCAGCCCAGTATGCTAGAAGTTACGGACAGTGCTTATGTAGGAAGTAATCTGCTTTGTATGTGGCAAGGTTTAAAGCAACGGTGTGGAGGCAGGTGGTGGATGTAGCGCATCCAACTTTTGCCTCCCATCCTGGATGAAAGGGCCAAAAGTATGATCACATAAGCTTTGCATTGTGTCAGTGGCGGACCCAGGCTGTCTGAGGGGCAGGGGCGAAGAAAATGAAAAAGGGCACCATGGCAGGAATGCATGCGGTAGGGCACCAGCGTACAGAAAGTTTTCAAGCATGTAGGGCAGCCTTTATGGCACTGCATTGCATTTTCTTCCCTGGAAGGATACTCTGGAGGGGACTTTATCATATTTTCTCCACTGGAAGGGCACCAGAGGAGACTTTATTGTGTTTTCTCCACTGGAAGGGCACTCTAGAGGGGACTTTAACTTGTTTTCTCCACTGGAAGGGCACTCTAGAGGGGACTTTATCTTGTTTTCTCCACTGGAAGGGCACTCTAGAGGGGACTTTATCTTGTTTTCTCCACTGGAAGGGCACTCTAGAGGGGACTTAATCATGTTTTGTCCACTGGAAGGGCACCCGAGGGGAATTAATCATGTTTTCTCCATTGGAAGGGCACACTAGAGGAGACTTTATCGTGTTTTCTCCACTGGAAGGGCACTCTAGAGGGGACTTTGTCATGTTTTCTCCACTGGAAAAGCACTCTAGTGTGGACTTTATAATGTTTAGTCCACTGGAAGAGCACCAGAGGGGACTTTATCATGTTTTCTCCATTGGAAGGGCACACCAGAGGAGACTTTGTCATGTTTTCTCCACTGGAAAAGCACTCTAGTGTGGACTTTATAATGTTTAGTCCACTGGAAGAGCACCAGAGGAGACTTTATCATGATTTACTCCACTGGAAGGGCACTCTAGAGAGGACTTAATCATGTTTTCAGGGCCAAAGTGCCAAAAGTATGGTGACATAAGCTTTGCGTAGTGTGATATCACAGTTCCGATGTGGTAATGGTTGTAGGGAAACACTGACCCCAGACGAATACCTTTGTTATAGTTTTTATACATCATTATATAATTTCAGTGCTGATTTTGCACAGACGGTCGGTCGTTCTGGAAAGTTTTTTTTACAAACTGTATGTCAAAGTAGACATGGCACATTTTGGGGGAAAGTGCGGGCACGCCAAAACAATTCCACCACTTCATCATGAAGTAACTCCTGGAATGCGTTGAGAGTAATAGACTGATGGTGTTAAGAGTGTCTGCGGGTGTTTTTTTCCTCGTTAAAGTCATGTTGGTTAAGAGGAGGGGAGGGGAGGATTTACTCTTCAAAAAGTGGTTTGTCATTTTTGTGGTCTGCTGCACTCAATTCTATTTGTTTCTTGTTTGAGCCCTTCCTGGCAACCGCAAAGCCCAGTGATGTCCGAGACTACAAACTGTTGCGCCTAGACTTTCTGTCTTCAGGGTGAAGCTGAACGTCTGCTGATGAAGATATTGGCAAACTTAAATCAATCAATATCATATAAAAAATAGCATGTCTTCTTTGACACCAAGCTTATGACACACTGCTTCTCTGTGTACCAGGAATGGAATAGTTCGAATGGAAAAATCCTCAGAATTCTTCCAGTTAATCAAATTAGACAAATACAAATAACCTCCCTTTTTATTTAGATTAACTAAGTACAGTAAAGCCACCGTGATTGCAGGAAATTGCTTCTTTTTTTTTTTTTGAAGGGAGGCATATTTTTCCATGACTGCTGAGCGTCTTCTCTCCAAAAGGTGGATTGCATTGAGACCTGTGCTCAGAACAGTTCCAACAGCAGAACTATCCATGTAAATTATATCTGATACTTGTGCGCTCTGCGACCGTGAAAGGAGCGGAGCGTGGCTGCCTGTCATAATATGTCCTTGGAAGAGGCCCTGGGTCAAATAATTTTAGCCTCGGCACATGTTTGAACCTGGATGGAGCTCAGGAATGATGGAATTTGCTGTATTCAGATGACTCAAATAGAGTCAAGTGGTCAGTCTTTGAATTGAAAATGAAAAAAATATTATTTTCTTTTATTTATTCTGTATTTTATTTTTTCTAAAGAGTTTTAATTTTTATTTGTTTTAATTTATTTATTTTTTTCTAAATAAATGACAGTTTATTAAGTACTAGCATGGCATAGCATTTTCATTCACATATCTTGAGATCAGAGGTCAAGGGACCCCTTTGAAAATACCCATGCCAGTTTTTCCTCGACAAAATTTAGCACAAGTTTGGAGCGTTATTTAACCTCCTTCCCGACTAGCTTAAAAACTGAGCCCGCTACAACCTCCGAAAGATTGATTGCATTAATGCGTTAAAGAAACTAGTGGCGTTAAAACTAATTTATGTTAACCTTGACAGCCCTAATGAGGATACGTTGAATGAAAACTCTGCCTCCTTCCTCCGCTCAGCACACCTTACCAATCGCTGTGTAAAGTGGGGCATGAATGTTGGTTTCGAGAAGTTACAAAAAATGACAAACGCAACCCCCCAATTTCACCCCGGGAAAGTGCGGGGGAAGGTTGCTGTAGACAGACACTGTTAGACTATACAATAAGCACTCTGAAGCATACTGACACCTTGATTCTGCCCTGACTTCAACTGCAACAGGGAGCCAGTGTATAGTGACAAGTGGAGTGGTGCATCCGCAGTGGTCTGCACCTTTCACGGATTATCTCCAATTTCTGTCAATGTCTGACTAATTTCCCCTCCATCACCAGCTCCCTCGCTGGGGCTGCTGCTGTGCATGTGAGGCCACGAATAAGGTGAGCGTGTGTGCATCCGTAAATGGCATCCATCAGATGCAAGCAAACGTTTTCCGAGTCTGTTCGCGGCGATGAAACAGGATGAATGTTGGATCTATACGAAGACGAGAAAAGAAGGAGAGTCTGAAGCAGTTTAACCTAGTCTGGTGCATATGGCAGCTATCTGGCTTAATTGCCAGGGATTTCCATTGCTTCTTAGCAGTTTAATCATCTCTCGCCGATTTTTTGTGGGCCATCTGGAAGTGATATGCTCTCAATTAACTCTCCTCTTCCCCGTTCAAGGTTTTAAGACTTTGTTCCACTTTGAAGTCGCTTCCAGGCCTACAGCAGACTCGAAGGCTTCGCTTCGGCTTCACCTAGGCCGTGATGCTAAAACTCCGCCGTAGACGTAGAAGCCGCTGCTACTACCGCACATCACTTATCTGCTGGCCTAATTCTTTCCTCCTCTCTCCCTCCGTCTCACTTTGTTTCACCAACCTGGTCCTCATTACAGCTGAAAGTGGAAAATGGCAAATGATTGAATAACTGTTGGATGAAATTTGGAAGAGGGGCATTTTTCATTCACCGCTGACAGGTAGTGACGCTCCTCGCAGTAAAGCGTGCAGGTTGAGACATCAAGGCCTGATTCTGTTAGGATCTGGGTCTGGGTCTTCCCTGAGGTGTTTTTTCATTGGCGTGACGTACAACACCTTTTTGCATAGTGGATAACTCTTTGCATCAAGTGTGCCAGCATGTGTAGTTCTGCCAGATGTGAAAGTCTTTTACACTTTATAAATTAGGTCATTTGGACAATATGCCTTGAGTGTAAACAACGGGGGGAAAAACGAGCGCACTCCGATCTGCCACCCTCGAAAAACAAATGAGAGCAAACAGCAAAAACGCTCATAAAAATTAATTAACATCGCGAGGATGGAAAAAGTGATGGATGCTTCGCTCCGTTGCGTCTCCGTCTGCGGATCCTCGCCAAGGCTGTAATTTGCATCCTCGCTAGTGATGTTTATTTAGGAGCAGATGTTTTATTGAAATTTTTCGGGGGGCGATGCGAAGCTTCAATCCGTGCAGTCGTCTTCGAATCAATCGTCCCCCCGTCTCCCTTATAAATAAATGCTTTGTTTTTGTCTGCGCGCCCGTATGTACACGTTTGAAACACATGTGTGCAGGGAAAATCTTTTTGGGTATGAAGTCACATGGCAAGAAGCTCGCTAGGTGATGGCAGAGGGCCAGCTTTCCACCTTATGATGAGAACCATGTATCTGGTGCAACACGTGCGGGAGGAAGGTATGGTGTCAGAGAATACCAGCGCCGCTGCATCATCCCAGCAGGCTGGACGACCACCTCAGCTGTCCGCGATCCTTTCTTCTTTTCTTCCATCTCTATTATTCCTCGCTCACCTTTCTCTTCGTCCTTTTTTTTCTCACCTCCTGTGCTCCTCCTGTCTGGTGGCCTCCATATGTGAAGCTAAAAGCAGGTCAGGGGGGAATCTGGCGAGGCTTTGTTTGCGCGTCGAGGTGAGCATGTCACAACAGGATTGAATACTTCCCGTGGTCCTTGACACTCCGTAGGGCCCCTCTGTTTCCCTCGGCTCTCTGTTTAGATAAGGGGCCCCCCGCCCTCCTTTCCAGGGGCCCCCAAGCACTTACAGCTGAGATGCAGGCAGGAGTGATTATTTGGACGGGGGAGACGTGCACGTGCGGAGCCCTCCCCCCCAACTTTTTATGCTCGCAAACTCACCAGCTCAGCAGTGTGAATCCCCAGTCCTCCCATCGCAACCTCGGGGCCCTTTTTCTCGCTGTTTAGACGCAACAAACAAGTTATTGTTTATTTACTGCGGGCTTTATTGCAGCATAAAAGCAATAATGAAGCTGTTTGACAACTTGCTGAAGTCTGGAGGGATTACCTGAGTTATAAATGTGTAGAAAACATTTAATTCTCACCCTTTTCATGTTATTTATAGGACTTACAACAGTTGGAATCACTTGAGTGAAAAAAGTACCAGCTTCAACATGTGGCTCTCAGTAAGAAATAAAAGCAGCTTTATGCCAAGACAAAACAACAGACTATTTAGGAGAAAAACATTTCACACTATATTAAGGAGAAAAAGAACATTTGGCTTCAAAGAATCTGCATATTGAAAGCATAAACATGTTATTTTGGCACTGACTCTGGAGACTGCATGTGCAACATATTTTGAATGGTCCAATGCTTTTATTGTCCCAACGGCACTTATTGGGAATAAAACTTTCAAAAACATGTGTTTATGTATACGTCTGTAGACCCTTCATTCCACAAAGTTAGCGGTTCGCATACCATGGAGTAGCAGAACAAAGCAATGCATAGAAATATAGAAAAATAAGCATTAAAGGTGCAGTGTGTTGGATAGTGGCGAGGTTGCAGATTGCGACCAACTGAAACTGCTCCCGTGTGCCAAGCGTGTCGGAGGACTACGGTTGCCCCATCTAGAGCCCGTGTTTGGTTTGTCCGTTCTGGGCTACCGTAGAAACACCCACTCCGTATGTAGATATAAACGGCTCATTCTAAGGTAACGAAAACACAACGATTCTTATTTTCAGCTGATTATACACTAAAGAAAATACGCTTAACACATTAATATGATATTCCAGTTTTTGCCAATAACTCCCCCTAAATGCTACACACTGTTCCTTTAAATGCACACCAGAGTCTGACTGTTATCAAGTAGGGCATCATATTAATGTGGCGTTTAATATACAGTAGCTTTTATAAGCTCATGAGATCAATTTGAAATATTGGAGGAAGCATACGCCACAAGGATTGTAGCCAGGACGTCCAGGAGTTCCAGACAAATTTTCAAGATCAAGAGGAAATCTTCTGTCTTTAGCGTTATTAAGAGCGCGCTCGTATCGTCGAAGTCTGTTGCGATCCTGTCTTAAACCTGTCTGGAACTTTTGCGAGGATGTAAGGCTGCTCTGATCCCGATATTAAGGAGGATCTGGATTGGTGAGCTCAATAACTGAGGAGTGGTGATGGACTCCAAAAAAGGCACGAGTCTGTCTGATTACCCATCCTTGTTAAATCTTTGCATATGTGTGTACTACTAGTATTGAAAAGAGGTTCATTGTGTGACTTTGAGTGTCCCAAATTATGACTGCACTTATTCACTTTCTTGCCGATCGATACCACTCACATACATATGTGTGGTATCAATCTTCTCGTCTAACTCTCAGCAAAAAGGTGAATTACTTTATAAGACAGACTTACTCTTTCAGTCGAGTACATTAGTTGAAGTTATAGCTGGAGTAGCCATTGTTTTCACTGTAAAATGGTGTTCTTGCACTACTTCCTCTGTTTCTGTTTAGTGAAATAGCATTTACACGAAGAAGATGAAACGCGTATATTCAAACAATGGGGGTGAAATTGAGAGATTTATGCATGCAGGCACATTCCCGTTAAGATGAATATTTGTTGTGGGGAAATAGAGGATCCAGTCCAACACCACAAATAGTAAACAGTTGTTGAGAAAGTCCTCTCACAGCAGTCTCGCATGTCCTGAACGCGCAGTTCTTTCACTCGGACGGAGTAGTCTGATACTTACTTTAATGAAAACTGTAGTTTAATGAGGACTGGCTCCTATAGCCGTGACTCAATGTGTTTGTCCCATTTTATTTTAGCTGCCTGACCTCCGGGCACGTCCATAATTTATCTAACACACAGTCAGAACGAATTTACTTGTGATACTCTATTGATCATCAGGCGGTGATTTATCATAATGACCCTTAATTACCCTTATAGAGAGGTCAGAGGTCAGGGTCAACAACACAAGCCAACTTTCATGACCATTAACATGCAATAAATGAAATAAACGTGAGCTTATAACCACTTTGTGTACCCGAGTATTAATTCTGAATCAGATTTCTTTAAAGTATTATGAATCCAAATGAACCTGCATTTTTCGTGAGTGACCCTGAATACAACTGGGTGTCATTAAACAGACATGGCGAACAGAATATGTCCACCTGAGCCGCTGTGGAAAGCCAACACGTTCCGCAGATTCCTGCCTGGTTCAACAAAAAAAAAGAAAGAAAGAAAAAGAAAAAAGATCATTTGTGGATAATTGCAACCACATTTCCGAGACGCACTCCAGTTCTTGGATGACCAACGAGATGTCTGATCGGACAAAGAAGCTTCTGCTTTAATGTGTTTGAGTTTTATTTTATAGCTCTCTGTGGAACAATGGCCCTTATTCCTCTGACTCCGTCTGATCCTCCAGTCCTTCTGTCTCCCTCTCTTATCTCTCACTCTCTGTCATATGTTATGATGAAGGGACGCACCATTACAGCCTGTAGAAGCGAGATTATTCTACTAGCCATCTGGCTTCGATGAAACAGTCCAACATGTCAGGAGTTTGAAACTTGTTTACTGACTATCGAAAAGGCCAGTCAGCAAAAAACGTCTGGTTCTTGAATCATCGTCATGTCTCATTTTAGAAGATCATCACAATTCAGCACCAATGAACACTGTCGTGCAGGAATGCAGCAGTGATGCGGTTTATTTCTGCAAGTTTTTTTTTTCTTAGTCAAATATGCATTAGTTTTGAGATGTTGAATTTCCTCATGTTTCTGCAAAAATTCAAAAATATTTGGCCAATTTAGGGTTAAAAATCTGCAACCCGGGTCACACGGGAAGGCGTATACATAGCATGAGGACACATTTTAGGCTTTTTCATTTGTACGCCACACAGCAAAACTACGTTAACGTCCGCAGTTAGGTTTAGGCAACAAAACCACTTAGTTAGGTTAAGGACAAACGTCATGGTTGGGCTTAAAATAAGTACGTAAACTAAGTAAAATACGTATGGAAACAACGTAACATAAGTACACAAAACACGTCACAAACGTCACTAAAAAATGTCACACACGTTATTAATGTAAGTTACAAAACAATACACCGGTCTCTTGGTGAAAAGTTCAACTTTTTGTAAACTGTTTGTCAATCCTTAATTGATTTAAATTCAAATCAGTGGTGTATGAGATGTGAACAAAGACAGATGGACAAATCGGGGCCAGTCTGCATGCATGCAAACATATGCAGTACGAATACATAGGGGATGACGTATGTGCATATGTAAAAAATATACACAAAGACGTCATTACAAACACAGACACGTGAGCACCCAAACAGAATCCAGGTGCTTTTTTGTCAGGCTCTCAGTGTCGGCCGTGGTTCCAGTCGTCACAGAAGTCCTTGAGCAAATACCTCGCAAAAACCCGACTGCTCCTCCGCAGTCCATGTGGATGCAATTCTTGGGAATATAGAGCGGAAAGTCTCCACAGGGCTACTGGAGTAGAAGTCGAAATTAAAATACGGCGCTAATTAGCAGTTTGAAGTCCCTCGTGTCTACTGTTTGACAGCGGATAGTAAACAGAGACGCTCTTTGTCTGTCAGCTGGGATGTGGGGTGTCTCTCCGGACAAATTTGTCCTCTTTCGGTGCTTCAAAGTGCCATTCATCCCGTCTCTCGCTGGCGGAGTGCAACAAAGCGTGACATATTCAGAGGATCAAACCCATCGCGGGGAAAAAGGGAGGAAAATAAAAAGGCCGCGGCACGTTGTTGTGTCTCGGACGCCTGCTTTGCTGATGAGCTGCACTCACACGACCCTGAACTCTGGAGGACCTCGCTTTGATCACCTGTCTGCGACCTTTTGACCTTTTCTCACAAACAGCTGTTTAGCCATCAAAGCCCAGTCAATTTCTGCCCATTCTCTTAATCTACACCAGGCCTCACTCTTGATCCCAGAGAATATAGGGCAATGTCTGGGAAAAATACAGGGAGCTGCTTCTCTGTGTGTTTTCCTGCTTTGTCCCATTTACAAGAAGCAGAGAAAAGGCATCGGGCCCATAACTCAACCCTCACTCCCACCCCTCTGTGGCCCTGTCCTCGACTCTGTTTGTATCCGTTCATGCCTGTCTCCCTCCTTGTCCATCTCTCCCTCTCCGTCCTCTCGGTGGCAGCGGAGGTTTTGTCATTCTGGCCCAAATCCTGAACTTCGGATGGAGCTTTCCACCTTCCTTTTCTCCTCTCCTCTCTCTTTCTTTCCATCCATCCATCCCGAGGGAACTCTTTTGTGTGTTATTTTTCCCTCGCTAACAGATTCCGGGCGAGTCATTAAAAACCTTAGTAAATATTTTCCGCTCTATAAAAAGAAATTAAGTTTGGATCTAAGAAGAAAGAATAATTGGGACAAATAGCGAGACAAGATGATGCTTTACTCGTCTCATTTGATGTTTGGCTGAGGACAGAGCTACCTGCCATGCATGAACGGGCTACACAGAGAAGTCCTTGTTCCTGTAAGTCTGTGCATCAGCTCTTTTTTTTTCTACCCCCTCCTTTAAACTCATATTCCTGTCAGGGGGCCTCCCATATGTGCTGCGCAATGTGTGCTTTGTCAAGGAGGAAAGAGAGAGTGAAAGAAAAAGAGATAGATCTTTAGGGAAGGTCTCTCTCCTTAAATGCTGAGTCTGCACATTTCACCCCCTCCTCCGGATTGTAATGGAAAGTTCTGTAATGGAAGAATAAGCTCAACAAATTTGACACAGGCGCTAATTGAAGGAATGCCAGTCACGGCGGAGCTGCTGCATTGTTTTTGACACTGATTTAAAGCAAAGAGTGGCTACTGTTACTGTAGCAATTAAGATAACAGAAAAGCTGGCGGCAAAGTCGGTGGAGTGATTAATCCAAACTACTCTCATGTTTAAAGTCCTTGCAGCGTATCGCTTTCCTCCAATGTGTATTATACCTGCTGCCTTTGTGTTTAAATCGTGACTTGAGAGGATTGTCTGCTGGAGCGGCGTTAGGGTTTCTCTGCCAAGCTCCACTTTCAGTCCAGAAACATTCCAGCGTCTCTGCAACCCCGCTGATCGTCCAGCTTCCAGCGCTCAGAATAAAACGTGAGCAAAAAAAAAAACGAGCTCTTTCTATTGATTTTTCTTTGCTTTTGGAAAGTGCCTTTTCCCGGCATCCTTCTCGTGTCAAGATGTTGGCTCTCCGTGGTGCCCAGCCGAGGTGCCCCAGCCAAAGGTACGGGTCAATTTATCCGTCAGTCAGGATAATAATATCTGCGAAAGCTCCATATACGGAGCGATTCAAGGCTGCGCTGTACATCCGCACGGTTTTCTGGAACTGCTGAGATGATTTCAGGAAGCTCTCGACTTACTGTGTGACACTAACTTGTTGAGGTTTCAAATGAGGCCTCATTTTGGATTGAAAATTGCTGCTCAAGTGGCAATTCTTCAATGGTTTCACAAGCAATACTGTCAGTGTTTAGAATAATAATAGTATAAAATATCTCAAAATCATGAGCACTGTGTGCCGGTCTAAGAGCTGGAAAGACCCCTGATTATTGATCTTTGTCTAACCTTTGACCTCAGCTTTAGAGGAAATTAAAGGCTCCAGACACAAGTGGTCAAGTCTCCAAAGGATTAGATATAATATCAGCAGCATCAAGGTTCACAGCCTCCGGTCAAACGGAACAATCACACTTTATTTGGGCAGTCCAATACGAAAGGGAGAATTTATTCCACGGCCAACGGAAAATACTTCTGTCTGATTTGCTGGCAGGTATCCTTTAGTATCGTGTGTCAGGACCACTCATACATAGTTGCAGTCAACAGCTTAAATCCATGTGCAGGCTACTGTATATGAAACTGCAATAGCAACAATACCAGGGTCGCCTTCAGGCATAGGCCATATAGGCGGTTGCCTAAACATTGTGATGTCTGATATGTGTTGTGGTTTACGAGGGGCTTACAAAAGGGCTCTGAACAATACTTAAAGTTACTGTGAGGAACTGGTTAAGAAAAAGTCTCAATTTAATACAGATGCCTCTGTATGACCTATATAAGCAAACAAGACCATCAGCGAGAAGATTGGCTATTTCTATATTCTTAACGCTTTGCCTCGCTGCTTCGTCAGTGCCTGCTGGGAGCTAACACCGACACCACGCTGCTGGAGGCCCAGGGCCGTATTGACGGGCCTGCTGGAAGGAAGGGAGGCACGGGAGAACGAGAGCCAGGACTGCGCGAAGCAGATCGTCAGACCCTGCTGCAGTAAAATGAGTGGTTTTCTAAAGGGAGTCTGGTGCTCGGGAAACACTACCACTTTTGTCCACAGGGACCGCCAAAATCAACACAAAATGAAAGTTCTTCAAGGTAACTTTAATGCTACTTTGCTTGACGGTTATGTGAGGCTAATATAAAAGATTTAACCTCTGTGTTAGGGTTAATCTTAGGGTTGGTTTTAGGTTTAAAAACGTGGTAAAGGTCAGGATGAGGGTTACGTAAGATGCCGTGAAAAGCCACACGTGTCCAAAAAGTGTTACGCATTAACACACTGTATAACTCCTTTAATATATACAAAATATACTGTATAAACATTGGGCCCTCAGGGTCCTTGTCTTTATTTTCTCAGTTGATTTTGACAAGGCCTAAATTTTGAAAACTAATGGTTTTATATTGCGTGGAATGAGATCTAATGGACCTGTGGCCGACACTGACCCTGCTTTCCCCTACCAACCTGGGCTGGAAAGAAACAGGCGAGCCCATATGACTCCAGTTATCTCAAGATTCTTGGTTCATGAAAGGAGAACTTTTGTTTCACATTCTTGAACATGATGGGTTTATTTTCAACCGGCACTCAAAGAAAAATACACAGGAGGAAGTGTGTTTCGGGACTTAATGCCCCTCCGCTCTGCTCTCTCGCAAAGAAAAACGACGGGCGGATTCTTGGTTTGCGGGCATCTGTGTATAAACATGTGGGCGTACATGCGTGAGTGAGTCTGCACGTGACTGCATTGTAATTTGTGCAAGATTGAAGCCTTTTGACTCACAATAGAAGCTCCAGTCAGCAGTTTATAAAGTGGTAAATCATCCGTGTACTACTACACAGTCATTTTTTTTTTACTATAACTTATCAAGGTGGACTTATAGGTGATCAATAACAAGGACACCTGGATTTGGAGACTTTCTGTCTGACCTGGAGTCAGATTTGGAGGCAGAAATTGCTGTTCAAGGATGGAAATCAGACCGGAAGATGATGCATGATGTTTGACTAATCAAAGTTTCGACACTGTAACCACAAAACTAATCATTTACAGTGCAAAAGTACATGAATAACAGAGACTACATCCGGATGACAGGTGAAGTAGTAACTTGTAAGCTGTTTTGCAATTCAAATCAACTTGTTTCTGGCAGGCCGAGTTCCTCAACTGGACACAATTTGCGGTCGCTATAGAGACTGAGGGTGTTTCTCAGCACATCCGCCTCCGGAAAGCGCGAAACAATGACTGGAAGAGTGGCACTGCCCTCTGTTATTGACCAGAGGGGAGTTGAATCACACCGTGCGGCTCAACATTAGTCAGCTCCTCATTGCTTCCCCTTTTGTTTCCTGAATGAGCACCACTACAGCGTCATTAACAAGCTCCATCTCCATCAAAAAAGCCCCTTTCCTGCTCCCTCGCATCCTCTGCCCAGTTCCTCCCGTGGAAACGAAGGGCGGTGGGCAGGTGTTACGAGCTCCACGTTGGCGTCACTGGTGATATCAGAGGGGAAGTTGTGGTTGGAGAGTGGTATTTTCCTCTTGCCAGTGGTTTTATGCCAGGTTCGGGGATGATTCTTACATCATGAGAAACAGATTGGGGGGAAGTTTTCAGATTGGTCATTCTACGAAGGATTTCCCCTTCTCTCTGTTTGTTTGGCATTGGGTCATTTTTGTTATTAATTGAAAAGGGGATATGAAACTGAGAGTTAAACATGGGAAAAGAGGAATACGATTATTCCATTTAAGGCACTCTCTAAACCAGTTGTTTTAGTGATGAAAAGCAGTTCATATGGTCAATTTGTTTGCTCATAAACTCCCTCTGGGCACCGTAAAATATGACTTTAGTATCTGCAGCTGTTAATTACTTCAAGAAATCGTGGAGTATCCTCAATAAAACTCTCTCTCTCCTCTTTATCTCCCTGTCTCTCGCTCTAAAGGGCAGGGTGGTTAGGTGACTCCATTAGTATTCTGACTTTCCCTGGGAAATGGGCTGATAAACAGCTGGGTGCCACAGCAGGGAGCAGACACACAATGCACAATGTGTGCCGTGACAAACTACTACTCTATTACACACGTACGCGCACAGAAAATGATCCCACACTAAGTCACCTTTATTAATGCGGGAACCGGTCGTGCGTGAATGCTTGCGTTAATGTTGTTTCGCTGTGGGACACCCGAGGGTGCACGGCGGGGCATCTCGCACCGCTAAGCACAACGGATGACATAGTTAGGGCGCTACGAGGTTGAGTCACAAAAAAAAAGAAAGTCTTAAAAGCGATGTGACATTTCGCTCGCTGAATACTCACGTCATTAAAGTAATGATCTACTAACAAAACCGCTGGGTGCCGGGTTAACAACTTTCATTGTTCCGTGCCACGGCGGGGCAGGACTGGTGGGAATATTTGGGCAAGAAAGGATGCGTTTGTTGGACTGAGAGTTTTCATCCATGTAGTCACATTCATTTTCTGATTTAAACTGAAGGGGGGGATTTAAAAATGTATGGTCAATATTTAGAAAATGGGAAAGTTGCTTTAAAGATGCAGTGTGTAGGATTTGGCGGCGTCTAGCGACGAGGTCGCAGCATAGAAATAGAATATAGGAGTAGAACGGACATTCTCATTCAAATGAACGTAGCAGGCTGTTCAGAGCGGCGGACATTTTTATATGTACAGTTGCCATAGTGACTGTTGTAGCGGGCTGACTTCTGTATAAACGAAGCCGACTTGCGGCATTGAAGCATGGTGGAATTAGCAAGACATCTGGATGGCTAGCGGACAGCTGGTTGGTTAGCTCTTGGGCTGGTTCCGCCAGGATTTGGCGCTGCACTGATTACGGAAATGAGCCGAACGACAGATAATCGCCAGCGGCGGCGCTGGATCTCCGACTGGGGACAAGCTACCTAGCTAACTAGCCAGCCTGCTGTCTCCGGGAGCTTCGTCCGCTCTCTTCCCGGCGAGCTGCAACCACACACTTCACGGCCCCATTGACGTGGGTTCTGTTGTCAACATAAAAACTAACAAGCATTTTCTTTTGTACTAGTCAAATTACCACACCAAACCCTTCTACACCTATTTTATTTCAGTTGGTTGCAGATTGCAACCAACTGAAACTTCTTGCGTGTGCCAAGCGTGTCGCGAAACTACGTCGGTGGCCGACGCAAAAACATGAATGGCCCTATCTAGAGCCAGAGTTTGGTAAGTGGTGCTCTTTTCTTTGAGGGTTCATATAAACATCTCAAAATTAAAGGTGCCGTTTTCAAATTAAAGGTGCAGTGTGTACGATTGGGCGGCATCAAGCGGTGAGGTTGCAGATTGTAACCAACTGAAACTCCAACTGTGCTAAGTGTGTAGGAGAACTACTGTGGCCGACGAGAAAACGTGAAAACGCGAATGTCCCTCTCCAGAGCCAGTGTTTGGTTTGTCTGTTCTGGTCTACTGTAGACACAAGACTGCGGGCTACATGAAGAGGATTAGTAGATATAAACGGCTCATTCTAAGGTAACGAAAATACAACGATTCTTATTTTCAGGTGATTACACACTAAAGAAAACATACTTATTAATATTATATTCCATTTCTGCCAATAGATCTCCCTAAATGCTCCACACTGTTCCTTTAAATTGAAGAAAAGTGCAAACCTCGACCTGATTTCACCTCGGTGTAACTGAAATGTGTGTCTGAAAAATATTTTGGAAACCATTTTTTAAACAACGAGCCACTGTGACCGTCGTAATATTTGCCGAGCATTTGATACATTTCTTCGAAAACCAACCACACACGACACAATATTTGGGGTTAAATGAAAGCTAAAGATTTTACGGAGCCAAGTTGAATGTTCATCCAGATAGGAATCTAAGTGGGCAAGAGTGGTGACAGCTAAGCCTTTCACTTGGCATCCCCGGTGATGGACGTTTTGCCAGCGTCAACATTTGAGAAATGGCTGTTTCTGTTTGGCCGTGTGATTTGAGGACAGCAGTTGATAAAAAATAGCGCTTGTAAAGGCAGCAAATATGAACAGCGACAGGTGGCAAGAACTTTAAATCACATATGAGCGCGAAGGACTGAAATGGACATGAGGTAGCTTCTCCCGACATGTGAAGCTTCGGCGACCTTTTCCCATGTGTCTGATGGTCTCGCTGCGAGCTTCACATTCCTCTCGATGCCTCGGGCCTCAGCCGCAACTGCGGTTACATAACCGGTGCTAAAGCTGTATATCTCTGCGACATATTTACCTGAAATGGCTTGACCCCAGCTTGAGCCTGGGCAGCGACAGCGGCGACTGAGGCCTGCTTTTCTTCTTTCAGAACCTCTCTCAAACAAATATACAAAAACACTGTTCCTGATGCTTTGCTCTTAGACACATTTTATTTCATTAATAAAGCAAATACAAACGTATCCCTGCACTGTGCAGAGGGATGTTTATTCAGCTTTTCAGCACTCGACGAGGCTCGAGCCTGTTGAGGCCTTAACGCAACACTGGTTCAGTTAATCAGGGGCCAGCAGCTCCCACTGACAGTTACACTCAGTTTGGGTTTATTACCTTCACACATACCAGGCGGAGGGAAGTGACCCCTGGTAGTCTGCTGGGTACCATAACACTGGATGCTGTATGAGTTTCTGCCTCTTTGTTCCAGCACATTGTCATTTAGCCGTGCACTATTGCAGTGGTGGACACAGGCTGTCTGAGGGGCAGGGTAGAACAAATTAAAAGGGCTCCAGCTGCATGCAGTGGGGCACTAACGTGCGGAAAGTTTTCTAGCATGTAGGGCAGCCTACGGCAATGCATCGTGTTTTCTCCATTTTAAAGCCACCTTTACCATGTTTACCGCATCCAAAAAGGCAATTCGTCATGTTTTCTCCACTGGAAGGACACCTTAGAGGGCACTTTATCATGTTTATTTACCGTAGGGGCATCCAAGAGGGCATTTCATCGTGTTTTCTCCACTAGAAGGGCAGCTTAGATTGCATTTTATCATGTTTATCTATCGTAGTGGCATCCAAGTGGGCATTTCATCGCTGGAAGGACACTTTTGAGGGCACTTAATCGTGTTTTATCTACCAAAAGGGCATCCAAAAAGGCATTTCATCATGTTTTCTCCACTGGTAGGACACCCTAGAGGGCATTTTATCTCATTTTCTCCACTGGAAGGACACTTTAGAGGGCATTTTATCAACTTCCATCTACCATAGGGGCATCCAAGAGGGCTATTCATCATGTTTTCTCCACTGGAAGGTCACCCTAAAGGGAACTTTATCATGTTTTCTCCACTGGAAGGACCCCCTAGAGGGCACCTTATCATGTTTTATCTACCATAGAGGCATCCAAGAGGGTACTTTTACTGCATTTCTTTCGGACATGGGGGCACCAAGGTCCACCAGTGTACTATTCACTCTTATTTTGAAAGACGTATCCAACCATTCAACAATACAATAACTATCTTAAAACAAGTCGTTTTTAAAAAGGCAGAATACTCCTTTAGTATAGTTGGAATTATACTTTAATTGTTGTTTTCAAGAAAGGAATCAAAACCAAATTTACTTTCTTGTTATGATCGATGTTTTGCAGTGGGAGATATAGCTCTGGGCAGAGCTCCCCATTCTTTCTCATGCTCCGAATGATGTGTGGTATTTGGAAAAAAGAACTGAAATGTGTCCCCAGTGGACCCAGAGTGCACAAGGGTATAAACTCTCGCTTAGGAAAAACACTGAGGGATCAGAGAGGAAGCACAACAGCCGGGAGAGACAGCCTTACAAGTTATTACCGGGGGGGAGAGTTACCGTACTGCGTAACTCACCGGGCTCTCCTCTCTCTTCACCATAATGAATGTATTCATGTGAGTGGTGTCGGCGATCCTCCACTCTGTCGTCGCCCCACACGTTAGAACGAATGCTTAGATAATTACTGTGTAAATCATGCCAATCAATTACCCAAGTAAGGGAGGTAAGGAAAACAGTCTGATGAGGCCCTCGGTGGAAAACAAGTCTGGTGGCACACACACACATATCCATGAATTTCATACAAAAATACAAAAATATGGTCCGTCCAGACACATGCGTAGCTCACAGCAAAGCCCACGTGCAGACATGAGACACCATCCTCCGCTCCGAGTGCCAAAAAGGTTAAAATGTCTCATTTTGATGGCGTTATGAATGGGGGTCGACCTTGGGAGACACAAGGTTAAGTGGCTCAGTCGGTTCACGCACAGTGCAGGCTGCAATTTTGTGTTCTTCAAGAGCACGTGTGACGTTTATGTGCGTGCTTTCGGGTGCGCCGCACATGTGTATCCCAGCGTGGGAGCGTGCGTGCACTTACGCAAGCGAGCGCGAATGTGACATCTCGCATATTTGGAATCCTCCGTTCGTTCCGCTACCGTCCCCTGCTGGAACACAGGCGCCGACGTAAGACCGGTTATGTAATTGTACCGCAACAGATGATAAATGGGCAGAGGAACAGCGATGGGAATCTCACGACCGTCTACGTCAGCGCAGAGTGAGAAACCCCAGCGCCAGGCCTCTCCTTGTAAATCATTTTTGTCTGTGTCTGTGTGACAGAGTCGAAGGGAGGAGGAATGAAAACAGGAACGAGAGATTGAACGGCTGCCAAGGAGGACAACAAGGCATGTAAACCGCAGACTGAGATAGAAGAAGAGTAAACGAGACGGAGCGAGTCCACGGACGGACGTCTGCTTGACCAAGCGAAGCGCGAGCGTAATCGACAGCGTCGGTGACGAAGTGATCGGCTCGGAGGAAGGATTTTCCACCTTTCACTCTTCCGTGATGAATTTCCCTCCTCTGCTCCAGAGCTCTTCTTTGCGGTGTACCTTGCTCTGTCTGTACATTCTGCAGGCATCACACAATCTCGGAGATGCTCAGCTAGTTGGCTCGCGATCAGGTCGTTGTACGAACTCAGCACATCTCTTCCTCGCTGTCCAAGCCACATATTTAATCTTGGCGAAGGGAGGTCTTTCCAAGAAGGAGTGATGACCTGAGTTATTGCTCTCTCTCCTGATGCAGAGGATGACCTTACAGCTTAAATGAGGAATAATGAGGATTTCATGTTGTGCTATAGACATCTTAATGTGCAAATTAATGCTGAAGCGAATAGCCAATTGATCGATTAGTCAATCAACAGAATATGAATCGTCCGCAAATGCCAAACACTCACTGGTTCCCTTATTACAGGTTTCCTAAATGCGATGAAAAGTCCCACGGTGAACAGGTTAAAGGACGTGTTTAATAAACTGCATTGACTATAATAGCTTCCAGCTATCATCCCTGTCTCCTATGTTTCTGCCTTTGCTGTAATAAAACAGAATTCAATCAGCTGCCTTCAACAATCAGAGCAGATTGGAAATAAACTGCTCCTCCCAGTCATCAAATCGTTGCTAACTGACTTTGCACGCAGAATAACACTCTGTCCGACTGAAATTTCCCCACCACACGCAACCGGGCCGGTCATTGTTGAGGGCGATCTTGCTATTCTCGCGGAAGCCACAGAGAGCGCCGGCGAAGCCCCTCGACGCCCAGCCAAAGAATGCAAGGTGCAAGAGCAGCAATTTCCCCCTCCTCTTTCGCCGGCTGTCTCAACACGCCACACACAGAGGCCATCATTACGGCTGGAGGAGCAGGAGTCCAGGTAGAAGGAGAGGAGGTGAAGAAACATGCTGGATGTTAAACAGAAGATATTTGGTTTGTAGAATCTCTGCATACTGTGTGGCCTTGGGTATATCGCTCGAGAGCTGGACAGAATATGGTCAAGCAGTATCCGATCCATATTGTTGTGTTTGTCCAGGTGCGTAGCAGCAGTCGACAGGGCTTTGGAGGGTGGGGGGGGGGGCGTTGAAGGGGTTTATGGGGGGTCTTGTTTCTAAGATAACACCAAAACACAATTAACCCCCCGTGACACACGAGAAGGACTTCCTGAGCCTCAGCTATACCAGCGGTTTCCCCTGCCAGCCATCCAGCATGAGTAGTAAGGGCTTCTATTGTAAAAAGGTGTGTTTACTTTGGCCTGTGCTCACCTTTTTGCCATTATAGCCCCCTCCCGCCCCCCCATTGCACACATGCACTCTTTGCAGCTGAAATCCAACCCTTATTGCAAATTACCTTTGTCACTGAAAAAAAAAAAACCTCCTCCTTCGGTAAAGAACCAAATGTTATTTTTCTGAATTTCATTGGCAATTTTTTGGTGCGTGTCCCTCCTAACATTCCTGGCAAAGTGCTGTAAAATAAACGGCGGGCCACTAAATTTCAACGAGCTGAGATGGAGCGGGGCGAGAGAGAAAACAAGCACACGCCGGCGAGAAAGTGGGCAACCGGTATAGAACGCAGAGCTCTGCGATTTGTTGTTACAGATGGCCACGCTCTTAGCAGGCCTCGGTAGATTTTCATTGTGGGAGAGCGGTGAGTGTGAAAAGAATAAAAGAATCAATTGTGAAACGTGAGAGGTCGAGCGAGAGATCCGCGCTGAAGACACTGGAGGATTTATTGTGTTTGCATTAACCATAGAAGCTCTACGTGCAATATGGTTCGGACCTGAGAGGGGCTTTAAGTGTTGGCGTGCGGTGGAATCTCGGTACTGTGATTTCTAACATCCGATCCTGAGATTACTGAAGATGGAAATGTGAGGAGCGGGTTTGAACAATCATAAATCAAGGGAATCAATACACAGAAGCTCAGATGCAGAAGGCTGGTTCAGTAACTAAGCTACATCATTATGTATTTAAAGCTGCTCTAATCAATATTTTTATATAGCTACATGACTACAAGTCTCTCTATGGAGCTTTATAGCGTCTTTCGGTGCACCCGATTCGACTAAAGGTGCGTTATCAGTCGTAAGCCTCATAAATGTGGGTCAGTAGGGGCCTGCTGCACCTACTACATTGTAAAAGTGAAAGCGTAGCTTAAAAGCAACAGGTTCTAACAAGTTGTAAAACTGAATTTATACTCTTATCAACATGGGAGTGGACAAATATGCTTGCTTTATGCAAATATATGTACATATTTATAATTGGAAATTAATTAACAACACAAAACAATGACAACTATTGTCCAGAAACCCTCAAATAATATGCTTAAATCATAACATGGCAACAGCTGTCAGTGTGTCAGTGTGCTGACTTGACTATGACTTGCCCCAAACTGCATGTGATCCCCATAGAACCCATTTTCATTCACATATCTTGAGGTCAGAGATCAAGGGACCCCTTTGAAAATGACCATGCCAGTTTTTCCTAGCCAAATTTAGCGACTAGCTGGTGAACATAGTTGAGCATCTAGCAGAGAAAGAGCCAACAACAGAGCTAAAAGGAGAGTGAATCCTGGAATGCTATAGGCCATGCAGGTGTTTATCCCACAGCTGCATCTCACACTAACAAACTGTTACTTGTTCCTCTCTCTGCTGTTTGAACCTCGGCGTTATGACCGGTACACATCAAGGCGTCAGAGTTGAAAGCAGGGTGCTGCAGGTTTATAGTGAAGAAAGTGATGATCCAGACCATCCTTGGACCATTATTAGATGTGGTTGAACCTCGTCTTTTACTCAGACCACAGTATAAACACCATATTCTGCGGACTTACTAACACACTAAACCAGCTATTTGTGGTTGTACAATCTGTAATCAAAGATTTGTGCTGCGGAAGTCATAAATACACACAAACACTTGCACGCATATCTGGTGTGTGTGCACTACATGTACATAAGTGGACGTTGGCGTGCACATGTGCGTCCACAACTGTATTTATGCGTGGGTTTTGCAAGAGGGACAGAGAGGGAGGGGAGGTAACAGCTGGCCACAGCTTCACAGCTCAGACTCACCGATTCGTGGATGCTTCGCCGCCACGTTCCCGGCGGAAACAGCTGGAGTTGTCGCCGCTCAGATGCGCCATCTTCGGCTTGAAGCCACCTGGAGGGAGGCGAGGAGTGTAGGGAATGAGCCAAGTTAAGAAAGTCAAATTGAATTTATGTCAAAACCATTTTTATGCAAAAAAAAAACCCGGTGCTTTCCAGAGAAATAAAAAGACACAGAAATTAAATTACAAACAAGAGGAAAACAAGGGTGGTGGCTGAGGGGAGGGGAGTAGAACAAGGGAGAAGAATGGGAGAAAACAGCTTGAGAGAAATACACTAAGGGTGATTCAGGTACAAGGTGAAGCAATAGAAGAGAGAGACGGAGCGAGGCCTCCAGGCTGAAGTTTGAGCTCCGCTCCTCTCAGCTCTGTGGTCGCAATTTCCCCTTCTCCACTGTAACCCAAACCTCAGGCAGCTCGTATGAAAACACTCTATCTGTGGGCTTGGAACGCACGTTGACGTCAAAAGGCTTTCCCCATGAGGCCCGCGGGGACACTCCTCAACAGCGCCTGCCCACGTCAACAGAGATAAGTGCGCCAAATCTCTCTCGTCCAATTGCCAAATTACTCTTTACGCTCGGGACGTCCCTCTGTGTGTGTTGTGCTCCTCTGGGTTGAAGGTTTCACTGATGTAGGCCGGTGTGACTTCCAAAGCAGACATTGACGTGGTAGTAATCAGCTGGACTGTGTTTTGTTACGTGCAACAGAAAAAAAAAAATGTTATTAGGTGGTAAGCACACTCACTGCTGTGGTGTTTAGGACTTCTCATAAATGGCTTGTTAGTCAGTGTCTACTGTGATACCAACAGTTCCGTTAATTGTTCTCAAATTAAAGGTGCAGTGTGAAGGATTTGGCGGCATCTAACGGTGAGGTTGCAGATTGCAACCAACTGAAACTTCTCCCGTGTGCCGAGCATGCAGGAGAACTACGGTGGCCAACGTGAAAACACAAATGTCTCTCTCTAGAGCAATGGACAATAAATTAATAATATTACGAGAATAAAGTCATAAGTTTACAGAGGTGAAGTGAACCCGGTGTCAGGACGGCTGGAGAAACAACACCTGAGGACTAATATGAAAAACTTCAGGTTCAAGTCCAGCGCTGCTCAAAGTCACTGATACATAATCTTCTGTCCTGGAACAGCAATAAAGGTCGCGCAGGCTGAACAGGTAACACCTGTACAGAAAGCAACATCATCAGCACAACAACAACAACTGTGGCCCGGCCGACACCGGCCCTCTCATCTCCGCTCCGCTCGGCCTCCTTGAAAAGCGTGTTGGTCCATGCTGGCGAAGGTGGGAGGACCGGCTCAACTCTGTAATCAGGCCTTCTCCCTCCCAACAGACAGCTGTGTAACCAGGTGAGTCGCAGGGCTTTCATCCTAATGACAACCCCTGGCTGACTGCTGTCAGCGGGGCTAAAGGGGCTTAAGGCCAACTGCAGGGAGGATTAGGAGCAGGACTGGGAACAGCAATAGGTTTTCCATGCTGGCTTCATTACGTAACAAAATCTGCCCTTTTGGAAAGCAGGGCGGGCGCTGGTGGGATGATTCGCTGCTGCTGGCGGCCAGTTTCGTCTAACGTACAGCGGCGTCGAGGTGTTTTTCGCCAGATGGACATCAGACCAGGTGCACGTTATGAAAACGAAACAGCGAGGTGACTGACATTGAAAAACACACACGGTCGAATGTCAATATACGACTAAATCCAGCCACATGTACCCCGATCAGCACTCAGCATACCACTTTCACATACAGATCCCTTACAAAGAAAAAGTTAATAAACATGTGTGCGTAGGTGCACGAGTGTAATAATCCTCACGTTGAAGGGGCTTACAGGTGTATTGCAACGCAGGAAATTTCTCGCCACCAGTAAAGTTATTCCCTCGTGGGAGACTAAATGTTCCCCGCTAGATTTGGGGCAGCGTACCACACAAAGTGCAGACAAACACTGTAATGATTCTCAATAGAGTAATCATATGGAATTAGATCCTTACAGGTGTTATGCAAGTGTGCTGAAATGTGCATTTGTTCTGCAGAGGGGTCTCGCTGAAATGAGCAAGAAATGCGATAACTTCTCTTGCAAATTATTTGCTTCAGTCAGATAAGACCACAACCACCACTGAGCCCTTCTCGAGCAAGATAAGACAACTTTTGGTTGATTTTGGGACTTTTTCAGACTTTGAACAGCTGTATTTGTTGGGTGTATGTTAGTTATTTATCACTGGTGTAGAAATTGAGACCAATGGACGGGACTTTTGACTAACCAAAGGATGAATTATCTCTATCTAAGTTGGAGCTTTGTTGCGTCAACCAAAAGAAGTTGTAGTTTTATTGCCTAAACCTAAAAAAGCTGTTTTGTTTGTGTTCAAAGCGTTTATTCAGTTTTACGTGTTAAAACGTGTTGCTTTTAAGTTTCGCTTTCACTTTTACGACGTAGTAGGTGTGACAGGCCCCTACTGACCCACATCTATGAGGCTGATAACGATTGATAACGCACCTTTAATGAGCTGAAAACAGTTGAATCGGGTGCAGAAATGGCCTTCAAAAACAGCTGTATGGACATGATACAATACAGCAAAATACCTGCATTAAAAATCCATTTAATGATGGCACTAAGGAGGTGGAATTTATCATCACACGCTGAAAATTAGCAGCATATAAGTAATATATTATAATTAATATCACGACAGAATCATCAATCCAGTTATCAATAACCCATAAAAACATCAGCTACTGTATACTGATCAACACTTGCGAAATCAGAACAGAAAACTGCTGCATAATACTGTACCCCTAACAAGCGGTGTCTGGGTTGCAGACACTGTTAGGGGTTACAGCCGGCCTATCTTGACATTGACATTGTCCATGTGTCAGCTTAGCCCCCTCCTCCAAACACACCTCCCTCCACTTCTCTGTCCATTTCTCGGAAGAGGCACTGAGGAGCTGTGGACAGAGCATAGGCCTCTCTTTCTCTGTTAAACCCCCCCACACCACCACCACCACCACCACCTCCACCTCCACCTCCAACCAACCTCTCCCTCTCTTTCTCTCTGTGCATCTCAAGCTATTTCTTGCTGAACATCAGAACATTATTTGAAACATTTTTCTTAGATATCAACCGTTTTTTGATGTTCAATTCATTCCTGGAGTTTTTGCGTGATTTCCTACATTCCCCAGAATGCCTTGCAATGACCCAGACAGAACAAGCCTGGACTTGCTTTCAACACATAGTTCACAGAGTTTACCGCAAACAGATCTACACTATTTAGCCAGATCACTCAAATGCACCATGTCAGTCTTACAGCTGCATTGCATTCTGGTCAACTGAGGCTATCATCAGTTCTAATATTTGCCAAAGAAAATGCTTCTGATTCACTATAACTGCTGAATATTTTGTGTGTTAGAGGTCCGGTGGTTGACTTTGTCTATTCTGAACAAGTGCCGCAAGATAGCAGCCACGTCCACCTACCAATGGAGAACATCCAAAGCATGGAAATATGCCACTTTTTTAATCTGCTCTGGTTACACAAAAACAAAAACAGTAAAAGAAGGCCAAGTGGTTCAATGTTCCAGGACTAAAAAGCATCATATTAATGGTGTCCGTGTCAGCCAAACACTCACTTCACTCTCTGAAATCTGTGTTTAGTTTAATCAATGGGTATTTTCTAATACGTTTGCAACGTAATCTAGATGTTAGTTGCTTAACTCTGGCATTTTTGGCATAAACAGCAGCTCTCGAAGGAGCTGCGATAGCAAAAGCTGCAGTGTCGGAGGCTGTAATGTGAGAGCAGCTGCAGGCCTGTGCAGACACCTCCATGCAGCTCAGACAGTGGGGATGCAACCACACTGCCCCCTAGAGGCAGAAAGGGGAACTTCTGCACAGAAAAAATGCACTGATTCATACACATAAAGACACAATGTCCTTTGACTTTGACAGTTTCAGTTAATGAAAGGGTGTTATCTCCATTTGAGGAATGTTTTCATTTTAAAATATGGCGTGTTAACATTATGCAAGTAGCTCCACTGATTACAAACTTTATTAAATAACATCATGTGGATTCTTTTCTCTGCCGACTTAACTTTATTGAGACGTTCACAACAACCTCTGTCTAGCTGCAAAAACCCATCAAAGCATCACATTTTGATGACTCGTCGCTACTGCAGTCATGTTTTACAAGGTATGCCGCGCCGTCAGGAGTCTCAGCAGGCCTCATTTTCACTGCGGCTTTGTCATTGCAGTCCTGGTAGATCCAGTTTTAACTTATTTCAACTTGTCTGCCCTCACATAACAGCACTGCTGAATTAAATTAAATTAAATATTTTGTCATCCCTGACCTCGACCGTGGGATTTCTGTAAAAACCGGCGCAGACGTTTGATGCAGCCGGTGTTTGAAGGCATAATTCTGTCCTCGCGTAATTACGTCTCTTGTGAAGGATGTGGCGGTTTCCAGCGTGAAGGCCCGCGACAAAGCGACCGCCAGACTGGGGTTTATGATGCTTAGACTTGCTAATTAACTGACTAACAGTCGCCTGCTCAGCATCACACCATTCAGCCACATGTGGATATCAGCTCAGTGGCGAGTCGAGACTAGTCTCTTGTGCTGAATCAGCTCCTGCTGTACATTAAGGACACATTTTGCCTTGACGTCAATGCAATAAATACCCATGTCCTTGTTGCACCTATACTAGTCTGACTGAAGCTTGATCTAACATTCTCAAGGAGCAAATATATAGCATTTAAACCTTTTACAACGTGGTAGGTGTAGCATGTCCCTACTGACCCACATCTATGAGGCTGATAACCACTGATAACGCACAATCAATGAGCTGATAACAGTCAAATCGGTCAACAAAAGTTACAAATACATACAACCATTTTTGGTCCTATCCATTTTTGATGTGGTTGTTATCATTGGTATATCCAAAGCAAAGCCATCCCTGGTTCATGTCAGAAGCAGCAAATACAAACCTCACCAGTCGCTGCCATAAATGATGAAATAACTAATGCATTTTGACTAACTGCAGCGAGACACTATTTACCAGTTAGCACCACCGCAATAACCACTATTAACTACCAAGAGGGCTCAAAACATGTTTTATACGCCTAATAAATGGTTATACACGGCGGCAGCGCCACACTTGGTTCCATGCAAAACTTGACGCAGACAGGCAATATAAAAACACGCATAGCATGCATAAAAAATGTTATAGCTGACCATTAGCTGGAAACGTGTTGGCTGTTACAATGGTGCAATAAGGGATGTTTCGTTTTATTGCAAATTGATGGAGTGCTCCATTGTTCATGCAGCCTGTTGCTACTTTAGGCCTCTTTGATTGAAGTGCAAACATTTGTTTAAAAGGCTGTTACTGACGGGAGGACGGGACCTGAGTAGTGGCATCGGAAAAACCACAGGAATCTAAATGACATGGATAAAATGGGACAAAATCTTTATTTGAAGAAGCACTTTCTGTTGTCAATTTGTCACTGTCATCTGTCACCGACTCTTTGGAGGGTAAGAATGGGATCCTTCAGCTTCACGTGCACGCCAGACTCCTTTTTATATTCAATACCCTTTCTCAATAGTCTATCGTTCGAAATCTCTCAGTCCATTTTCCTCCCTCTCTGCTTCTCTACGCCTCTTCCCATGGGGTGAGTGGGTAGGATGTGACTGTTAGAGTCATAACAAGCCGGTGGAAGCGAGTCAGACATGGGAGCCAGCAGAGGAGTCCTGCCGCTGCGCCCACCTTCTGATGACTTTACAATGTGACAAAACCGCTCGCCCCTTGATTCGCCGAAAGGGACGCGTGCGCCAACATGCTGAGGAGCGCACGACAAGAACAGATGACAAATAACAACAGCAATTTGGCAGGAGGTTGGGGAACAGAATTTAGTTGTGGCGAGTTTTTTGTGTGCATCTGCATTTCTGCTCTGTTGCTCCCACCAGGACTTTTGTTTTTGATGTTTCACAAGTATGTTTCAGGACTTTCACCCGCTGTTTGTATCCCGTGTGAAAACAAAAGTCAACATTGACTTATTAGAATTTATATGACCATAGACCGTATATAAGTAGTGGATGTAGTCACCATGACGTCACCCATTGGTTTGTGGACTGCCATTTGAAGCCTCGAGTTTGGCATTTCGGCCGTCGTCATCTTGGTTTTTGGCAACCAGAAGTGCTAAGTACCATAATTTACTAAATGAACATCATGCTGTATTGAAGAAGCCCTGCTGGCTGTTAGAAGGAATGCAAGTTTAAGGCACTTCCTCGTTGGCTTCACTTTTCAGAGCCAGAGGTCGCCCACTATCCGTTACTGAAATAACGTAAGAAACATACTCATTTTAAGCCGAACCATGATGTTTTGTTTCAATTCACAACATAGACCACATGTTTAAAAGAAAATGTGCTTCCCATCGAAAAAAACGTAATTGAGAATGCAGTTTAGCTGTATGGGAACGTCATTTTGTAGGAGACAGGGTTGCTCCCACACACTGAGGAGCACCAACAGGTCCGGGAAGCCTAATAGCACTTCAAGCCCTCTTCTTCCTCTGGGAAAACCCACCAGCCCACTGATGAGCTCAGCAGGCAGAAGTGGGCCTCCACATCCACCATCCACCATCTACCTATATATTTTTAACTAGATATGTCTATGTATGTGTTAGCTTGCAAGAGATATCTGGCCATCTGTCTTTTAAACTTTATAAACTATGAGCTAAATGCTTAAAAGTTTGACCTGACAAACTGCCTCAGGTGGACCTATGTATATTTTTCTTTTTAAGAATAAATTTGGTTTTTGAGGTAGACAAAAGGAGTGTTTTTGTCTAATACTTAATTTGTTGAGCTTTATGCTGGAGTGTAGGCATGTAGCGGTGTGTGTCTGTGTGTGTGTGTGTGTGTGTGTGTGTGTGTGTGTGTGTGTGTGTGTGTGTGTGTGTGTGTGTGGCAACAAAATGCAGATGCTGCGTCTACGCTGCCGGAAATTAAACAAGAAGAAGAAACAGGTCCTACGGCAACTTTTTCCACCTCAGCCAAACGTAATAATAAAACATTTAGTGATACTTTCTGGCATTTCAACTCTCTGTGCACATATTAAAAATGGGCACGAGCACAGCTGGGTAGACTTTTGAGTATATGAAACTCTTGGATAAATACAGTGAAATGTATACACAGTGCAACGGGAGCCTCTCCGATGAGAGTCTGCTCAGCCCACTGCAGGGGTCCTCGCTGTGGTCAAGCCAACAGCAGGAATGTAGACTGGTATCCCAAGGGCAGTGGGTTAAGAATCTCTCTGTCTACTTCGCTTTTTTTCCTTCCGACACCCAAAACAGTCCAAGGCCTTTGGAATGGCGTTAAAGCAACAGAGCTCTCTTAAATTAGCCCGGTGCGAAAAGTCCAATTCAGCGTTTCCTTCACGGTTCAACAAGAGCTCTCTCTCCAGACCCGTGTGTGGGGGTCTTCTGCAGGCCACGGCTATGCAAAACCCAATCCAAACAGCCAGGTGATTGGAGATGGAGGCCTGGCTTAGCTTGCGATCGGCCAGCTGACCCACTTTCCATCACCAGTTGTTTAGATCTTGTGATCCGTCTTAATAAAACCTCTAGGTGTGCGTGGATGTCTGTCGCTAACTTAGATTTAGCGTTGAATTAAATAACACTTTTGAGCTGCAGCCAGCTCTTTTGCTTTCCCTTACCACAGATGGTAGGATGTCTGTTGTTATGGTTACATTCGTCCAGACTTTATGAACTCGATGGCCGATCTTCGGAGTGACACTAAGCATATTGTCAACTCATCAAAAGACAGAGCCGGAGCGGGCCATCATCTCCAGATCTCTGCTGATGAAGATTGATGGCTCTTTCGTACCGTGACTGGGCTAAAAACGGGACGCTGATCTGGCAAATTCGCTTTACATCAAGGCTCGCTCCAAAAGTGTGTGTCTGTGTATGCTTTCCTGCTGTCTCTCACACAGTTGGATGCAGACTTGGACCGCCGCAACTTTTTCCCTAAGCCAAACTGCCTTCTGCATTACAGTCGGGTCACCCACAGGTTTCTGACCCACTGACCACGAGCTCTGTCGGGCTCTCTGTCATCCAGGACAGAATGAGGTTGTGACCTTGACAACCAGTCACCCAAACCTTTCCCCAAAGAAAGTATAAAGTGAAAGTCAATTGTTCGTTCCATTGCAACATCAGTGCCCAGCAGCAGATCTACGCCACCACCATTTTGGACTAAAAGCGACTACCGGACACCAGTAAAACGTCCATCTACAAAGTGCCGAACAAAAGTAAAACAATATTTCTATTCTATTGTCATATATTTAATGTCTCTACCACAGCTCCATCTTGCGGCTGTTGTTTCACCTCTTTGTTTCTAAAATCTTTGGCTCCTCTGAGATTCCTCTTGGACTTCCTGTCCCTATCTCGCCATCTCCAAAGGACTCCATATTTTTTTGGCGTGAAACAGATACGTTGAAATACAAGGAGCGGTGTCATTTTTCATGTGCATGTGATTGTGAATCAATCTCCACGGCCCGACCTCGTCTCCCGCTCCGACGCAGAACTCTCATATTGCCGGAGCTCATTACAGGCTAAAGTAGAAGCAGCAGATCAAGGGAGCTCCCCCCACGCAGGTTAATTTCCTCGACTAACCAAATCTCCTACATCAAATGGATCATCTTTCACTCCACCTAAGCTCCGGAGCTCTGAAGTCTGCGACTGAAACTCGGAGGACCTCCAACTTTTACTTTGAAGTCGCAGAAATCAAAGAGCAACAATACCTTAAAAAAGGCATTTTGTAAGGAAGATAAGCTTATCAAATGGACTGCAATTTCCTTATGAAAGTTAGACTCGGCTATAATCTTGAAAGGGCTAAAATTCTGAATGACCCCCCTGTCCCTGTTGCAGTTCTCAATCACCATTGCGGATTTTGCTGAGTCACAGTGCAGCGCCCATATTTCCCAGCTATTGTGATGGACTTCCTGACCTCCCCTCCTCTAGGTTTTATGTCCTCGCCGTAAAGTTGCACTTCCCAGTTGCTGACACACGCCCATGCCCCCTTCCACAGCTGGTCACGGTGATGCCGGGAATAATCGAGGTCAGCTCGGCCTTCGACCTGACGCCCCACCATCTGTAAGGCTTTTCCCGGCCTGGTCTGGGTGTACTAGAACAGCAAGGTTGTAGATGCAGGGGTTAGTCATTCACGTTTTGGGAGGAAGTCAGGGTGGGGTCCAGGGAAGTACTTCCTCGGATAGTGCTGTTCTCACACGTCATATTCAGGGTATGACATACTCAAGCTTTCCTTCCTGGTTATCCAGAATTGAGTAATGATAAGACTGATAAATCAATACAATAGGACAAAAATACAAAAGAATAGAATAAAAATAGAATAGAATAGAGCCGAGGACGTCAGGACAGAAGAGGTAAAGAGCGCCAAATTGAACAGAACATTCGTCAATTCCCACTGCGGGTGTCGAAAGGCTCTCTGATCTGCAGTTTAGCTCTCGGTCCACAGAAGCAGCAGCAGGAACGAACCCGGAGTCTCCAAAAAAAGAGGTCAACCTTCTGTTTGGATAAAAGCTCACTCCAGCTGATCAATGCTCTCTTGGAGTAGATGGCAGAAAGTCTGGAGATCAAAAGGCTTCTGCTCCAAAAAGTCTGAAATGTGTAACATCTGAGTTGTTCCCCCTTCTTTTGAAACCGTAAAACTTTCAGACTTTATCAAATGTGAAGAGCTTTGGCCGGTCGTTTTTAAGAGCTTGGAAACGGCCCGGAAAGTATTTCAAAGACACGTGAGGAAGGGTTTTTTAAGAAATTCCAAACTTTTGTGTAAAGCCATAGAATTCAAAAAGTTTGTACATGGTCCTGAGACGCCTTTTTATTCGCCTTTTTAAGTTTCATTGTGTGACCTTCAGTATTCAAAAACAGTCATCATGCTGATGCATGAGTCCGAATCACAGACAAGCTTAGAGAACCACAACGTGTGCCCAGTTTTCTATTCAACGCCCCAGGCGTGCCTGGAACCAACAGCTCTCCGAACACTTATGCTACTGGTTGGCCCGTGTGCAGGAAGTCAAAGAGTTGAGGACATCCAAAGTGGTGGGATATTGTCACGCCTTCCTAAAGCAGCTGATGACCTTATGACATCTAATGCATGACTTAAACAACAGGAGGATTTGGTAGTTTATATTCCTGCCAATTCATCAGAAAAGGCATAAAATGTTGCTTGCATGGAGGCAGTTTAAGAAATGTTATTACAACAAGGGCTGTCAAAGTTAATGCAATCATAAAAATAAATAAATCATGTTATGATTTGAGCATATTTGTTATGCTAAATGCAGTACCTGTGAGGGTTTCTGGACAATATTTGTCATAGTTTTGTGTTGTTAATTGATTTCCAATAATAAATATATACATACATTTGCATAAAGCAGCATATTTGTCCACTCCCATGTTGATAAGAGTATCAAATACTTGACAAATCTCCCTTTAAGGTACATTTTGAACAGATAAAAAATGTGTGATTAATCGCGATTAACTATGGAGAATCATGCAAAATATTTGAATCGATTGCAGCCCTAACCTTTCTACAAGACAACAGCATGACGATAGCTTATTATATCCACAGGGCCGTGTGCTTAACTGTTTGACGGAACATGTGGTTTTCCATCAATGTCTCCTGTGAGGCTCTGAAAATGAACAACACCCCGCTACGCAAATCTAGATACAGGAACCAGGCTTATAGAGGCAGAAATAGCTTCCATGTGTGGCTTATCTGCGCTGCATCCCAACAATAGAGCCATGAATACTCCCCTAGATTGAGATCTATCTAGCTGGACTAATGACAATGGCCACAGTTTCAACCCCGGTGATCCGGCACTTAACCAATGACCTAATCCCTCCTCGAGCAGCACCTAAAGATAACCTCGCCAGTAAACGTTTTCTCTAAGTGCTGTGCCACTGGCCTCCTGAGCGAGCTCAAAACAGCCAAGGTGTTGAAAGTCCTCCACCTCACTGACGTGTACTTCTTGGCAGAGGCCGCCACGCAGCCCGTATGCCAGCCCCCGGCTCTTAACACGGGCCGACTGGAACTGTGCGCCCAGTCCGGTAAATGACGTCAGAGAAAGTGGCACCACCGGAAAACAGCGGCGCTGTAACAGCCGGGAAACTGACGACGAGTTACCTGTTACTCAACATCACTCAATGCACTAATTGTTTGTCACTGTACCAAGTGTCCAATCACATTAACGGCTGCTGCGATAAAGAGAGAGTCTGCAGCCTCAGCGTTTCACTTGGCAAACTCGCGTCACACGGAGATTTTCTCTTCTGGCAGAGCTCTTTATATTCTGCAAATTCAAAGCCGACTGCCAGGTAGTGAGGGGAAAGGAATGGTCCACGCACAGATCGAGTTTAGATTCACTCAAAAGAGTCTTCTCAAGTGGCACGAAATGCAAAACAGTGGAATTACTGCACTTTAAAGTTTGAAGGTTTAGACTCTGAGGGGTCTCCTGAGCGCTGTAACTCAAAACCTGAAAACTGTGACAGGAAATGCAGTTATAGCTCCACCGTGACAATCAATGGTGCTGTAATTATCCCTGATGGCCAGTAGCCGGAAGGATGATGATGATATAGGATACAGACGTGCACCAGCACACACACGCTTCCTGAAAATAAGCTACACGCACACACACACGCCGTTCATCAGGAACAACAGGTCAAGGAGGTTTGATCCACTCTCTTGACACAGAGGAGGAAGACGGGGGAAGAAAGAAGAAGAAGAAGAGAGATGGAGACAGAAACGGAGAGAAGAGTTGCTTCCCCTCGTCAGTAAAAGGCGATGAGAGGAGCAGCTGTCGGGAGCTTCCTTTTTGGCTCCGTAAATCCACACGCCCCGCACATCTTTATTCAATCGCTCAGTCAGAGTCCTCCTGGGTGGGGTGATGATGGAGGGCAATTATGGCGACACCTCGCCGACACCCCGCGGCTCACCTCACATCGTCTTCCTGCTTCCCCGTGCCTGTGCCGCCGCCCTGCACTCCAGCACGGTTACCACAGGGGGTGCCCCACCATTAACCGGCTTCCTGACCCATTTGTCTATTGGGTGGGGGCGCTGCACGGGGAGGATGCACTGGGTGTGCGGACAGTGGAGTCATGGGGAGAGAAGGAGAGGAGGGTGGTTGTGTTTTGGCATCGAACACCGAGGCCCTTTCTCTTTTTTTCCCCCCTCCTTCCTGTGGTTTTATGGCCTACTTACCGGTAGCAGACTTTCATCTGGCTATGAGAGGGGGATCTCTGGCAGATCTGTTGCAGAGATTTTGACAAGGGGGCTCCAGGAGGAAAGGCAACAGGGCTCCTGTGCTGGACCGGATGGCTCAGGGGGGCATGCAACTTCTGGGGTGATTTAACACCCCTGGGTGGCCCATTAAGGTGTGTGTTAGGCCGGCCTGGCTGTTGACCAGATTGTTCGAGGGCAGAATATTCTCAAGTCACGTGACGAATAAACGACACGAAAATGCGAAATACTCGCCTGCAAATATTATACGTTTAGGGCTTTTTATTGTGAAAGGTAAGAACGGAAGGAGTGGATCTGGTCTGCGCTGCCTTTGACAATGTTGAGTAATAAGGTTTTCCGTCTTGGTTCGGACTACGGAGCCTCTGTGTTGTTGTTTCATAAATACAGGCGCAACTCCAGGTCTAGGCAGATGGCCACCCATCCAGAGCTTGGTTCTGCCCAAGGTGTCTACCTGATAAAGGGACGTTTTTTCTTGCCACTGTCACAACCAAGTGCATGCTCAAGGCAAATTTCTTGTTGGGTCTCTAAATTATAGAGTACGGTCTAGACCTGCTCTATATGAAAAGTGTCTTGCGATAACTTCTGTTATGATTGGACGCTATTTAAAAACAAATTGAAATCAAACTCAACCCGTTCTGTACAACATGATTGGTTGATGCCTTTATTTGCGGTGCGAAAGCTCAGAAAAATTAACCTCGTTCTGAAAAATAAGTATGTTGCTTTTTCGCCGCGCAATATAGAATCAGTGACGGGACAATCAACATCCAACCTTTCGTAAACTGTTGTCTGGGAGCTTATTAACGTGCAAGAAACTTACAGAGCAAACCTGAAACCAATTAATCAATTAGCTGAGCAGGTTTTTAACGAGTTAAACCGGCACCACACACGTAGAGCAGCAGCAGCACAGAAAAATCAAACATTTATTGCAAGTTTGCGTCACTACATTTGATTAAATGTACCTTATGGAACAGTAATCTATATGGTAATTCAACCGTGGAGCAAAAACTGGACTCCACAAGCCTGTTTCGCACAGATGGAACCAGATGTTAGAAACCACGCTGAATTAAATGTGACGTGGAAAATTCAAATATGCATAAGTGCTCTGCAAATTTAATTCTCAATAATGGCGTCTATTATGGAGCGGTTCGTACAAAGCAGCTGCAAAAATGGTTCCTATTGTAGTCGGCGTGACTCTCAGTCATCAGCGGAGGATGGGTTTCATTACGGAGCGGGGCCACCCAGGCTCCAAGCTTTAAATCCACATATGTGATCTACAGTACATTGTATTATAATCTACTATATGTGGATTTACTTCCAAAGCCTGACATTATGGGTTATGGCAGGAGCTCTCATCACCTGCTTTGTTACAAAGCATAACAGAAACTGATGGATGTGGAGGGTTGAGAGAAAAGGGGAAACAAAATCGGGAGTTGTTCCGTTTATGTTCACTCTTGGGTTTTGCATGTTTAGTTCATTTTTAAATACATTTTACTCAGAGAAAGCAAGAGCCTTATGTTTGTAATTGTGTTGAGTGAATATGTATAAGTTCAAACGTGGGAGGTAGTGTGGGTAAACCTTCTGCCCTTTCTGTAGTCCCAGAGCCTGAGGCGAAAGTCAAGCACACATTAAGCGCTGTGATCTGGATCACGTGAGAGAGGCACGGACTGACACACGGAGTTGGAAAGAAAGTCGGTAGAAGGAGGGCAAAAAGTCTGATCCGTGCTCTGTAAATCACGCTGGGACTGTTGTCAAAACATCACTGGGTCTCCATGTGCCTCAAAGCCTTTATGTGTGGGAGGGAGAGGGAGTACTGTATGTGGCGTATCTGTGCTTGTAGGTCAGTGTGTGGGTGGGCAAAACTCCCAGCCGACCTCTTTTTTTTTATTTTCTCCTGGTCCGTCTTTGTATCAGTAAAGTGTGCCATTCTGTAGATGCTCAGCCGCTTCGGGAACTGTTCTGGTTTTTGACTTTGAGCAGCCGCAGCGTCTGGACCGAATAAGTGTGTTTGTGCGTTGATGCACCGCTACCTTTCTATACTGTAATCACAGAGGACATGAATCATAATGTATGGTTGCAGGGAAAGTGATCGGCTCATACGATACATGTCGTAAAACAAGTTTTGTTTTTACAGTGTACAAAGGAAGATAATTACTTGATGGGACGATTGGAGAGAATAATCAATCTGTACATCCTACATTTCCCAGAATGCAACAAATAGCATCTTTCTACTTGAACCTCTCTGCCTGGTAAACGTCCGTTTCTTCTGCACCCCAGTTTTTAACGTAGACTTTCTGTTTTTTAGCCTTGAAGACCAAGCCAAGATAATTGATGACATCATTTACTTTTTTTGTCAAACTACTATTTCCAAAATCAACAACGAAGGTGTCTCAATGCACCATTAGTCAAAGGACATGTCCTGGTTAAATACAGGATCAAGGAAAGCCACTCTGAGCCACAAGTTACCTACACCGTGTCATTTATCATTGAAAAAATACATTGTATTGTTTGCTTTTCCATTTGACAGGTGTTTGTTTGGGAGCTTGCCTGCAGCCATTCGGTTTTTGGTGAGGCTCTCGGCCTCTCCACCAAGCGCTTCAGCATTTCCCCCCGCTGGTATACAGTATATAAACATTTAGACTTCATTGGGTAATTTTCCTGTCAAAGAGAGATTATGTGTCTGCTCCACATTTCTCTCTGGTCTCCTCAGAGAAGTGTGTCACCAAAAAAATGGATTCAAACAGAAATCAGATCACTTTTTGTTTTTCTCTGCAGTGCAAATATTTTGGGAGTGGGGAGATTGGGTTTCACATTTTTTTTTTTTTACTCTCACCGCCCCATCGCTCCAAATTGTCGTATTGGAAAAAAGCCTCCACGTGGAGTCTGAGCCAGGAAAGTTTTCCCCCGAGCTGCAGCCTCGGTCTGTTTTTATGGTGCGCTGAGAGGCTAATTGGCTTTGCAGACGGCCTTTCCCCGCAGTGACCCACGGTGCTAACGGCCTCCGCGCTCATCCACGCTGTGACAGCTTCACTTCAGCTAGCTGACTGGCCTAGGAAAATGTGCGGGGTCAGAAGAACTTTGATTGAATGTGTGTGTTTGAGTGGGCAGACAGGTGAGGGAGTCTCCGCAATGAGTCACTTTCTATCCAGAAATCTGCCTCAGCAGCTTCTTTAGAAAACTCACGTTTCCACCTGATGCGCTTGCAAATAAAAGACTGAGTGGGATGCTTTTATGTCTTCCACTTGTCATTTCTGCCTGTCTTTGGCTTTCTGCTCTGATAGAAATGGATTAGAGCGTTTCATGTCTCTGACAGAGTTTTAAAGCCAAACCTCCTACGTGCAACTGAATCACTCCTCAAGAGAGACCTTTACCGTCGGGGAAGGAGGACAATTTGTTTTTATTTTATTTGTTTTAACCGCCAGACTCCCACTAGTGTACTGACACGGTGGTATTATACTGTAATCCTACGTGGGAGGCAAACCTGCGCCAAATGACATTTAGCATTTTTAGCATTGATTAATTTGTTATAATGGTAACTTACATGATGCAACCTACCTGCCACTACATGACTTATCATGCTTCAGGCTGAGTGTGATGGTAGGGGGGGAAACATGTGAGCGCCCGGTAGACGGGGAGGGGAGTGGGAAACAAAGATGGCCTCTGCAAATGAGCTGTGACCTGAGGCCGCGGAGAGGTGGGAGTCCCGTGAGGGGATGTGGGCCAAACGAGGGCAGGGGGAGGGAATGTGAGACCGTGTATGGGTGTGTGTGTGGATGCATCGGTCTTACATGGAAAGGGGATCGTGTATGTGTGTGCGTGTTAATCCTCTAAGACACCCTGTCTGAGTGCAAGTAGGTCACTTTTTTACTCCGTTTAATTATGTTTTGTCAAAGAGGGTTTAGGTTATGGGGTTTTGGGAGCACCGGGTTGCAAAGTGTACATAAACAAAACATGTGCAATTGCACAGACAGAAACACTGCGATGCTCAACTTGTACAGGACATGTACTCAAAACACACTTTGTATATCTGGGAAAACTACCCGCATGAACAAAAAATCATAATTTTGGAGCCTAAATTTGTAATTTCTTTTGAGAAATAGCCGTAAATTAGCATAATGCATAGCCTTCTATACAGTTTACCATGTCATTTATATTAAATCCAATACATTCCATGAACACACACACAAGTTCAGCCTCATTTAATATAGTTTTCAAAGCCCCTGGTGATTGACAGCTGCTTAGCCATAAACATATCAGCACCAGTTCAAGTACAGATTTTGAAAATAATATGCGTGTAATCCTCTCACTAAGAAGCAACCATAATGTTTGTGGAAAGAATGTAAACTTATTCTGCACTTGGCAACCACAGCGGCTACGGGACTTTCCTTACACTCTGGCTGCAATTACATGGAGCGATTTCTTCTAATCAATACCATCAGTGACTATGTTTAAGTGCACACTAATATTCCACTATTATTCCAAATATGACAATATTCAGAGTGCACTCTGTTCTGTTAAGTGGAACTATAGTGAGGTTACATTAGAGGATGTTACACGGACCTTCTATGGGTGAACACTTCCGGGTCAGCATAATAAACGGACTACGTTACTACACCGTTGAGCCGACTCGCTGTCTACTTAATCTGCACTCTTACACACACAGTAACGTAACATGGTGTCAGAAGAAACACGGAAAAGCAGAGAAGAAGTAAAGAAAAACTAAACCTGAAAACCGACAGAAAATGGACGGAGGTGCGGTGTTGCCACCGAGAGTGGGCGGAAGCGCCACGGTGCAGCAGTTAGCGCCGCCAGGCAAGTTTGACTTTACCAATGCTAACGAATGGCCGAGATGGATGAAGAGCTATGAACGCTACAGAATAGCAACTGAATTGGACAAAAAATCACAGGAATTCCAAGTGAATGCTTTCATGTATGCTGCTGGAGACGACGCAGAAGATATCTTAAACGTGCTGCCGCTCACAGAGGAGCAGAAAAAGTCATACGATGCTGTTACGCGGGCTTTTACGGCGCATTGCGTGAGCAAGCGGAACGTCATCCTTGAAAGAGCACGCTTCAACCGGAGGAGTCAAGAGCCGGGTGAGAGCGTGGAATCTTTTATAACAGCTGTACATACACTGGCGGAACACTGTGAGTTCGGAGCTCTGAGAGACCAGTTAATCAGGGACCGAATTGTTGTCGGCATAAGAGATGCTAAGCTGTCGGAAAGCTTACAGCTAGACGCTGATTTGACATTGGGAAAGGCCATGACGAGAGTGAGGCAGAGTGCAGCGGTGAAAAAGCAACAGCCTGTGCTGCGGGGGACAGAGCAGACGACGGGACATGTTGAGGCTGTACACAAAAAGTACAATAAGGTACCAAAGACGGCAAAAGGAAAAACCGACACACCGTCATCAGGATGCAGCAGGTGTGGACAAATGAAAAAACATTTCTGGAAAGACTGCCCTGCTCAGGATGCCGAGTGTAGGAAGTGTCATAAAAAAGGACACTTTGCAAAGAAATGCAGGTCAAGCAGCGGCGTCCACGACATCACAGATGTACAGACAGGGAGCAATGAGGAGGATTTCGCTTTCCTGGGAGAAATGTGCTCTGATGAGGAGGAGGAGTGGATGGAACTGTTGCAGCTGAACAGGGAAAATACTGTTTTTAAACTGGATACTGGAGCCACTGTTACAGCAATCCCAAGCAGCACCTACTCCATCAAAAGTCACGGGACACTGCAGCCGCCAGGAAAAGTGCTGTATGGACCAGGAAATCACAAACTGGACGTTAAAGGACGTTTCAAAGGCAAGTTGAACTTTGAAAGTAAAACAACAGAACAGGACATTTATGTTGTTGTTGGGCTGTCCAAGCCACTACTGGGTCTTCCTGCATTAAAAGCTCTTGCCCTGATAAAGCGTGTCTGCACAGTGCAGGCACATCAGGAGGATTTTAAAGCGCAGTACCCCGCAGTGTTTTCCGGTTTGGGGAAATTAAAGGAGCCCTACAAGATTGAGCTGGAGCCAGGAGCGGTTCCATACGCTCTGTCATCGCCACGTCGGGTGCCCCTGCCCATGCGTGATAAAGTGAGAGCAGAACTGAATCGCATGGAGGACATGGGAGTGATCTCCAAAGTGACCCAACCTACAACATGGTGCGCTGGTATGGTTGTGGCACCGAAGGCGCAGCCAGGAAAGATACGGCTGTGTGTGGATCTAACACACCTGAACAAGTGGGTGCGGCGAGAGAGACACATACTCCCAGCAGTCGACCATACACTAGCTATGTTGGCTGGGGCGAAAGTCTTCACGAAGCTGGATGCCACCTCCGGCTTCTGGCAAATCCCCTTGTCAGAGGAGAGCTCGCTCCTCACAACATTCATCACCCCATCCGGACGCTACGCATTCAACCGACTGCCATTCGGGATCTCATCGGCCCCAGAGCATTTCCAGCGTCGCATGTCACAGATGCTGGAGGGGTGCGAAGGAGTCGTGTGTCATGCGGACGACATCGTCGTGTATGGTGAGGACATGCAGCAACACAACGAGAGACTGCACCAGGTCCTGATGAGGCTGAGAAAAGAGGGACTCACGCTAAATGAAAAATGCGTGTTCGCTAAAGACAGCATCATGTTCCTGGGTCACCGTGTCACAGCAGATGGCGTGACACCCGATCCAGACAAGGTTAGAGCTATTATGGAGATGCCTGAACCTACCGGGGTCGAAGGAGTGAGGAGAGTGATGGGGATGGCCAACTATCTGGGCAAGTTTCTACCCCACCTTGCATCATACACGCGACCAATCAAAGATCTGCTCAGTGAGAAAAATGAGTGGTGCTGGGAGGCGCCACAAAAAGAGTCATTTCAGAGACTGAAAAATGAACTGAGTTCACCACGAGTGCTAGCTCCATACTCACCGATAGCAGAGACATGCGTATCAGCTGATGCCTCGTCCTTTGGCTTAGGGGGTGTCCTGAATCAACGACAAACAGATGGGACATGGAGACCAATTGTGTTCATCTCCAGAGGTCTCTCCGAGGCTGAAAAACATTATGCACAGATCGAAAAAGAGGCTTTGGCAGCTACATGGGCATGTGAGCGCCTGTCACCCTATCTGCTGGGACTGCAGTTCAAACTAGAGACAGATCATAAGCCTCTAGTGCCACTGTTGAGTACAAAGGCACTAGATGAGCTCCCGCCCAGAGTGCTGAGGTTCCGACTGAGGCTGATGAAGTTCACCTTCGACATCGTGCATGTGCCCGGAAAACGCTTGATAACAGCGGACACGTTATCAAGAGCCCCGATGAAACACATGTTCACACAAGATGAAAAAGACAATGAGGCAGAAGTCAAGGTGTTTGTGGACTCTGTCGTCCATAGCCTTCCTGCTACAGAGGCAAGATTAAAGGGAATCCAAGAGAAACAGGCAGCTGACCCTACATGTGCAAAGCTCATCGAGTACTGTCAGACTGAGTGGCCTGAGAAACACGCCCTCCCTCCAGAGCTGGGGCCATACTGGCCTGAAAGAGAAACCCTCACATTGGCGGGAGAGCTGCTCCTCAGAGGTCAAAGAATCGTGATACCCCACAGCATGAGGCCAGAGATTCTTCGTGACCTTCATAGCGGCCACCAAGGTATAGTCAAGTGCAGAGCGAGAGCCCGCCAGTCCGTCTGGTGGCCGGGACTGTCTGTACACATCAGTCAGCTGGTGGAACACTGCAATACATGTTCACAGCACAGAGCAGAGCACAGAGAGCCTCTGCTTACAACTCCGGTGCAAGCTAGACCCTGGCAAAGAGTGGGTACAGACTTATTCTTCTGGGAGAAAAAGACTTATCTCCTAGTAGTGGATTACTTTTCACGCTACATTGAAGTAGCCCACCTCAACGTCGCCACTGCCAACACAGTTATCGCAGCCCTGAAAGAGGCGTTCAGCCGCCACGGTATACCAGAGACAGTTATGTCAGATAACGGACCACAATACAGCTGTGAACTATTCAAAGACTTTGCCACTGAGTATGGTTTTACACATGTCACCAGCAGCCCTAGGCATCCACAAGCGAACGGAGAAGCCGAGCGTGCTGTGGCGACTATTAAAAGTCTGTGGAAAGGAGGAGAGGAGAAGCTAAAAGCTTTGATGACATACCGCGCAACACCTCTTGAATGCGGTTACTCCCCTGCACAACTCCTCATGGGGAGACAGCTACGTACCACCATACCACAGCTCCCAGCGAGTCTTCATCCCCGCTGGCCGAATATCAGAGGGTTCAGGAAATCAGAGAAGCGCGCAAAGGAGAACCAACGACGCAACTACAACCTGCGGCACAGAGCCCGCCCTCTGCCACCACTGCAGGCTGGCCAAAATGTATGGCTGGCAAAAGAGAAAAGACCAGGGACAGTTGTTCAACATGCCACAACACCCAGATCTTATATTATTGACACTGATGAAGGACAGGTCAGGAGAAACCGCACACAGGTTCGCACAGTAAACCATCCAGAAGTGCAGTCAACACCACCTGATACACCTGTCACACCCTCAGAGCCAGTTAACACAGAGACACACACTCAAGAGACAAACACACCATATGTGACTAGCTCAGGCCGAGTGTCACGCCCACCTGTGCGTATGGACTTGTAAGTGAGTTATTGGGTGGGGGGAAAAGAAAAGGGAAAATTGTTGGAAATAAATGTTTTCTATTTTCTGTTTATTAATGATAGAAAAATGTGATAAGACATTCTAGGTGTTTCAGAGGTCAATGTCTGAGTTCAGTGCTAAGATACCTGTAAGAGGATGTTATTACGGCAGAGTTGAAGATGTTAAAAGAGGGTGGTGTTCTTACTTAAAAGGGGAGGTGTTCTGTTAAGTGGAACTATAGTGAGGTTACATTAGAGGATGTTACACGGACCTTCTATGGGTGAACACTTCCGGGTCAGGATAATAAACGGACTACGTTACTACACCGTTGAGCCGACTCGCTGTCTACTTAATCTGCACTCTTACACACACAGTAACGTAACACACTCCATCATGTTTTCTCTACTGGAAGGCACCCTAGAGGGCACTCCATCATGTTTTCTCTACTGGAAGGCACCCTAGAGGGCACTTCATCGTGTTTTCTCTACTGGAAGGGCACCCTAGAGGGCACTTCATCATGTTTTCTCTACTGGAAGGGCACCCTAGAGGGCACTTCATCGTGTTTTCTCTACTGGAAGGGCACCCTAGAGGGCACTTCATCGTGTTTTCTCTACTGGAAGGGCACCCTAGAGGGCACTTCATCGTGTTTTCTCTACTGGAAGGGCACCCTAGAGGGCACTTCATCATGTTTTCTCTACTGGAAGTGCACCATAGAGTGCACTTCATCATGTTTTCTCTACTGGAAGGGCACCCTAGAGGGCACTTCATCATGTTTTCTCTACTGGAAGGCACCCTAGAGGGCACTTCATCATGTTTTCTCTACTGGAAGGGCACCATGGAGGGTACTTCATCACGTTTTCTCTACTAGACGGGCACCTTGGAGGGTACGTTATCGTGTTTTCTCTACTCGAAAGGCACCCTAGAGGGTACTTCATCAGGTTTTCTCGACTGGAAGGGCACCCTAGAGGGCACTTCATCGTGTTTGCTCTACTGGAAGGGCACCTTGGAGGGTATTTCATCATGTTTTCTCTACTGGAAGGGCACCCTAGAGTGCACTTCATGTTTTCTCCACTGGAAGGGCACCCTAGAGGGCACTTCATTGTGTTTTCTCTACTGGAAGGGCACCCTAGAGGGCACTTCCACTCTTCTACAGTTTGGATAAGGTATGCAAGATGCATCCTCTCGGGACCAAGAATGTGTGTGCCAAATTTATTTGGCAATCCACCCACTAGTTCCACATCATACATACACCTGCACACACACTTGCACTGCATCCTATGTGTGGCACCTTCCCATAACAACATCCACTCCCAAACCCCAAACCCTAAACCAAACCACTAACTGTACAACAGCCTCTTCTCAAAGTCAGAACCAACCGCAGTGACATCAACGTCCACAAGATATCTGAGAGTCCGTCCAGTTAGGATGAGTCCTCAAGTGCACCACAGTGTGACATATCTGACATAACTGGAGCACGAATACAGCTGTTTTCTATTCTGTTCGACTTTGTCCAACTTTACTCGTCAATAAAGGGGCTTTTCTGTACTGTTTTTCTGTCATTAACACCTTCTAGTATGGCATTATTGTGTGTTTAACATTAGATTTACCAGCCTGAAGACAGAACGTTCAGTTTCCAAAACATCTCAGTTGTATATTTTATCAACAGATATGTTTCACAACCTTGCCTCCTCGCTCTAATGGATATGTCAAGCTCTTGTTTTAGTATTTACCTGATGCAAGAAGAAAAGTTGATTATTTTTTGTGGTTCCACGTGCTCTGTAAAGCGGCGCATCAGCTCATTTCATCAGCAAACAGAGCGGGCTTGAGTTTCAACAACACGCTGCACCATCTTGGTCCAGGTTGAATTAGCTGTCAAAAGTGATTGTCTGGGCCGAACAGGACGTTGTGTTCAAATACAAATTGGTCTCAGCTGTCTGTGTGTGTATATGTGTGATCGGGAGACATAAAAAAGGGGCTACAGTGGTTGATTTGGCGCTCGTGTGTTTGCAGTGGTCGTGACCCTGCAGCTCCAGCATGTTTATGAGCTGCCGTTCTGTGCTGAGCTCATCACTCGGACCATTAAGGTATCCACATTCACATGGTTACAGAGACGCACACATCTAGATAAAGAAGTCTGCATGAAAATCCCCTGAATTTATATGATTAATGTTGCTATATCAACAGCAGAGCTACACAGTGTCAGATAACCAGAAGCAGACAGCGGAGCAACGCTGACTCTGCAGACTTGGTCATCATGGCAACAGTTACTACGCTGGTTTTAAGGCTCTCGCTCTGCTCTGAATTATCAAACGACATAATTCATTTAAATCTGTGGTATTTATGTGCTTTTATAAAAATCTATCTTGATGCTAAGGCAAATTTTAAAGTCAGAAACAGGGAGTACAAAGATACACCACTCAAAAGACGTGTGACTGTGTGTCTCATTGCCTCTCTTTTCAACCACAGCTGATGTTAATAGGTGGCTTGTTAAGTGCTGCTGCTTCCAGTGTTGGTGTTCTCTCTCTCTTTAGATCTGTCCAGAGGCCTGTACTACGAAGCGAGTTCAACATACCCAGGGTATCTTCACATTTTCCACTGGTCCGTTTCAATTTGGACCTGTGAAGACTTCTATGCTGTATGACTTATTTGTGCAACCACATCTCATGGGATGGCGTATAAATAGCATGATATTACAAGGATATTTCGCATGTCATGAGGACGCATTTTAGCCTTTTCGCGTGTCATTTTTACACCACGCAACAAAACTACGGTAACAGCCAGATTTAGGCAACGAAATCACTTAGTTAGCTTTAGGAAAAACATCATCAGGCTTAAAATAAGTACCTAAACTAAGTAAAATACGTACGGAAACAACGTAACATACGTCACAAACGTCACTAAAAACCACGTCACAAACGTCAGTGACGTAACTTCAAAAAAAGTTCTCCCTTTAAAAATGAAATTATAAAAAATTATAGGCCTGGAGTAATATATTTTTGTGCATCAGATCCTCGTATAATCAAAACAACTTTTTTTATTTTTTTTCCTGTGGACTTAAAAAACATCCGTCACATTGCTTTCCAGCACAAACAGATGATGCTTTATGGCACAAAACCAAAGAAGGTACAACTCTTCAAGAAAAAGTCTTTCTAACTTTTGATACGTCACTACCTCTGAGTGTAGCATATGTACACGGGTGCATTTACATTGCAGTCAATGCATGGCGTACAAATGACACGCCAAAAGCAAGTACGCCGTTCGTACTGCGCACAAAATGACTCGCGAATTACCGTGTCATTCATACGGCATTTAGTGCGACCGGGCTGGATTTGTGTGAAGTTTTTATGGACGTTTCGACACACTTTTGACGCGGTCTCCATCTCAAAACTGTTCAAGCTCCTTCAAGCCTCAAACTTTTCCACGTTTCAAACCTACATATGGTGAGATACTCAAATAACACAGCGTTTCTTTAAGAGGACATGTGTGGCGATAGCAACAGCAGAACCAGTCGATGTCAGCATCTGGACGACCTCCTGGGGCCTTTTTTTATATCACATATCATATTGTGCCATGACTTGCATAATTTTTTTTAAATAATGTCACACAGAAACCAAAGTCAGATATCGTTGATGAGTCTTACTGAACCACATAATGGAAAAGCATGTTCCACCGAAACAGCACTGGTTTCATTCGCAAGATATCAGTAGGTCAAATCAGCGGTTATTTTGAAGGTTTGGCTTGCCTGGTCTGATGTTATCAGTGACTGACGCATTTGGCTGTCAGATGGCTGTAACTGCAAAGAATTAGGAGATCTCGATGTGTATCTACGCTGTTCTAACTGTTAAGTCCAGTCAAACTTAATCAGATTTCAAATATCGTTCACAATGCTGATGTTATTATATTTGGCCCTTTCTAATTTTCTTTCATTGCAACTTTGCAAAAAATTAGGGCATGCTCATTTTTTGTAAGATTACTTTTTCACAATCTGTTGACACTCTGAGCCCGAACTCTAACTGGCTGCCAGATTATTGTGTAATTTGAGCTGTTTAAGAGGCTAGTTAGCTCACAAGTCAACCCAACTCCACATTTTAAACCCAAAAACAATGAAAATGTGTCTTCACACATGCATATACATATATTGTAAGTGCGTGTAGCTTATGTCACGTGCGTAAAAAGACGCTTGAGAATACCAGGCAGTGTCGTTTTTGTTTGTGCAGACGTGGCCCTGACCACCTCTGAAGCCCCAGAAACTGTCCAGCTGCTTCACACTGATTCACATCTGGGACGAGTCTGGTAGCGGTTAGGACGCTCCCACATGCGCTCCCACATACTCGAGGGCGCACAGTAAATCCCCTTACACATCCATACATGCAGGAGACGTTTCCACTATGAGGGAAAATGCCTACCTCAGCGATGTACAATTGTTTTTGTACCACGGCCTTGTTGTGGCCCGTGACCTCCTTTTTCAATTCTGTAAAATGTGAACAGATTCCGAGGAAAAGCGGGGAGAGCTTTCCCAGCGGAACGGGGGTGAATAAACACACCAGATTTCCTCTCCTCTTTTTTTTCCCTTCATCTCCTTCCCTACTCTCTTCTTCTACCTATACAACTCCATCAGTGTGTGTACGCTCCAGTGAGACTGACCCACTTGGCAGAGCACCAGCAGTGTAGTTAGAGCAGGATAAACACAGTAACCCACAGCCATCAGGTACTGTATATAGGAAAAATGTGGCATTGTTTGATTCTTAATTTTGCAACTGTGGGTGCATAAGTCCATATTTAATCACATTTGTTCTAAACCTTATTAACCTTAACCTTATTAATACAAAGCATGTCTACTTGCAACCCCACATCACGAGTTGAGTACAATCAAGTAGTCATTTTCCCCTTTTTGGGACAGTTTCATTTGAATGGGCCAGTTTTTTAAATGCCTGTAGAGAGGAGTACAACAACGGATTAGGGCCATTGGAGGTAAAGAAATAATAATTACGATTAAAGTCGTAAATTAATGAGAAAAAAACTTGGATATTCTCTCAGATTAAAGTCACAAATTAAAGAGAAAAAACTTAGATATGCTGTCAGATTAAAGTCATAGATTAACGAGAAAAAACTTGGATATTTTCTCAAATTAAAGTGGCAAATTTACGAGAAAAAAACTCGGAAAATTTGCAAGATTATACATTCATAAATGTGTGCAAAACTGTGGTAGCGCCAGCCACCATCCACTATTTTTCCGTGTTTTTCCTCATAAATTTACCACTTTAATATCCAAGCTTGTTTTTCTTGTAAATTTAGTTTACAGTTTAGAGTTTTTTTCTCGGAATATTACCCCCTTCCTCCCGCTCCGTAACTATTTATTTTTTTACCCAGAATGACCCTAATATGCCGTAACAGAGAAGACTCAGTCAAAACACTGAAATAAATAAAAGTCTTAAAATGTAGATTTTTGGAATTGTCTCTGGAGGTTTGGAGGTTATATGTGAGTGGCTGATGTTATGAAAAACCACAGTGCAGACACAAACACCCTCATTTACCCACCCTTTCACACACACGGTCACATTGTTTGCCTCGTCTAGACACACACACACACACACGTAGAAATGCTTGCTTGCGTAGACTAACTACATACTCGAATGCACGTGCATTAACTAATACATGAACGCAGACGTGCACACACACAGTTAAAGCTCAACCGCCACACTCGCTCGCCCTCTCATCTGAAGCACAGGGCAGCCTGTCAGTGTGTGAAATGAGCTGGAAAAGAGCAAAAACACGAAGAGGAGAAGCGGTTGAGAGGAATTCATCGAGATCTCCCAAAAACGGGGGCAAAATTCGCCGCCTGACAAAAAACCCTCTCGCCGCACCGCACAGCCGGCAGCGAGCTCGCCTCGCAGGAATGCAAATACGCCTGAAAAATGATCAATGTGGGCACTTTTGGGTGAACTTGTCTTCTCGAAAGGCTTTACAACTGACTCACAGCTTTCCCCCTCTGGCGATGCAGCGGGACGTTGGCCTAATTGCGGTGACTCGCCATAGGCTTCGAGCGCGGCGAACGATACATCATCATTGGACATATGCATACAAACACTCGTGCACGTGCATGCCGGGTTTGCTGAGGCCTTGGCTGTGCCAAGATGTGATAAATCTATGTCTCCTCTAGGAGAACGTTTTCTTGCCTGTCACATAAAATCCACCCAAAGATCTGGTCTCATAGGAAATACTGGAGTACCTGTGTGTGTGTGTGTGTGTGTGTGTGTGTGTGTGTGTGTGTGTGTGTGTGTGTGTGTGTGTGTGGGCGCTTATAGGGTTGTTTTATTCTGGTAAACTGCCAGATGGGCGAAAACTTTTCCTCACAGAACAACACGAGTGCCAGAGAAGTTTCAACAATCAAAGGTCACTTTAGGAAACTTTTCTGTCTAAATTTCCCCCCGATGCCATGAATCTGGCGCTCGAGCCACGTCAAAACAAAGTATGTGGAAGTGTGTGTGCGAGAATAACTGAATGAAGCCATTATGCTTATGATGCTGGGCATTGTGTGGTCACACAGGAGTCCGCAGTCGCCCACCCCCACCGTCCCTCCTTTAGTTACACTCACACAGCGGGCCTTGTTGACTTTGGTTGGACTGGCGGTGTCGCGCAGCGGGAGCGTAGCGCCGTGCTAGCGCTCATTTCGGGGTGGAAAGTCACCGCTGTCTTCCTCTCCAGAGAGAAACAGAAATAGGTGATCCCTGCTGCCAGAGACCCAGACCTTTAGGTTTCCAAAAAACCAACCCTTCACTGAGGACACCACTGTTCTTCTGTAAGTCAGTGAGTGCATTTGAATTACATTTTCACAGAGCTCAGAACCGTGATTTTGCTGGGGTTTAGTGATCGGAGATGGGATGCTAATAATCAAATCTGTTTTCCAATTAGTTGCGTATCTGTTGTAATTTTTTAAATATTCTCTTGAGGTTGTGGTTTACTGTGCATGTGCTGTAAACAAACACTGCATGTATTGTAAATAAACTCTCTGCATGTGCTTTGTTTTCATTTCTTTTAATGTATGTATGTATTTTTTTTTGCATGGGCTTTACAGAAACTCTTTACATGTGCTGTAAACAAACTCTCTGCATGTGCTGCAAACAAACTCTCTACATGTGCTGCAAACAAACTCTTTACGTGTGCTGTAAACAAACTCTTTACATGTGCTGCAAACAAACTCTCTACATGTGCTGTAAACAAACTCTCTACATGTGCTGCAAACAAACTCTTTACATGTGCTGTAAACAAACTCTTTACATGTGCTGCAAACAAACTCTTTACGTGTGCTGTAAACAAACTCTCTGCATGTGCTGCAAACAAACTCTCTACATGTGCTGTAAACAAACTCTCTGCATGTGCTGCAAACAAACTCTCTACATGTGCTGCAAACAAACTCTTTACGTGTGCTGTAAACAAACTCTTTACATGTGCTGCAAACAAACTCTTTACGTGTGCTGTAAACAAACTCTCTGCATGTGCTGTAAACAAACTCTCTGCATGTGCTGCAAACAAACTCTTTGCATGTGCTGTAAACAAACAAAAATTAGACCAGGAAGCAAAATACTGATGTTATTAATAACATAACATTGGTAAAGAACCGCTCTTCTGATGATAATAATAAATAACACCCACAGTCTTGTGTCAAACCTGTAATCTAGAATAGTCCGCCCTCTCTGATGGGGCTATGTGTGACGAGGCACACATTTCCATCTCTTACAGTAGGTCACATTCACCGCACGTGCACGTTTTACACACATTTGTAGGTCAGTTATGTGGGCAAGACTGCAGAAAAAGAGCGAAAAAACACACACGAGGCGGCCGTGTGCCAAGCTTGTAGTCGAGCCACCCGGTCCTGACTGGAAATTCCCAACGTGAACTTTCCATGGAGGGTGTACAGTTGTGCTACTACGACTGTGAATCATTCTTGGAGTCACGGTTGCTCACAATATTGGACACAACCTCAGTTAAAAGTGCAACAAATAGCATTTTTAAACAGCAATATATCATAGTCAAATTAACCGTAATACCTACTTGGTGAAGTTTCCATAAACAGATGTGATTTGTCGGCCTTTTCATGCCAGTGTTTCTAGTAAGTTCCAGTAAGTGTTAAAGTAAAACCAAATTTCCCATAAAACTATGGTGACACTGCATGAGTTTGTTTTTTCGTAAGGAGTTGCACCTCCTTTGGTTTTGTGCCATAAAGCAACATCCTTTTGCAACGATTTGTTTGACATCTAACGAAAAGTTAATCCTCGTTTTTTTCCTACGTTTTCTTACGAATGTCCAGCAACACGTGTCAATTTCCACTCCAGTCTTTTCAAAATAAACTTCCATCTTCACAGTGAAAAAACGTAGTGATGTTTAGAAAAAGACTGTGGTTAAGAGCCTTAAGAGCTCTTTCTGCTGGAAAGCAATGTGACGGATGTTTTCTAAGTCCATAGGAAGAAAATTTTAAAAAAAAGGCAAATTTTTTTATTTTACAAGGATCTGATGCACAACATTTTTTTAATTCAGGCCTATAATTTTCTATGATTTAATTTTTAAAAGGGAGAATTCAACAGATTTACATTGCACAAACCAATTCTTCAAGCCTCACAATGAGACTGAAGTTCATCCCGAGGGTAATGCTAGTAGAAAGGCCATGACGCAGCATTGACGCAGCACAGCCAATAGAAAAAACAGAGCCATGAGGAGGTGCAGAAGTCCAGTTTTTTCTCAAAACACTTGAATTACAATATGCTGAAAGGTTATTAAGGAATTTTTGCCCAATGATGCCAAAAATACACTGCGTACTGTCACATTAAATCCTTTGTGTTCTAGATAGCCATGCAAAGAATACCGAACAGACAGACAAAGAGGAGGAGGGAGGAGAAGTTGGGTGTATTGTTCACCCCAGTTAAACTGCCAGAGCTGATGTGTAACTGTAGACTGTGTGGTTCAACTTTATCTTTTTCCGCATCAAGACTTCGTTATAGGGATGTAGATAATGAACAGGACATGTCACTCTGACCCAGTTGGCTGCTTTAGAGTACAGAAAATCACAATGTCGACGCAAACCTTAGCTGGTCCCCTCCTCTGTAAAAACACCCCTCAGTAACAGACGAAAGACTTGAGCAATCTCTATCTCCATTTCAAGCTGGCTGGAGTAGCAGACGGCAAAGTGATAGAAAAGATTTGACTTTTTCTGGGTCTTGAAAAATACATAAAGTGCACACAAACAGCTGCACTTGCATGCTTTGTCTTTTCATTATCTAACCGCGAAAACAAAACCTAACGAGAGATGCATTCAGTTTCTGTTTTAACAAAACTTTAAAAGCGTATCCCCACCCTGTCTGGTAAAAGCTATAAAAGAGTAAAAGTGTGAATGAAAAAAATGGTGTCGCAGCAGTTTATCTGCACGAGATAAGCCATTTCCCAGCAATTAGATACAGGCGAAACACGTAAAAAGCCTTTTATTGAGGTTTGGTGTGTTCCCCCAGAGAAGATTCATCAGGCATGACAGGTACAGGTATGCAGCAGGGACCAAGATGATGAATGTGTGTGCATATGCTGAGCACCACTAGGGCATGATTAGGAAGCAGCTATTGCTTTTATTGGTGTTCTGCTGAATGTAGGACAAGTACTGGGTTTATGAGACCCCACCGACCCACACCCACACACACACTCTGTCGGCATCCTAACAACCCCTCGCCTCCACTCTCTCCTCCCATGGCTCTGCTATAACGCAAGGTTGACCCTAACAATCTACAGCTGTTTGAGCCCAAAACAATAAGATGGGCTCACATGACCCCCTGACAGCACACACATACATGCACAAGTATACTACTGCACGGAAATGTACTGTAAAAACACGTCACATACCGCCGCTTTGTCACGCCCCTTGGCGACACTTTATTTTAGGCAACAAAACCACTATAGTTAGTTTTAGGACAGAACCACATAGATGGGCTTAAAACTACTACGTTTGTAAGATGAAAATGACACCGAACGTTGTGAACACGGGACACGAGCGAACAGATGATTGTAACGTGACGCACGGGACACGAACAGCAAAACAGTAAATCACTTCCTCACTAGCAATATTCCTTGGCTTCTATTTACCCAAGATGTCAACTTAAAGGGGACATATCATGAAAAACTCACTTTTTCAGTGCACATACATTGAGGTATCTGGAATGCCTATCAACCCACAAACTGTGAAGTAAGAAAAACCCAGTCAGTTTCGCAAGCAAATCAAACCAGCCTTTTTCTAGACGGGCCCTTAAAGAGACAGGCGCTAAAACAGAGCGTTTCAGACAGAGGGTGAATACAGGTATATTCAGACAGACAGCATGAGAAAAATAATGTGTTATTTGAACATTAAAGCATGTAAACATGTCCTAGGAGAAACCCAAAATACAAGTATGAACCTGGAAATGAACATGATATGTCCCCTTTAAATTAGATTTTTTTTTAATCTTGGATCTGGTTCTGGCGACTGGTTCCTTGTGCTGAAATTCATACCATGTTAGTTGCTAAATTAGCCTAATATAACTTAATTTTGCCAAACTTGCAAATCTCATCCACACTGTTCTGACTGCACGACTCCAGTTTTTTAACCCACAACATCTTTTCATCTCGCTATAAAAGCAAAACACTCTGTGCCAGCGCTCTTTTGATGAAAACATGTTTCATCTTTGTTTTGTTTACATTCAGTCTGTCACATTATATGAGTAGCTCGACATTTATGATTGCGGGTTCGCAGCGTTCCCCTCTGCAGCAGTCAAGCTTTGGTTGGAGGCCTACAGCGTCGCCGCGGTCGCCTGTTTTCACGGGTAACTTTTATAGGAGGCTTATTGGGTTGCCCTGGGACTCTTAACTGGCCACAAACTGACACCGTGACCGGGCCGTGTGGTCTGCTCTCCGCCAGGCCTGGGTGAAACAGTAACTGTGAAAAAAAATCTTCTAGCTTGTTCTAATCTGCTTTGAGTAGCAGATGGGTGGGGTTTGCCTCATTAAGACAAGTTGTTGTTAAATGAGGCTTGCATACTTTTCTGAAACTATCATGACCCCTCATATTTTCCGACGCCCAAAAGTATACAGAAGATATATCAGGGTGAACCTAACATGCAACATACAAGCAAATCCACGTGCATCATATTATAATGATTATACAAAAATGTTGTCACATCTTTTTTAGGAGAACCACTTGTGCTTCAATTATAAAAAAATGAAAGTATTGCTCCTTATCATCAAATCATTGGCAGAAGTTATCATAACCTTGTTACAGAACACATCATGGTGATTAAGCCCAAGTAATTACTTCAGATAGTTTTGATTGGAATATTTGCATTAGAGATTGATGTGATGTGTCACAATCATATCAGAGTTTCTGAGAGTGATGGACACAATATGCTTGATTTATTGGCTCAAATGGTCCCCATCTATTGATACAGTATGCACTTTTTAATGACACAGCAAAGTTTCCTATTAACTTCAAATTACCTATAGAGTGCATTACTACAGACTCTCTTAAAGGGGACATATCGTGCTAATTTTCAGGTTCATACTTGTATTTTGGGTTTCTACTAGAACATATTTACATGCTTTAATGTTCAAAATACACATTGTTTTTCTCATACTGTCTGTCTGAATATCACCCTCTGTCTGAAACGCTCCGTTTTAGCGCATTTCAACGGAATGGCAACGGAATTGCGTTGCTAGGAAACAGCTTGGGTCCATGCTTACATCCTGACAGCTGATGTCGTTCACATACATTGCAGCAGGAAATAAACTGGGACACATTTAGTATGTTTAAAACTGTGAAATGGTGTGAAATCTGTGACATCACAAATGGACAGAAATCCTAACAGCTTGTTTCAAACGCACAGTTTTTGAATACGGGCTGTGTGTATTTCTCCATGGATTGAGTGTTTTGATACTTTACTTAAACCTGCTTTATAATATAAAAGACATGAAAATCTCACTTTTTACAATATGGGACCTTTAAGTCTGAATGCAGCAGTAGCCTTGTGGTCAGAAAGGTGGACTTGTTCAAACACTTGAGTAAAGAGTGTGAATAAAACAAACAATCTCCAGTGCAGTTGCTCCTGCTGGGACTAACACCAAACCCCCCCAGTGGAGCGGCTCACTGGTCAACAGTGTGAGACTGTGGATGTACTGGGCAGCTCCCAGTTGTTTGTGTGTGACCACGCTGTTCCTGTAAACAAGCTCTCAGGCAACCTGCCCAGGTTAAATGAAATAAATAAACGCACCTAGAGCTAAATAAATATCTTTTTTATCCCTGCATGCAGTTTGCAATCATCTGCAAAGCAGCAAAGTTTGACTTGTGAAACTTTGACACGAGTTGACGAAATCAGTTCAGAACATCCTGTCTGGAAAAACAGCAAAACAGTGGAATCAAATGTATTGTACCGGGACAGGGATTAGCTGTTAGCTGCGCTCGCAATGATAAGATCAGACACTGACTTTGCCAGTTGCATTGGTCTTGATTATCGTCACTCGTAAAGATGCCGCTCTGACATCTGAGAAAGGCAATTAAAGGAGAGACGAGGAACTAAACATCCCCGGTGCTATCAGTCTCCATTAGCATCAAGTCGCAGCGGCGGAGCTTTTTGCAAATCCTCCTGGCTCGGGACTCGGTGTGCCTGGTGTGAATTATAAATGACTGAGGTGCATCTTGACACTGAGTAAGGCCCACAAAAACAAATCAAAGCATCTTCATCATTACTGCACCTGACTGAAGTGGCCCAACATGCAAACTCATGTGGTTGCACTTTAAAGTTGTGGCCAGCGTCTTTGTTTTCACCCTAATTGCTGGTTTGTATTTGGGATGTATCTGCAGGGTTCCAGAAAGTAGCCCATCGACTGATTCATCAGTGTGTATGTGCGAAGAGCAGGAGCTTAATATGATAAAAAAAAAAGGAGATATTCATGTAAGAGTGACAAAGAGAAAGAAAGGAAGGATGCGGGTTGTAAAGATGTACACTGCCCTCCAGTGGCAGTGGATGGGAATCCATATCACACACCTTTTACAGTGCATGAGTTTAAATAGTTATATGTCCCTCATGCTTGACAGAGCGCATTGTCAGCAGTTTTCATACGGTGCCACCAGAGGCTGATAGGAATGAGATAAGTGATGCATTTTTTTAAAAGGTACACTGATAAGACTCAGCCACTAGATGTTGCATTCTCCCTCCCCCGTTCACTTCACAACAAGTGGTTGCCAGGCACTTAACGTCAAACGCAGCAATTTATTTATTCCCACCACTAACTGACATCTCGATCGCTGATGACCCAGAGATACCAGGTCAGGTATCTTCCACAGATTACATTTGATTAAAGACTGGTTGTGTGACCCAGAGATAAAACTATTTGGCTGAAACCTCAATTTGCTGCACACTGTGTCCATGATAAGCACATCATGCCTGCTGACGCTTGCATTTAGCTCAAAGCACAACGGCGTATATGTGCTTACCTAGCATGCTAGCATGGCTGTAGACTCCTGTTTTCTCTTTTCATTGATCAAATCTCAGCGACTACGTTAACATGCACGATATATTCCGTTTTTTTATGCCCATTTTGTGCATGTAAACGTCGTCATTGTAGTTATCATGGTTTTATTTCATCGACAAGAAGCAACAAAGCAACATTGGCTGGTATATGTACAGACTACTGGTTAACAAGGGAAATGGAGAACAGGTGAGCAGGTAAGCAGGTGAGCAGCAAGGCCTATTGAAAGAGGCTGGGACACGGGTCTTGGGGTACGGGGTATAACAACATGCAGCGCAGTGTAACTGGAGCTGCGGTCGTGTGTTGCTATATAAGATATGACACGTTGTTGAGTTATTTTTGAGTTATGGTGAAGGAGTGGAACCATTAAATGTAGGCCTGTATTTCTTCCCACTCCTTTTCGGACGTAATATTTATTTATGTTGATTATTTGTTTTCTATATGTTTACTGTTCTTTGCTTTTGTTTCCATTTTTTTTTTTACATATTTGTTACTTGTTCGACATAAATAAACATAAATAAAGTGAAACTAAATGGTTGTCACTGTCCACTCATATTTATCAACGTGAATCCCAATTAGTATATGACTGTCTGAAAGTAATATGCATGATAAGCATATTGTTTGTTTTTATGAACGGCAGGATGGTGCGTTGTTTTAAAAGTTGCAGCCGCAAGGAGTTGTGGGATGTTATTCTCTCCTTTCCTTTGGTAAAGGATGGTCCGGTGTATCCTATGCTGAAGGAGATACGAAAGGAAGCATTGAAGCACCTTTCCTCAGCATTTAGAGAATTCAAACAGCTCTTATCACGGGTGCTACTGACATACTTCTGGGTCATTTCACTCCGTTAGGAACATTCCTAAGAGAAAAAGACTTTTCGACCACAGCCAGAGGAAACAGGTGAGCAAGGGAATGAGAGTCAGGTGATTGGGACCAGTGGGAAGGTCAGAGGGCATCTAGTGGTCAGGTAGAGAATGGCAATGAAGGGGCCCAAAACTGTCATCCTCTATCAGTTTATACATTTTATTACTGTTCAACCTGTTTTTCTGCTGAACTTAAAATAAAAAAATATATATTTAAATTAGGGCTGTCAAAGTTAAAGTTAAGCGTTAATGCAAAGTCGTTTTATGGCCACTAATTTCTTTGACGCAATTGATCTTTTGCAGGTTTCAGCGGGCTCAGTTTTAAAGCTAGAGTGAAGATACTGGTATCATATGAAACTAGAAAACCTAAGGAATCCATTGGTACCAACCATGTCATACTAGCTTGTCACAAAGGAGGCTAAATAACACTCCAAACTTAGGCTAAACTTTGGCGAGGAAAAAACGTCATGGCCATTTTCAAAGGGGTTCCTTGACCTCTAAACCTCAAGATATGTGAATGAAAATGGGTTCTATGGGTACCCACGAGTCTCCCCTTTACAGACATGCCCACTTTATGATAATCACATGCAGTTTGGAGCAAGCCATAGTCAAGTCAGCACACTGACACACTGTTGTTGCCTGTTGGGCTGCAGTTTGCCATGTTATGATTTGAGCATATTTTTTAATTTTCTTCTGCCATTGACAACTTGACCACTAGAGGGAAGCAGACCATTTGAATCTAAGTGTTAAATGCATCACAGCTCTAGTTTCAAATAATACCTGTTTGACAAATACCTGGATCCTTTCCTGTTTTCAAGCATTAGCTTTCAACTGACTTTATCTCAAACCTGTATCTGGGTGGTGATCACTGCATGATAACTCCCAAATAAGATAAATGAATGTAACATACCGTTTATATGCATATCTGAGATTCCCCGACTGATTAAGCACACACTCTACTTTCCTCCGAAAACACAGAAAAGCAAACACTTGTAATTATTTGGTGTTTGCTCTTAGTCTGTGCTGCAGGCTTTAAACTGCACAGTAACAACCTTGGCAGAGAGACACAACAAGCTGCTGTAGTTAGTTAAACTCTCCACTAGGGGGGAGAAGAGAACAGAGAAAAGTGAGCACTGAGATCTCTTTAAACTTTTCTAAAAAAAAAAAAAGTATATATATAATATATGTAATAATTAATCTCATTTATCTCGAGGTTCTTGGGAGTGTTTGTTCAGCTCTTTCTTGGTAACTTTCCATCGCACTCGCTTCAGAAATTTCAAACTAAATTAACATATTGCAGGAGACACCAGACTGGGCGACAGATGTATAAGTTACACCGTGCTTTCAGATTAATGTGTTGAGCAGTTTTGCGCGTCTCTGCTGCTGCAGTCTGATTTGTAATTGGTATGCGGTATGTGTTTTCATGCACACACACACAGATGTCTGAATTGTTTACATGCACACTCCTAATGCCACACTAGTGTGCCGTCACATGCAACATGTGACAGTGAGGAAGGGGGAAACTGAGCAGAGAAAAAGGGGACGAATAAAGCCAACTTTTGTCCACTAAACAAGTTTAAAACCAAACTCAAACCCAGGATGAAAAAATCTAATCATGCTTTATCTTTTTAAGCTGAATCATCGATTGCTATTCCATCCGGGTTAAAAGTCTTGTTGGCTCCTTTAAAACCCTTCCGTTCCTCATTTTTGTTTATTTGCTGTGTTTGTTCTGTCTGGCGCTCGGAGCTCATCCGTTCCTGGGTGTTTGCGTTGCACTTCCCAGAGATCACTTGTCAATCAAATAGTGTGGGCGGTGCCGTGATGTGTTTTTCCTTGGATTTTGTGTTCGTGAAGTTTTGTCTGGTCAGCTTTGGTGGCTCTAAATACTTCAACTTTCCTCGATCCAAACCCGTCAAATAGTGTCTGTTTTCCAAACTAAGCCACTTTAAATTCAACATTGATATAGCCTATTAGTCAGTAACCCCACATTCCCATTGTGACTAACTCAGCTGATGAGTCCTCCTCTTCTGACTGCTTGTGGGCAGTACAATAGGCTCTGATTGCATCTACTGTATGAAATCATCCACAGCTCTACTGTTTTCAACACTTTAAAAGGTCTCATTGATAACATCTTTATGTAGACGAATTTTTTTTGAAAAGTAATACACCCACGGAGCTTTTAGAAAGGTGCCGAATAAAAGCTTTTCCTAAAAGAAAATATTATGATTCTGAAGTTATCATTTTAACAATTTTGGCGGGTCCAAAATGAATGTTTTGTTTATCTCCGTGGAAGATATCAGACGTTTGGTTCCCACTTCTAACAAGGCTCGTGAGCCAATAGTAAAACGCCGTTGGTATTACATGGTGTCTCTGGGTCGTCAAGTTGTCAGTTCAGCCCAGTCCCACAGCAGTTCATGAAGTAGTCGCGAACGCCGCCTAGTGAGGAGGTTAGGGTGGATGGGTGGGTCAACAAACACAGGACTTTCACCCAGGACACTGGTATTCGTGGTCCTGTTGAAACCAGAAGTCACAGAACTTCTTTACTGAAATTACAGCACTTCCGGAGTTAATTTAACCCAAACTGCGATCTTTTCCTAAACCTAAGTAGTTTTGTTGCCTTAGCCGAACCAAGTAGGGCTGTGTATTGGCAAGAATCTGGAGATATGATACGTATCATGATACAGGGGTTATGATTCAATATATTGCGATATATTGCGATTTTTAAAATATAATTTTAAGAAGTTTTTAGTACAAAGAACACACCACCATATGCATAAAAATCTGAGTAAATATTTTAGTTTTTTTATACAATCAGAACAATGGGATCTGCATTTGCATTTATCACAGTCCCCAACATCCAACATCATTTCATTTGCAAATTAAATAAAGTATTGACTGAGTTAATCTTTGCATGTAAACTATTAATTAAAAATCAATAGCAATATTGAGAATTGATACTGTATCACGAAACATTATACAAGTATGAACCTGAAAATGAACATTTAATGTCCGTTTTAAATTTAACGATTTAAGTCACATCAGTTTGGAGGGGGAGAAAAAAAACTTTTTACCATCGATTGTTGCATTTCAGCAGTGGCCAACTTTTCTTCTCGAGCTTGCTGACCACCCACACATCAGCTTTCAGAGTTCCCCTGGTCACTCAGCTCTATATGACAAGAATGGACTCCAGGTGACTTTTATTTTGTTGCCTGCGGTGTGCTAGCAAGGTCACCGCTATAACTGATTGAATTAGGGTGTTTATTTTGCCCAAGGCTGGCTCTAAGCGCTCACAATTTTTTTTCTCCGACCAACTAAATATGTGACAGAGGAATCATCTCTTCCGACATGCCAGCTTCCTTTAATTCAAACTCAAACTGCAGATCACATAATAGAAACGTCATTATTTATAAGTGTGAATCTTCTCAAAGGGAATTGACCCCAGCCCTGCAAGGCACTGCTGTTATCTTGTGATAAGCCCTGATACCAACACTGTGTTTCCCCTCCTCAGCCTGTGTGGAGGTGTGAGAGAGGGGGCCGTTAAACCCCTCTCTATTTGCTTTCCCCTCAAAGGGACTATGCGAGGAATGCCGGGAATTTAACTGATCCCGGAGTGTCCCGGTATGGCTCCCAGCGCTCCTGCCCGCTCACGTTCTGGGAAACGGCCCGAGAGCTACCTGAAACTGGACACCGGTCCGACCACCCCGCCGTGGGAAACCAGGCAGAACGAAAAACACATTCAAGAAAACGTCTCAAATAGATTCCCAGCCTTACAGCCGCGGAGCACTGGAGATCACGGAGCATTTGTTGCGACTCAGCAGCGCAAATATCACCTGGCTCACCTAGGAATTCACCGGAGACGCTATATTGAATAAAGTATAACTTGGGAGTTTGTTTTCTGGCATCTTGGCTGTAGAAACACAATATGCAGGCTCTAAAAGCACAGCACAATAAGCTAAAGCATGTGTTTCTCAGCCATATATTGCCTGTGGCACTTTTATTTTATTTTTAAGGGGGAAAACCTCCATCTGTGGACCAACTACAAGCAATGAACAAAATTACTTTGGGGAAAGTGGACACTCTTGCACTACTAAATAAAACAAAAATGCAGAAAAAGGCTCAGTTGAAGAGGAAAACCTGGTTAAAATTGATGAATCCCTCTTGATTAGCCCGCATAATAGCTTGAAAAAATTGTTAAAAGACATGGCGGCAATCACTGCAAATTACAGAGGTAATGAGATTTTATCAAACGTTCTTTTATCGCTTTAAAATGTTCAGCCCTCGACTATATCAAGACCTGCACATTATGCTGTCGTACTATTAAAAAAATACAAGTGAAAAAGAAAAAGTATGTATGTGTGCTATATTTATAGTAGCAATGGGAGGTGCAGTATGTCTTCAGGGCATTCCAGGCTTCAAAGAGTGGAAGATGCCCAACTTAAGACCAGGATGGACACTATTAAATCAACAGGGACCACCAGAGGCATCTCAGTGCAACTTCTTAAGCCGTCAGCACATCTAGTCAGTCTTACCACAAACCATTCAACATCTTAAGACTGCAGAGAACCACCTGCTATCTCCATGACAACTGGGACATTTGGCAGAAATATAAAACCTCATGGTGGCACCAGAGGAAAAAGTTCGGGGACCACTAAAGAGTTCGGCATTTTGGCCGTTACCATCTTGGTTTTTTTTGAGAGGGTGGAGCTAAGTACAATCGAATCATCCCCTGCTTTATGGTCTATTTGACTCGAAATGGAACCATAATTTACTAAATGAACATCATGCTGTATTGAAGAAGACTTGAAACTAGCTGATTGAGACCATAAACTCATGTTTACAATGTTTACTGAGGTAATAAATCAAGTGAGAAGTAGGCTCATTTTCTCATAGACTTCTATACAGTCAGACTTCTTTTTGCAACCAGAGGAGTCGCCCCCTGCTGGCTGTTAGAAAGAATGCAAGTTAAAGGCACTTCCGCTTCACTTTTCAGACCTGGAGGTTTTGCACATTAGCTTAGGATATAAATGCTGTGGTGTGTGGCATCGGTTCATAACAACTATAATGCACCTTTTTGGAAATTACCTCCGCTAAGTGTATTTCAAGGGTGATTCTGACCGCGAGTAGCCGCGACTTGGGTGTGCGATGCAACTATGTCATGGCAGGTGTATTGCTCAGAACCAAAGGGCGCGCAGAATCGAGTGTGAAGTTGTTTGTAAGAGCGGTTCTCGACAAAGCTGCAATTGCAGCAACACCACAGGCCCAAGTGTTCAGTCTGTTCTGAACTGTTTCAACGGGCACTAGTTAAAAATAAAATCCACCAACAGGCCGCTAACACAGAAATAAGAAGCAATGATATGTACATATTTACATATCAATTCATTCACTCCGTAGAAATCAAACCACACTGACAAAAGTTTCGCTCATATATTTTTTACAATTAAGCCTAAACACTTTTTTAGAGTTGTGGTGCTTTAAGTTTTAATTCTCTAGATTCACAGTTGGTGTTCTCAGTCTGCTCACTTCAACTCACACGCTTGAAACTTGCTTTTTTTCCACCTCTCTGTCACAGTTTTCTCCACACTAATTATCGCTTCGTGCTGCAGTAGGTTTCCTTTGCTAAACTTACTCTACGACTGTCTCATCCCGTCACACGCATCATGTCAAATTATCGCATTATGTCAGTTTATAAATTCAACAAAAAAAACTCAACGCACACGCACGCCTCCTCCTCTTTGACCTCCTCACCAGTCCTCCTCATCGGGTCACATTCAGAGAGGGATCAGTAAGCAACGCAGCAGAGGATTGTGGGAAACCGTGGAGAGGCCAATGAGAGCCCTCCAGACGGATCGCTGCCGGGCATCGCCACCCACCTATGACTGCTCTCCAGCCGTCGCCGTGGCAACAGCGGCGCTTGATGGGAGAAGATCCTACTTTCTGAAAGAGGAGTGTGTTTATTTAAATCTTGAAAGCCGAACCCTCTCACTGTTGACCTTGATACTTGATAAAGGGAAGATGCGTGTGTCATGACCTCGGAGTTAGAATAAAGTTGGAAGGAAAAAAAAATCAATACCGGCATGAACACAATATTGATTTTTTTTGTTCTTCAAATTTTTAAAATAATCTTGGAAACAGGACGGATTCTGTGTTGCAGCATTCAACAGTATAATGTCTTTAAATGTAAAGTTTGAGACATTTTTCTTTTGCACTGTATGGGTGAGTGAGAAAAGATGCACTGATATGTGTGTTTAAGAGAGGTAAAGAGGAGCGATCGGCGTGGGCTGTTCATGTTTATTCATAGCAGTGCTGATCTCTTCACAGGTTTGGCTACCATTTGCTCTTTTCTCCCATCCTCCCCTCCCCGTCTGTCCCTCTCTATATATCTTCATCATCATCATATCCTTTTTATTTCTCTCTCTCGCTCGGTTAAGTCAAAGCGACTGCAAAATTATCCTCCCGTCGTTCGTCTTCCGACTCTGCTGTTCTCTCTTCACACATATACAGGTGTGGGTAGCTCAACAGGAGGGGGAGTTGCACAGAGTCGTGACTGGCGTGGATTTGACTTTGCGAGACAAGTGAATATAATCTTAAAGGATCCTTAGAAAAATAGCAGCAGCTCTAATTTGTTTTAAGGGTCAGATTTTCTTTCACGGCACAAAAGTGCTTTCCACAAACTCGACTATTAGTATGATATAATGGCAGACGGAAAAATCATTTCCAGTGTCAGAGGGATAAAAATAACACTAATAGCAACATTAGCTACTAATTTGCAGCAACAGGCTTTCATTTGTTCAGAGTACCACACCAGAGTGGTACATGTTGCACCTTTAAGCTGCTCGACTGCAAATCAGAAGGACGTCTGCGCTCTCCGAGTGCAATTATAGTCCAACATACTTTTGTGTGAACAAACAATTGTATGAATGATGTGTAGCCATGGTAACCCATGACCAACCTCATGTGACTAAAACAACGGTTTGTGATAAATCAAAGTCTGAATTAATCTAAAATATATATCATTATATTATTTATACTTGCAGTTAAATTGAGGTGTTATTGACGTTACAGAGCTGTCCGTCAAAGTCTGTTGTGAACGTTGTCGTCAATACTGCATTGCATTGTGGGATATTTATGCCGCCGTAGTGTCCAGCATTGCATACTCTAATACTTCCCCAGAAATAGTATGTAATTCATTCACTATTGGTTTCATACTAGGGTTTTGGACATACTAGAAATCTCACATACTCATGTTAGTGTGGAATTTTGGACGCAGATTTGATGTCACACAGCTCAAGCAGGTTCCAAGACTCTGTCATCAGATTACTACAATGTTCGGAAATGAATAAAAGCCAGAGCAGAACACAGGCTTACAAGATGCTTAGCTATAAAGTAAATAAACTAAATGTACATTTCTACGTGCATGCATTCTGTACGAAACACTTCACTACGTCAGACTCACTCGAGCACTTCAACACTTGATCCTGTAGATTCACTCAGCTTTTCTGACAACTTACTGACTTATTCATCTTTGGTCGTTTACATGATAAACAACCAACCGTTCATTCATCTGACACCGCAGACTCTCCCTGTTTGTTAGGTAATGTGCCACAGCCTCAACGCCCCGGCATCAGACCTGATTTGAAAACAGCTAGCCGAGCTGCCTTTCTTCTTCTTCATCACCTGCCTCCTCCTCCTCCGCCTCCCTTTCCCTCCTCTTCACCACTTCCGCCCACGCTCAGCTTTTGTTGACTCTTGTCCTAAGTACTTGTGTGTTGGTGTGCCATTTTACCATATTTCCTCCCCTATTTTACTTTGACATATTTCGCAGCGTTCATGCTCTAAAAGGCTTCTCGCAGGTTCAGGAGGGGGATCTGCTGTCATGTTGCATTTTGACAAATATGTTAATTATCGTCCTTACAGAAGCGAGAAATAGCTGCTTAGATTTGGTTCACCGGCAGTCTAAATATATGTGATTTAGATGCAAATATACACTAGGAGTGGGTGTATCTCTCCTCGCCCTGTTTGGGAAAACAAAAGAGGTGTTGGCAGGGTTTTAAAGTTTAAATTGTGATCCATAACATGTTGCTGATGGGATGAATTGCATCAATGTAATATTTCGGTTACTTTTAGTTTGCAGAATTGTCACTAAACATTGTGAATTCTCCGTGCACGCCAACAGTGGATATTTTTTTTTAATTGGAATTTAATTTCTCTATCTGTGTTGCGTTTGGCAGCTTTTTTCTCAGCGATTGCAGCAAAGCAGACTCCGTGCAGGAATTAACCAACCAATTTCTGTAAAGCACAAACACACTCTCTTCTCATCAGCGGGAATTCACACTTTGACTGTTGCCATGGCTCTGCGAATCTGCCGATGTCTATCTGTCAAGGCCAGAGTGTTTGACAAAGATATTGTCTGGAACGATGATTCACTTTGCACTCAATAGCCAGGATGTGTGTGTGTGTGTGCCAGAACACGGTTTGTGTTTGTCCACCCCGTCAAGGGAAACCAGCATATGAAAGTTCAACACAATGTCTTTCTCAACAAGCAGGCGCTCCAATAAAAAAGGATTATCTGGCTTCAAAGTTCTGTGATTCCTACTGTTCATCAAGGTTACCAGTCAATACACGTAATTCATAATATATATATCTTGAAACTGCGGCGATAGTGCAGCAATCCTTCAGCCTGACTCCGGTGTTAAAAGTTAAAACTGACATCCTCGGATTCATGTCGAGAAATCTCGCTGGCAGATATGAAATGTAGCGTTCCTCGTCTTTGTTGTAGAGGAGGCAATGTGGCCGCTCTTTGCCAGAAGACGCCCACGCGCTCCATGTGTTCTTGTTCGCTTCTCTTGCACACGAGACGCGCACAGAAATGCTTCAATATACATGGAAATTCATACTCGGCACAGAGAGGAATCTGTCTCCATAGTAAATCTATTTATTTATCTAACTAGATTTCTCTCAGAGTCAGATTTCCCCTGATATTCTTTGGGGGGGAAAAAAGAAGAATTATTGAAGTAGCAACACTTTCACTATTTCCTTTATATTGAATGATGAAATATTAATAAAAATATCATGATGTGAATGAGGAATGGCACACACGAAAATTATTAAATGGTAAGTAGCTTCAGTCCTTGACTGAGACACATTTCTAAAGACTAGATCCTCATTTTAAATGCATGAACGCCAGGTCGTGATCTTTTGTCCCAAAAAACATCACAATAAATTCTTCCCCTCGTGCTGCTTTCATCAATTATTATTTATGTTCATGTCGAGTGTTTTCAGAGCTAAGTGCCTCGGTCCACGCAGGCTATCAGCACTGCACATCTAAATTGTTTGCTGCTTTTCAATTAACTCATTTATGCACTTAAGCATTTTTTATTTTTAGCCTCTCGAATCCAATTAAAAGCAGAATTGTCCTACCTGTATCTCAGCACACGTTCCCTGGGGCTTATTTGCCCGAGGTGGATGGCAAACTCCAAACTCAAATAAATTTCTGCTGCACAGTGTTCTGTTCTAATTTTGGTTAAAAGTTTTTCATCATTTACTCGGCTCCTCTTTCTCCAACATCCAACGTTAAAAACATCACATCCCGTGCTTTTGGGAGATTTACTCCCGTCTAATCAGATATGATTAACACACGATACACACTTCATAATCACACGATATGGATTACCTCCAGCAGTAGATGCATATTATGAAGAATAACAGAAACTCCTTATAAGCCCCAATAAAACTAAAACATGACTTAACCTCATTGTTTTTATGTAAAAAAGGATTTAAATTAAATCCAGGAAGACAGAACATCTTCATACTCTAACAGATGGTGTACTGTAAATGAAAAGCACCACCAACAAACATACAAAAAAAAAGTACAAATTTACATAAACTGCCTTTCTCTCCCCAACTGGTACTCTGTATCTCAGTACCCTGCAAACAAAACATCAAATTATGGAAGACGGTTGCTCATAAAATGCTGCTCCGTTGTGACTTTACGCTACGGTGACCCAACCCGAGCCCCAATCCAAGTGCGTCAAATACGGAGGCTTTGTCATGGCCGTCGTGCCGCACAAGGCACTCTTTAGCGCAGGTATGAAACAACGGAAACAAAAAAACAGTTATTCAAAACCCACAGGGAGCCACTGGAGAGGGGCTAAAGAGCCGCAGGTTGCAGACCCCTGGTATAGACAGAAGAAACAAAGCAAAAAGTAAAAAATACAATATTTCAAAAAAATATGGCAGTGGTAAATGAGGTGGTTTAAATGGGAATGTAGGAGCGGGGGAGAATATGCATCCTGCTGTTGTTTCCTGCTTCTTAGCTCCACCTCTGTGTGCATCTATACGCTACAGCTTTAGCTTCATCCGCCCGATTCCTACACCCAGTGTGAAAAAAGAACTGCTTCGTCTCAGAAGACGGACGAAACCTGTGATCTGCCATCGATTGCAAACGGCTCAATCTAGGAAAAACGCAGGTGATGGCCAACAGTTGGAGACAGATGAAAAGATTTCAAAGCTCTGGGGCATAATTAAAGACACATTTCTCTGCAGAGAACAAAAAAAAAAGGATTCGACTGATCTTATTTATTTACCAGAGAGCGCATGTTTGAAACCGCTTCCTCCGAGGTCAGCTATCATTTATTCAACATGACTCATTTGCCTAAAGCGCAAATTCCTTGAAAGTATGAACTCATGGTAAAATGTTACTGCTCTCACACTCGCACCCCCACAATCCTGCTGCTGGTTAGCCCACACACACACACACACACACACACACACACACACACACATGCACGCATGCATGCACGTGCAAATACGTACACGCACACACCTACACAAACATGCAGACTGCGTGTGGAAGCGAATGTTGTTCATGCATGTCTAGCGGAGTTGAGCTATGTGGAGAGGATCTTTGATCTCAGCCAGGCAGCCAACCAGCTTCTCCACTATTTGCATTTCGTCTCCTGGGTCTGTTGGCTTCTTGGCCCCTCACCAGCTTCAGATGCAGGTTACAGAGGTAGCCAGAGGGAGATTCCCACACATTCCTGTTTGCGCGAGTGTGTGTTTAAGGTTGTGTGTGTGTGTGTTTTTGTGCATGCACGAGCCTGTGTTGTTGCAGGCTAAGAATATATAGCTTTGTGTGTGTAAGAGAGAGAGGAGAAAGAGGCCAAGCGAGAGTACCTGGGCCAGCATCAAAGTACAGCAGCCTGACAGAGAGAAAGAGTGAGTGAGAGGAGAGCGGAGAGGGAAATATAGCGAGAGGGAAAGAGAATAAGATACGAACAGAAAGAGAGTGGACGAGTGAGAGGGAGAAAAGAGAGCGAGGCCTCTCCAGGAGGTCACTGAGTTTCTGGATCTCCGCTCCTTTTGTCCCACAGCACATTCCATAGCAACAATCTGACTAGTCAGCCAGGGAGCCGCAAAAATGAAAAGAAATATAGTCGGGTGAAAAAAAAAAAAAAAAAAAGCCTACCTCAGACTGGTATAGAAACACATGCAGAGGAGTAAATCTGCAGCACAGATTTGGTTTTACTTCCCAAAAAGGCCACAAAACAAATTATCCTAATCTGACTTGTGTCCATACATGCCAACCTTGAGACCTTAAAAATAGAGGAGGATTTTGAAACCATTGTATTGTTGTCTGGGAGGAAACAGTACAGCTTATACACGATGTACAGTGCCAGAAACAGGTTGAGATAACGAAAAAAAGGAAAAAAAAGGTGTGAACATTTGTCATAAATCGGGAGAAATAATGGAGAAAGGAAGGAAGGAAGAGGAAACCGGGAGACGGCAATGAAAAGCCGGAGTCTCCCGGGAAAATTGGGAGGGTTGGCAAGTATGCTTGTGCATTGAAAGGATTAAAGGTTGTTCTTACCTGATATTAACTGTTCGCTAGTAGTGAAGCCATTTTCTTACGGAGTTCTTCTACCTAAGAATAAAACATAAAACACAATAAAAATCCACCAACTGGCTTATATTACAGGATAAAGGAGCATTATGTACAGTATATAAAGGGTTAAATCTTTGCTTTGATTGACACTGATTGGATGGATTTAGTGGTTATTTCTTCTTTGGGTGTTTGGGTGGAGAGTACACCTGTAAACCACTAATAACCACTATTATTACATGGCTTTGCTGAATACTTGATTCTGATTAATCAGTCACAGTATTCTACGGTCTGTTATTTCTTTATAACAAACCGTTGCTATGGATGCAGTTCTGATGTCGGACTCTGGCGTGTCAATTATTGATTTTTTTAAGTAAGATTCAAGAGTTTTATTTGCCATTTGCGCCTAAGTACATTGGAATTCTGAGCAGTTTACACCAAGTAAGCAGCTGTGTAAATGTAAATTATCTTCTTATCATATGATCCCTTTAAACTAGGGCTGTCAATCGATAAAGATATTTAATTGCAGATTAATCATAAATTTCTTCTGTTCAAAATGTACATTAAAGAGAGATTTGTGAAGTATTTAATACTCATATCAACATGGGAGTGGGCAAATATGCTGCTTTATGCAAATGTAGTATATATTTATTATTGGAAATCAATTAACAATACAAAACAATGACAGATATTGTCCCAAAACCCTCACAGGTACTGCATTTAGCATAACAAATATGCTCAAATCATGGCAAACTGAAGCCCAGCAGGCAACAACAGCTGTCAGTATGTCAGTGTGCTGACTTGACTATGACTTGCCCCAAACTGCATGTGATTATCATAAAGTGGGCATGTCTGTAAAGGGGAGACTTGTGGGTACCCATAGAACCCATTTACATTCACATATCTTGAGGTCAGAGGTCAAGGGACCCCTTTGAAAATGGCCATGACCGTTTTTCTTCGCCAGAATTTAACACAATTTTGGAGCGTTATTTAACCTCCTTCTCGACAAGCTAGTATGACATGGTTGGTACCAACTGTACCAATGGATTCCTTAGGTTTTCTAGTTTCATATGATATCAATATCTGCACTCTAGCTTTAAAACTGAGCCCGCTACAACCTCCGAAAGATCGATTGTGTTAATGCATTAAAGAAATTAGTGGCGTTAAAACGAATTTGCGCGTTACTATCGCGTTAATTTCGACAGCCCTACTTTAAACCAATACAGAAAGTTAACTCAGAGATTGCTGGTATATAATATACGATTACTTTATTTGACAAAAAAATATTTATTTATTTTATATTATGTGCATTATGCTAGCAAAGAAATCTAGAAGAAGAAAGAATAAGAGTGCTAGTCCATGTAAACACTGATGTAAACAAATATTTCACAATGTCAGAAAATCAATTTTGGATGTAAACATAAATGTGTTTGTTTACAAGAAAACTCCACAGTGCACCTTTAATTCAACGCAGCTTTAAACTTCAGACGCGTCGGAAATATAAACCGACTGATTCTCAAAATAACTCACATGAAATTGTGTAACGACTTTCTCTGAAATGAGATGCAAAATAAGTCGGGTTTGTTGTTGAGTGAAGTGGCCCTTTAAAGCTGATATTTTCAGATATGCAAATCAGCGCTGCCTAAACACAAGAATTCTAGAAATTACCTATTGCTCACTGATTTCAGCGCTCTTAATGCATTTCCCTTGCGGACCAAAGTCAGGGAGTTCGCTCTTGTTCCCATTGGTAATTTGAAATGTAATTACCCATCATTTTAGAGTGCTTCAGGAGCCTGACACCTACATCTCCCTCTCTGCCTCCCTCTCTCTCTCTCTCTGGCTGTTTTTGTATGCTGGTGGAGGATTGTATATTTTCCACCCCCACACATTTTTGAGCACTACCCCTACCATTACCTATGTAAATGAATCGGGCTCAGACAGGCAGTTTACTCTCCTACACCATGATTAAATGAGCGCTTTTACATGCGCGCAGGATACCAGATCATATCCCTGCTGGGGTTATGTTCAGGAAAACCTGTTTATGTGCACCTTCATACGTAGCTACATATGCATGAATGAGCCTAGCAGATATGTAATGTAGCAAGTGTTATTTTGAGGTCATTAATGATGAGCTTTTATGCTAAAGGGAGACCCAGGCTCATAAATGAAATCAGTGTTTCCTTACATACATGAAAAATACATTCAGTCACATGCTTTCAAAGATAAAATAAAACATGGTGACAAGCAGCGAATACAGTGTAGAAGTATTCTGTTGCAAGTAAAAGCCCTGCATTGCTTACTCAAGTAAAAGTACAAAAGTATTAGCATTAAATTATAGTATTTATTATGTCAGCTGGTGAATGTGGGACTAATTTGAATTGCTTTATATACTGTTGGGTAGCTCAATCTATAATAGTACATCAGAATGTATTAGTTTATTCATATTTTGTATTATTAATCTGAATCTGCAAAGTAACTAAAGCTTTTAAATACATTTTGTGGATTAAAAAAGTACAATATGTGCCTCTGAATTGTAGTGGATTAGAAGTATAAAGTAGCATAACATAACATGGAAATACTCAAGTAAAATACCTCAAAATTGTACTAAAGCTTGGATAGGTAACATTGAAGATACCAGCGGGACTATGTTAGATTTGAAAAAGTATTGTTCCGAAAGCCCATTATTCCAAACCTGAATAGTCCGAAAAATGTCCCATTGGACCGAAAACCCATTTGTCCAACAGCCTGTTATCCCGAAAACAAATGTTCCGAAGGCCCATTGCTCCGAAAATACAAACTCTCTGTGAGAAGCACATGGCTAATTATTATGCACAATGATGTCATCGGACCTTCCTGATTTTTTTTTTTCCTACTGGTGAAGGCATGACCTACCACTCTGCCTCTTATTACCCGTAGCCTTCGTTGGTTGGGTTGGATACATTTAGGTAGGAGGAGTGAGATTAGTTAGGTTAAAGGTAAGAATACCAGGGTAAGCCAGTAGGACGGGTCTTGCCTTCGCCATGGTAGGAAAAAACATATCCGCTGACGTTATTTTGCACAATACTTAGCCATGTGCTTCTGTTCGTTGCACGGAGAATTTGTATTTTCAGAGTAATGGCCTTCGGAACAATGGGCATTGGTTTTTCGAGATAATGGGCTGTCGGAAAAATTAGCTTTCAGTCCAATGGGACAGTTTTTGGACAGTTGGGGTTTTGGAATAATGGGCCGTCGGAACAATGGCAAAGCACCGCCCAGTTTTGCCAACTCTTTTCCAATTCAGCACTAGCTCCCAAAGTCGCTAAATCTAGCGAGAAAGTCGCACAACACTGACAGCCCAACACGTTCTCATTCCAACTTGTCACATATTTTTGACATCAAAACCACTATAGATACTCTTGGCGTCACTATAGTTTAGGACTACATGGTCGGGCTTAAAACTACTATGTTTGTACAGTGAACATGACACTGAACGTTGTGAACACGGGACACAAACCCTGGATGTGTGAGCATTTGATTTATTGATTGCTGCCGGGATGTAATGAGAATTTCGACAAGTATAACAAAAATGTTTTGCTTAAATACAAATACCCACCCTGCTTTAAGTACAGTACTTGAGTAAATGTACTTAGTTTCATTACACCGTTGGTGACAAGTGACACTGTGATACCAGAGGAGACCTTTTCCCCATGACCATCTCCCCCTAAGACACCATGTTGCACCTTTGCAGCTATAATTCATCAGGATTGTGTCCAACCAGTCTACTTTGCAACCACGCCACATTTTCTTCTGCATTGTAAAACAACCCCTAAACTTACAAGCTCAGTTTTCAAGATGAGCTATATTAGTTTGGAAGACGTCCACTGAGTATTTCAGAGTCTGCCAGTGATATTAATGAAGCAGGTCCGGGGGCCAGCCCTGAAGACAGAGCAGGTAGAGCCGAGGCCAATATTATTACACGTCGTGCGGCATCCACGGTACAAAAACAGCAGACAATTAAATTCTTCTATCACTTCCAGCGCTGGCATTACAAGTGCAAGTGTGACCTTTATCATGGCAAGATTAAATATCAACTCTCTGTGAGCATTACTATCATTCAATCATGTTTGGCCCGTCTCTCTTCTGTGCACTGACATGTGAACAGCCTTATTTTCTGGTTCCGTTCATTAGACCAACACCTGGCGACACACCAGCACACGAGCCACATGAGTGTTTTTTTTATCCGCGATCTCCAGCAAATTGTTTTCAGCTTGCAAAGCCACCCACGCGTTGCCAACTACTTACGGACTACAGGCTTTTCAAAAAGACCTGGCTTTTATGTACACTTATTTACATTCACCCTGCACGGAAAGAAAACAGTGTTGAAATGTTGTTAGTCAACCCCTACCTGGTACCTCTCTCTTTGTCTGTCTGGTCAAATATTCTTATTAGCATGACAGGACGGATGTACTCTAATTAATTACTACTGACATCAGTGTTATTACTGATAGTGAAATTAATCAACCAGTCTATTCAATTAGAAATGAATCAGCTGCTTCTGATTCTGCTCTGAGTGAACCACTGATAACCTGCAGCACCTGCCACAGATTTCAATTTAGAGAGCTTCTGTTGCGCTGTAGAAATCAGGATGTAGCTGTCCTGATTAACCCATGTGTGAGCAAGTTCAATACTAATAAATGACCCCACTATGCCTGATAGATGTAAGCTTTAGCTATACTTATACATGTACCAAGGCAAATATGTTACCCCGTGCACGCCATTTGAATCCAGCGCAGCGAATGGCGGACTCCGCCACTGACAATGCAAACTGCTATATAGAGAGGTAATTAATGAGTGTAAACATGTTAACTGGCTGTAGCAGAATAAGAGAGTACGCACATCCAAAAACTTCTGAGGTATTTAATCAATCTAATCGAGCAACGTATCCTCATACAACGGTTCGTATGATATCGTGCAAAAACGTATTCCTCATTTTCCGTGCGATTTCTTACGAATGTCCAGCGACACGTGTCAATTTCTGCTCGTTACATGCATACACTCTTTTCAAAATAAACTTCTGTCTTCACAGGAAACTACTTAGTTAGGTTTAGACAACAAAATTACTTAGTTAGGTTTAGGAAAAGATCATGGTTTGGGTTAAAATAACTAAGGAAGTGGCGTAACTCGCGATTCAGGCGTAGTTACGTGACAATAAATCAACGTTGACTTCTGGTTTCACACGATATCTGAGCTCCGGTCTCTTGAGCGACAGTCTTGGTGTTTTTTGACCCACCCATCCACCCCGACCTCCTCCTGACGCAGCATTTATTACTCTTTATTCTTCCTGGTTCACGATTAAAAAGCCCCCAAAAAAATAAAAAGCAAAGATCATAACCTTAAGGTTGGGCAAAGATCGGGGTCCTGATTAAATTTAGCAAAAAGTCTATGCTGACTTGAACCAGGACCTCCTCCTGTTGGCATCATTGAGCCTCCATACAAGCGTTATGAACATCTCCCTATCGCCACAATGACACAATTTTGCACAGATGGATGCTGGTATAACTGTAAGTGCATTAAAAGTAGCCCAAAGCTCATTTTCTCTTTTAATGGCACCTCCATCTTTGCTGCTAAGCGCCCATCATTATGGTGTTTTTTGCCCGGCATCTGTCACCTGTCAATCAGCCTTCCTCGCCTGTGCAGCCACGATGCCCATCACCCTCTTGAAACATTAAACTTCTCTGTTCAAAAATATATATTTGACCCTTCTATCCCATTTAAAATGCTGTTTCTCTTAGCGTCGGAGCGTGGCACTCTGGGGCCTCAACCCGGTAATTTTCTTTGCCGTTATTAGATTTAGCCCCTCGTGATGCCACCGTTGAATCGCCTGCATTTTATTCTCATCTGATGGCTTCTCCGCCTCACCCAGCAGGAACTGCGGGATGAGTTTAGATCAGTATTTATAACCCTGTTGCGGTGCAGGTTGCTTAGATTCTCTCCATTCAAACTGAAGTATTGTTCTATCAAACCTGTTCCCTTGTTTGTTTTCCATTTCTAACCTCTAAAAACACTTCGAGAGGGTGTGAAAAAATGCGATTTTTCATGTTTCATGCAAGGGAATTGACTAAAAGTGAGTATTTCTGCTATGTTCTGTCAGGCACAACAAGATAAGCTGTTCACCAAAGTCGCCGCATGGCCTGGAGCTGCCTATTCAACCGCCTAAGCCACCTGGTTATGCATATAATGGATACTGCCATTACGAGCTATACTTAAGATGAGTCACAGGTGCTCTTCTTCTGAGGATGCTTCTCTTCTTAAGACGTACAACCCCCCCTCGAAATAAAAATCTAGGTGACAGTGAAATGTGGGCTTAGCCTTTAATGGCCCCTACTGTGTGTGTGTAGGTGTGCGCACAATTGCTGCGTAGGGGTGTGGAGTGGTCAACTGATGAGGCACTGTGGAGGCTGAGAGCTCTGGAGAGTGGTGTGTGGGTTGGAAAGCCTCCTCTCCTCGAAACGCACACACACACACACACACAAAGCTGGAGGAGGTGGAGGCAGCGAGCGCTCGCTTTTCGCCGGCTGTCCATTGATCAGTGGAGAGGTTGGTAGACTTAAAAGATCAGTGTGGTGGAGAGCAGAGAGAGAGAGGGATGGAGAGGAGGAAACTGGGGGTTCCTGTACTGTAGGATGCAGCAGAGGTAGTTGAAGAAATGAGGGAGAAATAAAGACGGCGTCTGGGGTTGCCCTGGGCTTTAACAGTCTGGATGAAGCCTGCTGGTAAGCTTGATGTTTCTCTACGTGCCATGTATGTGCCCAGGTGCCTATTTGTATGCCTGTCTGCGTCTGCCCATGCTTCGGTGTTGAGCCACTGCAGAGGAAAGAGAGAGATAGAGATGCCAGGCGTTTTTTTTGTCTCCACAGTGCAGCAGGAGAGGAGTACAAATCTCCCAGGCTTCCCTTTTCTTTTTTTTTTTTTCTCCACTGCAGACAAAACCATTCAGTCTGTTATCTGTTCAATTAAAAACAGCAGAGCGCTCCGGGGCTGCTGCCGCCGCCGCCACCACCACCGCTGCTGCTGCAGGATTCATTCAGACTGTGTGTGCATGTGTTATGTGTGAAGGTGTTAGGGTGGGGAAATCACACACACAGACTTGCGTTTTCAAATTGTCGCCCGTGAGGAGAAAGAAGAGTGATGTTTCCATGTGCATGAATTGGCAGTGTTTTCTATGAAATGTCAGGGATTGACTTGTTCCATCGCATCCTAAATAAACCATATGGGACATTATATATTGTCCTACAGGGACTTTATGATATTTCTTGTAATATTTCTATAGGGATTATGTCTTTTTCATAATTGAATTTGGGATATAATCTAGTCGGAGGTGATGCAGTGAGTGTTATAAGCGGGGAGGTGAACCACCTGATAACCCATTCAGAACTACATCTGAATTAAATTTTTATGTCATTTAGAATTGGCTGAGGTATCGTAGCCAATAAATGCGCAACTACAAAAAAGTAAAAATCAGAAATGCTTTTATGAGGGTTAAAATGCCATTCAGTTTATATTCATGACAATAATGCCAGATTAACAGTTAAAATTTGAGTTTTCATTTGTATTTCAGACACCAAATATCATGCACAAAACACCAAATTTAAGATGTTGCCAATCAATTATCTCGTTTGTACCAAATTCCAATGGGAGTTCTGCCTTAACAGCCCATTAGATGCAGGGATTGGATTACTTTAATGAACTGACATTGATTTTACGCAACACTGAGCTCCTCTACATCACCTCGCACCACTTGTGGCTTTGTTATTCTCCTCATCCTGCTCCCCTCGGAGGGTCCCCGGACCCCAGTTTGTGCACCACTGAGAGCCCAGGCAGCAGCAGCAGCTGAAGAATCCCCCCCTTATGATATGGAGAGGCAACGCTGCTGCTGCGCTTCCGACCACTAGTATCGGTATGCGTCTCCTGCAAACACGCACACTCACACTACACTCTCTCTCTCTCTCATGGGTGGACACATGCGGCCAGCAGACGGTAAGTGGAGACACTTTATCATAACGGAGCTTTATCTCCCGGTGATCTGTGGGAACTTTCGCCAGTGTGTTGTTGTTGTTGGAGAAAGGGGAAGTTTTTAACAGACTTTTTTTTCCTCTCTCGTTCGTCTGCACCAGCCATATATCCATGCAGATTGCGCAACGCAGCGTGTGATCAGAGTGGAAAAAAACATGCAAACAAGTCGGTATTGTTGTGTTTTATTCAACACAAGTGTCGCTACTAACCCTAACCTGACGATGTGAGGAGCTGCAGCGCTATCAGCATTTATCAAAACCAACTTCTGTTGAAAGGCTGCTCGGCTCTGTACTCACTGATCTCTATTCCATGGTGTTCATGACTTGCTTTTACTTTGACAAGCATACTTTGTGATGTGCTATTGTGCGTTTTTGTATGTTATTTCTTGTATGACTGTAGTATGTTCTTTGTTTGACCTACACAAGGGACTACAGATGTGAATTATCTTAAAGCTATAATCTGGTGCATCAAATGGTGACATTTATGTTCTAAAATGGTCCCTTTTAAATAAATAAAATAATAATAATAATAATAATAACCGCTCACTTTAACCAAAGTCCACCTCATCATGTGAGTTATGCATTGCTTTGGCCATGCGGGAGCACATTTCAGCCTCTTCCCATTCAACTAAATTGCATTCTCAGTTACTTTTCAAGGCAAAGATATATTTTTTCCCGGATTACGGTCACATTTTTAAACGTTGTTAACGTTGAAAATTGAAACAAAACAAAAAAATGTAACAAAACTACTTGGCTAGGTTTAGGCAACAAAACTACTTGGTTAGGTTTAGTAAAAACATCATGATTAAAATGGCCATGCGGGAGCACATTTCAGCCTCTCCGCTTCGTTATTAAACACGTTTACGCACCAAAACTCTGGCTTTTTTGATAAACCCAAAGCCACATCTACACTGTTTGTCGTGTTTTTTTTCTTTTTCCAACTTAAATGTGTCTCTACTTTGAGAGCCAAGTGTGTGTGTGGTGAGGAGGGAGCGAGAGAGAAAGGGGGGCAATGCGCAAAGTGTGTGGTCTCCAAAGCTCTCCGAGCTCTCCACCCCCGCAGAGACGCACGGTTTTCTCTCTCTCTATTTTTCACATTAAGAGCAGTTTGGGAACCCGCTTCTCCAAAAGCCGCTGTCTGAACCGCTGCCCGATGGCGTCAAGTGTGAGGCAATAACACCTAAAACTTCCTGGTTACATGTTTCAAAATAAGGGTCGCTTGCAATAGTGATGCAAAAAAAGGAAATACTTTTTTTTTCCATTTGTCATAGGCTATACACAGTAAGAATATTCACTGTATTGGCAGTCTATTTATGATGAATATTTTGATTATTATTAATTATTTTTGACTTGCATCAGCTTTTATTTAAATTATTGATTTCATTAGCCCCCCTACCAAAAAAAAAAATCTTAACAATTATCAGTATAGCCTACGATTATATAAAACAAAGAAAAACAATAAATCCTCAATGGAAAAGGTGGAATAATTACACAATATTTTGATTATTATTAATTATTTTTGACTTGCATCAGCTTTTATTTAAACTATTAATTTCATTAGCTCCCCCTCCCCCCTAAAAAAAAAATTAAAATCCTAACAATTATCACAATAATTGCTGAACAATTTTCTGTCAATTCATCAATTAATCTTTTAGTATGCTATAATGGTACTAGGACTCCAGTTAAATGATTTTAAATATAATTTCAATATAATATCTGTTGAATTTTAATTCGCCAACAAAAAATGTCTATAATTTTTTTATTTGATTTGATTAAGGATCCCAATTAGTTGGTGCCATAGCAACCAGCTAATCTTAAAGAATTAAAATACCATACACACTACAAATAATAATACACAATCTTGCGCAGATATGACTTGACATAGAATATCACTAAATTTGGTTGCTAGTCTTACTTTTAAATGCACTTAATTTCTTTAAATTTTCATAAGAAATCTTTTACTTTGAAGGTAAAAATTTGTTTCTGGTTTGTTCCTGGTGAACTGAGGCCAGCTTAACAGCTGTAGAGGGACGGAGGGGGGGTAGCCCCTGCCTGGAGAGGAGAGAGGGGGAAATTCTTGTGTTTTTGGTATGCGATTACCCAGCGGAGAACCCATGACTGAAGGGGAGGAGGAGGAGGAGGAGGAGGAGGACTGGGGTTGAGTTTAGGATACATTCCTCGCCTTCCTCTTTAAGTTAACCACATTATTGGAGCTGCTGACAAGTTGCCTCCTCACATGACACCCATAAGCTCCCTGCTGATGCATTAGGACTGGACCAAGTGGTCAGATGACCTCACCACCGACTGGCATCGTACACAGATACCACAGGAAAACCAAAAGTCCCACTAAAAATACTATGGTGATACCATAGAAGAAGAAAAAAACTAATCAAATTCAACTGACCACCACAATAAACACTTTTATTGAAACCACAACATCTATCTAACGCCTTTTCAATATCTTTTCACATTAGTTAGGGACTGTATGAAAATGTATTGGAGTCGGAGGTTGGCTGAACCTTATGTTAAGACCCTCTCCATGGTTATTAATATTGGATTTTGTTGCAATTTGCAACGACGTCTCAAACAATATTATGCTCCCATACTTTTCAAGGCAAAGCCCGGATTACGGTCACACTTTAAACAGTTTTAAAAACGTGGTTAACGTTGTAAATTGAACAAAACAGAAAAAATTTCACAAAACTACTTGGTTAGGTTTAGGCAACAAAACTACTTGGTTAGGTTTAGGCAACAAAACTACTTGGTTAGGTTTAGGCAACAAAACTACTTGGTTAGGTTTAGTAAAAACATCATGATTAAAATAAGTGAACGTCGACTTTTAGTTTCACACGGGCGAAAGTCCAGTATTTGTTGACCTGTCCGCCACCCTGACTTCTCCCCTGCGCCCTGCGATACGTCAAAAACAACCTTAATCCGCGACAAAATACATGTATGTTTCCCTTGAAACGAAAATCACAATGCAGTTTGGTTGTATGGAAATTTTCAGGAGACAGGGCTGTGGTTTGACTTAGAAAAAATTGCAAAATATACAGTATGGCAACTACTTTGATATTCAATCTAAATGCACATGAAAATAATTAAATAAAATATAAATTTGGGGCTTGGACCACCCTCCCTTCAGCAAAAAAAAAGAAAAACGGCCCTTTTTCTGACCCCACCTCCTCACAAATAATTTGTGCACATCCCTTAAAAACTGAATTCAGATAATAATTTCTATTAAAATCATTTACAGGTGGTCACACTCACACACTCTCTCCCTAGCTTAACTTCAGAAATACAGCGACATTTCATCTGACACATTAAATGTGGACTCTGCTACATTTGCATAAAACCAGCGTCGCTCTGCCTGTTCTTCAGCATCTCTGTCGACGCTGTAATCGCCCACTCGCTAATGACAATTACTATAATGGACTGATTGTTGGATTATACCAGCAAAGTGGTTTTAGCACACATCTGCATAATTGTTCTTAGCATATACGCGCCTGTGGGCTCCTGGCTGCCATTAGCTGCGGCGGAGAATGGAGTGATTGAGGAGTCGCTCGATGCTTGAAGAACGGCGGCGAATTGCGAGCCAACTGTGTGGGTGTTTTGAGTGTGTGTGTGTGTGTGTGTGTGTGTGTGTGTGGAAATGCACTAAGCAGTCTTATTAAACATTGTTTTTTACATTAGATTTGTTGTTCACCGATGCAGGGGGCAGATCAGCTGTGAGAAGGGGGCTAAAGTTCACTTTCAGGGTTCAATTTATAACCTTCAGCTCAGTGGCAACCCTTGCTGCTGCTGCTGCTGAACAAATAAGTAGATATGTATGAATATGAAGCAGGATATTTGCGGTAAACAGCATCATGCTGAGTCACTTTAATACACAAAAGAAGGAAGATTACACATGTAGAAATATTGCTTGCATCATCCTCCGACAATGATGCAAGCAAGCCGAAGGCCAATCAGTGACGAGACGCATCATTGCTGCAAGTTTTATCAAAATTGTACCAATGAGATTGCAGATTTCCAAACAGTTTCAAAACTGTTAACTTTAACTTAAGCAATATATGATACCAAATTTAGTGATTTTTTTTTAGGGCTGAACCGAATGCTTCAAAGCTTCGAAGCTTCGACCGTTGCCATGGTAATCGACCTCCAAATCAGTATTTCAATGCTAAGTGGTTTTGTTTTGTGTATAAATCCCCAAATAGCCCATGAAATAAGGAATAATCCCACAACATTATTCATTATACATATTCAACATTAATTATTATTAGTTATTCTCAGACGGATATCGCTGTTTGTTGTGTGTAGAGGTGTGTACAGTAGTGCTGCAGCAGCACTGAAATAGGGGAGATGGAAACAGACAATCATGTCAGCCTTCTGTGCCGTGCCGTGCCGCACCTTGCCGTGCCGCACCTTGCCGCGCCGCGAAGCTTCGAATACCTTCGAATATTTCTCGCCGAAGCTTCGAAGCCCAAAAAGTATTCAGGATTTTCCAGCCCATCCAAATAAAAAAACAAATAGTTTAAGGAAAAGAAGCATTTTATATCAAACTATAATGACTTTTACATCCTGGAAAACAAACTCTTTGATGACGTCTTCATAAATATCAATTCTTTTCACTCTCTATCTCATATCCCATTGGTTTACACTTCCTGTCTTTATGTCCCATCCCTCCTGCTTGCATTCATCACATTAAAAAAAGCAAGATGACCTTAAAAGTCTTTGTTCAAATGCTGGAACACACTAGATATGAGCCTTTTGTCCAAAAATCTGATGAGTGAAACTAACATCACGTGACCAACAGATGGACGGACACATCCGTAGAACATGGGGGACTGTAGCAGCGTGAGCCAGATCAACAGCTGAACCCAGCTTTCCAGTTACAGTCCCTGTTTAAACATGCAGCGAGGCTTTAGCAGCGCTGAGGAAATCTGTCTTTCCTCCAGCAAAAAGTGCTAATTTCTTAATCAAATCCAATGCGAAAGAAATGAGTCAGCACAGAGGAAGTTATTGTCTCTGCCGGTGTGTAACGACGACACCTGAAACCTGCGCCGACTGTTACTTCATCCCCTCCTCTTCCTCCTCTCGTTGCTCCTCTCTTGAAAGCAGGCCAACACATCCCACACACGCACAAAATCATGCTCACTCCTTTTCTCTGAACAGCACTCTGTGCTAATTACTCTCCGTTTCCATGGCGATGGGTAGCACCTCTTTTTTTTTTTTGTTATCTTGGATAGCCCATCGCAAACATGCCTCGCATCACATCATGACACAGTTTGTATTGTTGAGTGGATGGGTTTTATGTCGCGGCTCGGCAATCAACATTCATCCCCAAATTACAGAAAATGTATAATAAATAATAATAAAATATATATTTTTTGTGATTCTTACAGGGTAAAAACACCTTTTATATAATATGATTGTATAAAATATGATAATTTATAATCAATAAGTATGTTTTTGCCTCAAACATGTGTTTCTATCTGAGTTGGTTATTTACTACATTTCCCAGAATGCCTTTCAACAGCTGCTTATATGTGTAGGTGAAAAGAGCAGCAGCAGTTTTGCACCACTTTTGAGTCTTAAACTCTTCATAAATAATGGATGTTTTGTCCCAACTTTAATCTTTGCTTATTTAGTAATAAATATATAATGTTATAGAAAAATATGAAATAAATTTGAAAGCTAGTTTTTAGCTTTAAAGTGTGAAAAACACAAACAAGGAGGCCCAGACATTATTGGGATTTATTTTTTGGCTTCCTTGCAATGTATTCTGCTGGAACAGATACCATAAATTATTAATAATTAATCGATCAGTGGTAGGAAATGTTCATTCAATGGGGACATTTCATCAAGTTATTCTAAAAGGATCTATTCAGCTTGAATGAATGAGTGCCCCCCCTCCCATCTTTCCCTCTCTGGAAGTCACACATTAGGCTCTATATAAATGAGTCACTTTGACGCAGTCACACGTTTCCATATAGTTCACTCGAAGGGGGTGGGCAGTTAACACTGAAAGGGGTCAGAAAACTAGCAGGGGTTGTAATTACAGGGGGAAGAAACAACACTGGATTGGATTCAAGGAGTGTGTTTGCGCTTTGGAGTCGAACCGGAGGGACGGAGGGACAGAAAGAGAGCGATAGCCTGAGAAAACAAAAAAGGGGAAATTATCGCGGCCTCAGGGGCCCTCGGTTCATTACTCATTAAACACACAGGAATGTTGTGTCTCCGCGCCAGGCTGAATGGACTTTAAAGGAATGCATTTAAAACTTGAAATTTAAAGGACTGAACTCCACTTGAAATTCCACTAATGTAGAAAAGAGATTTGCTAGTTGCAATTCGAGGCAAATAACTGACAATAAACACTATAAATTCAGTTTACATTACACCACCAATATGCACTAATATCAGTAATAAACTCATAAAGGCAGTTTTTCTTTAATACATATTTATGTGACATAGATCCACTTCTAATATTAATTTGTAACTCGGTTTATGGGTTTAGCCCCTCGCTACATTATCCTCAATGACCCGGGGTTTTATGAATGGGCAGCACAGGAAGCTCCGCCATTGGCCGGGAGTGACAGCCAATCGGGGAGGATCACTTGCAACAGAGGCGGGAGTGGATGAATGGACAAGTCAGACATTTTTAGAGGTCAGGGCGCCGGTGTGTGTGTGTTTGCCTCTGTAGGTGTGTGTTTATGTGTATGTGAGTGTCACACACTGACCTACTTGGTTTATTGCAGGCGTCTATACATAGCTGTGGGAAACGCAGGCAGACAATCGGCCCCCCGGTTAAAATTAGCAGTCAGGGCCACCTGTCTGTTTCTCACAAAGGCGGAAACGCCAGAGCGGGCAGGGGCAGAGATGGAGGGAACAGGAAGGAAGGAGAGGGGGGAAAAGAGGGATGAGGAGGGTGGGGTGGGGTGGGGGGGGTGGAGGGCATTGATCACACTGCTGGTTTAACTCGTTCTCTCTCGTTCTTTTCCCCCCACTGCGACACAGGGAGACATTGTTAGGAGGTCTGGATTTGAGGAGGGGGGGGTTGGTTGGTGGTCCGGGCCAAGCAGAGTTCACATACCTCTCTGCTGGATCACTGCCAGATTTCAAAGGCTATAGGTGGAAGATATATAGGGAGAGTTAAAGGACTAGTCCAACTTCCATTGAACACCTTGTGTGATGAGTTTTGGTATAAGAGAGCGACAGAATATTATATACCTGTATTTTCCCTCTTTTTGTACATAATTGCATAACCTTTCTGCCACCTGCATCCCCTACCCCCCTTCTCTCTCTCTCTCTTAACGTATAACACTATTGTCACTGTATCGCAAAACTCAAGTTTCCTGCCTTTGTCGTTTCAGACAGCCAACAGGAAGTCTTAATCTTCTTAACTGATGAAGACTTCCTGTTCTAAAACCGGCATCTTGTTTCCTAGAATCACAATTTTTTTTTTCAGCCCACACTATGGTTTTGTTCCTGTGTGCCTCCGCCAAAGTAAAAGAGTTTGTGGTTCGAGAGTCGTAATGTTACAGAAAGGAAGCAAAAAAAAAATTTATATATATATACTGTACATATCAGCACAGCTTTATGACCACCAGAGAAGAGCATTTTCACAGTCAAACATCTCATATGGTTAATCTCACCCCAATGTCTTTCTTTTCCAGGTCTCCTGTCAGACTTCAAACAGCAGATGGGACACTCCAGGAAAGGCGGTGGAAAGTCCTCCATCGTCCATCTGTGCCGGTCAAAATGATCATCTTGGTTTCGGCGTGGGAGCAGAGGGACTGTACGGCGCTGAAAGGCAAAGAGAGAGATGAGGATGGGAAATGCCAGTTTAGCTTCTTTGCCACATGCACCTCAACCTGTAAATGTTCTTTTTTAATCTGTCATTTTTATTGATTAAGATGAGTTTTTTGTTTGATTAAGTTTAGATACTCTGACAATTATTATGTGCAGAAAATTAAAAGATAAAGAGTCTTCAGCCCTGCTAGCAGCTATGTTCCGACAAATATCTGATAAACAACCTCAACATCAAATAAACACTCAAATGTCCCGGTTTTCACCACAATTTAAATAATAACAATATTATACATACATTTATAATGTACCACTCATTAATTAATTTGAGCGCATGAGATAAGAGAGCCAGCACAGCACACCACTTCAGTCTCTATAGGGAGTGATGTTGCGCGCTGGAAAGCCACAATTACGCACGGACACAACAGATATCCGCTGGTTACATTTAGTGTAGTTTTGAACCACAGAATCCTCCGTGCTTACGTGCACATGAAACGTGTCGTTTTGATTAATTATTCTACAAAGTCTTTCGGCCGGCGTCTCCATCCTGAACAAAACGTCGTCTGAGCTCCACATTTTAATTATAATAGCCTGAGACTGTGGCGAGGAACATGTTGTGATAGAGACGGTTCAGGTTCAAAACTAAAGTTGAATAATATTCCCATAGTCCCAGTCAAGGGAAACTCTCTACTGGAGTCCCAGACTGTCAGTGCGTCATGAGGGGGGATAGCCCTGTGATTAAAGGGGGAGAAAGTAGTGAATGAGATAAGTCCTGATTAAGTCACAGCCTCTAATGCACCCCCCCATTGCCTTCTTATTGATCCCACTCCGTGTTAGCCATCCTGATGAAAACGCCTATGGTGTGTGCATGAACGTGCGGTACACTTAAGGGTCCCAGTTTAGGGGTTTGAAAATATGGTCACCCTAGATCAGGGGTCTGCAACCTGCGGCTCCAGAGCCACATGTGGCTCTTTAGCTCCTCTCCAGTGGCTCCCTGTGGATTTATAAAAATGGAAATGAATAACTGTTCTTTGTTTACATTTTCATTTTTATTTATCATTGTTGTAGGTCTATGGTACGGCGGAGTATTAGGGCCACATTGAGGGGAAAAAAAGAAATCTGAGATTTTAAGAATAAAGTCATAGGTTTCCGAGAAAAAAGTGGAAATATTACGAGAATAAAGTCATAACTTTACGAGAAAAAGGTCGTAATATTATGAAATTAAAGTCATAATAATATAAAGTAGTCATTTTACGTGTTATTTTCTTTTTTTCTCGTAAAATTATGACTTTATTCTCGTAATTTTACGACTTTTTGCTCGTTAAGATATGACTTTATTCTCTTAATATTACCACTTTTTTCTCGTAAAGTTTATGAATTTATTCTCATAATATTACTACTTTTTTTTGTAGATGTTTTTTCCCTCAATGTGGTCCTAATACTCCGTCGTACATTTGCACTTTGGCCCTCAGTGCATTAGACTTACAGTACATACTATATATTTAGACTATAAGCTGTATAAACTGTATAATAGACTGTCATTAGTTCAGAATGTATATTACATTTAGCCAGGTTTACATCATAGTTGAGTGTTTTAGCATGCTAACATTTGCTATTAAGCACTAAACATAAAGTAAAGTTGAGACTAATGGGAAAGCCATTAGGTTTAGCAGGTATTTACCAGGTTTCTCTTCTTAGTTTAGTGAGTTTGCATGCTAACACTTCAAAATTAGCACTAAACAGAGTGTGTTCCAATCCACGTACTTCCAGAAGTACACTTCAATGTAGTGCACTTGGTGCACTCTGTACTCACTTGAGTAGTGCGTCACATTCAGCAGGGTAGGGTCGTCTCAAATCGAATACTCTGTGACGCACTCACCGGAAATGACGTTTGCAACATGTTAATGCAGCTCGCTACCCGCCAAAATATCTTCTGAAAAAAATGAAAGCAGTTTGGAAATTACGGAAATTACGTTTTCCAACGTCGTCGCCTACGCCTACGATGTGTCCTCCCGTTTACGTATTGTATTGTTGTATTCTGTTATCGCCGTCTGTTTGAATAGTGGTCGTGGCTCCGCCTCTTCCGCCACGTGGCCAGGATGACGACAGTTGAGTGTGGAAGGTGTCCAGCGTTCCACACTAAACGATCCGACCGTTTTGAGTACAACATCCGGGTACTTTGAGTGCACTGCATTGTGCCGTACTTCCCAGTGTGAACGCACTTATGCACTCAAAATAGTGAGTGTAAGTACAGAAGTACGCGGATTGGAACACACTGTTAAAGTACAGTTGAGTTTAATGGGACTGTCATTAGTTTAGCAGGTATTAGCCAGGTTTACCATCTCAGTTGAGTGTGTTAGTATACTAACATTTGCTAATTAGCATTAGACATAAAATACTTACTTTACAGGTAGTACTGTCTGTATTTAGTATTTAACATGTTAGCAGTCCAACTGAAGCCACAAAAAAAACTCCAAAACACTCTTACTTTGGCTAGTAAGCCCTTCAAATGAAGCTACATGACAGTATGGCTGCGTTCCAAATCGCATACTTTTTCTTTTTACTTTTAGTACATACTGCAGCTGAGTAGTGTTGCATGCAGTATGCATAACATTGTGCCTTTAGTACGTACAGTGCGTTACAATACCCACACTACCCTACTATTTAGTATGCCAGAAAAAGATTAAGTATGTCCCAATACATAATATGTCAAATGTAGTATGCCAAAAATACCAGGATGTCCTACTACAACCGGTCACATTTTGCAGTATGCAAGCCAGCATGCTTTTCTGGCTATTCTGACCTACAATCCTGTGTGCAGGGGATACATGAGCAAGAGGGTCAAAGTTCAAGGTGCAATTTTATGAGGAAGTAGTATGCGTACTGCATGAAACAGTACGTACTTTGTAAGGGCAGCTGCAGTACGCACTAGAAGTAAAAAGAAAAAGTATGCGATTTGGAATGTAGCCTATGTCTAACACAAGGCATGGCAGAGCATTTATGGGTGAAGGTGCTAATGGCTGTATTGTTCTCTACTTCTGTCTGTATACATTTAAGACAGTTTCAGGTGCACTATTATAATGTTTTGAGGGTTTTTTAATTGCTGTATTAGTCATATCCACACCTGCATCACATCAGCAGTGGCCAACACCGATGACACACCTGACTTCCCAGGGAACCTGCTTGTTTGTCATCTTCCCTCTGCATGAAGTCATCATTTCCTGTCTTGGCTTGGAGATGTGGGCAGCTGGGCGGCCATTTTGGCTCCAACTGGAGCCGCAGAGCCACAGGGCGGCTCAGCAGTTGCTCAGTAGTCAGTGTAGATCCTGTGGGGCTGGCAGCAGCTACATCTGGCTACTGGGTCTCTGCTGGCAGCCATGTTATTCAGGATACATGACAAAAAGTTTTTAAGTTTTCTAATGTACTTTGTGGAGTATTTTCAGATGTATTTGGAATTCCGTGTGTAGTTCACACACTCTCCTTGTGATCTTTTCTGCCACGCCGCTTTTAAATTTCAAAGAAATGTTTTGAAAGCCCACCTACTGTGAAGAGAAAAGCCTTCAGCAGAGTTAATCCTAGACTGCATGGGTGGTTTAGAGGACAGAATGAATTTTTTTATAAATAAAAAATGACATTTTGAGATGCTGGGTGAGTTCTGGACCTGGCATTCAGTGTAGGATTCTGTGTGTGTCAGTCTACAGCTACATTGTCTGCTGGGTTTCAGACCTCTACTCATACACATCAATGTCTTTCTATTGTTTGTATTATTACTTACTGTAAAGGATGATATATTGAAGTGTTGTGGTGTGTTTGAGGAACCAAAAAACATGGATAATTTGACAACTTTGTGTTTATTGACTTATCATAAAACATTCTTCAAACAATAAAACAATTTCAAATGTCCGTTTCTGTACAATGCTTTCTAAGCAATTTTATTTATATATAGAAAATGTAAGAGGAGTCGTGTTAAAATGACAAAACTCCTTCAAATTTAATGGCAGGTACTCTGGAAAAAAATAACAGCATTCCATCAACAAATATTTTCAAGCAATAAATATGTATTTATAAATAGTGTAAATTTACATCAAGATTAGAAACATAATGAAACAAAAAAAAAAAAATCACAAATTAAACTTTATTCCATAAGTCTATGTGCAACCCATTCTCTTTGTGTGACTTGGCTAGTAAGTTTTTTTTTCCTAATTTTTTTCCTTTTTTTACCTAAGAAACAAACATCATAGTTTTGAAAAGAACAAGACAAAGATAAAACATAAAAGCTGTAAAAAAAAAAAAAAGAAAAGAAAGAAAATCACCTTCACATTACAATTTTTTTTGGAGATTTTGCTGTCCAAAGAGTCTTAAAATTACTATCTACCATAGAAAAAGACCAGTTAGGCTAGTGCTCCTTAGAAGGAAAAACTGAAGAGAAATTTTGGGGGAAAATTCTATAAATCAAAGCCAACATTTCATCCTGTTACCAGAATAGAAAACGTAAAGAAGGAAGAGAGAGAAAGCTTGTCAAGTCAGTAGTCTTTTACGGGTGGTGTTGCCAGTTGTGACAGTTAACAAGTATCTACAAAACATTTTTTATCACGCATTAAGAATCCCGCTCCTCCCCCTCGTCCCAACCGTTTTTGATTAAGTCCTCCATTAAAACAGGGCTGAACCATTGTCACTAGAGGGGGCTGGGAAGGGAGAAGAGAGAAAACAAGTCATGTTAGCGAGCTCGGTGGCGCCCCCCTCTGGAAGGGCCCAGGCCCCAGCACTTCAAAACAGGTTGCATAGACAGACACACTCGGCCGCCTCAGCCTCCAGCCGTCGCTATGGAGACCAGCCATAATGGGAGGGGGCGGTGGTGAGGGTGGGTTGTGGGGGCGGGGGGGGAGACGGCCTTGGCTTTCCTGAATATCAGAAATGGTCCGCGTATGTAGATGTTTGTTCTTTTTTCTTTATCTTAATACAAGTTCCTGTAAATGGGCTCCACAGCAGAAGAAGAAAGAGGTGTCACCTAATGTCAAGATGAAGATGAATGAAGAGGAGGGGCCTGGGGAGGAAGAGGAAACATCAGAATTAGTCAAATCATTGAATGCATCAACATGTAAATATACCATAGACAAAAAAACACTGTAATGTCACATAAATATACTGGAATTTTCTCTTCAGTTTGAAAGGAAACAACCACTTTGAGTTCCCCTTTTCCTCCCGCTGGTGACTTACTAATGTGAACTGGTCGTAGACCTGCATCAGGTCCTCCATCCTGTGCTGCTCCAGCACCACGAAGTTGTCCAGCGTGGCGCTGCCTTTCCGGGCGCAGTCCTGGCAGTGGACCACGTACTGCTTCTTGGAGAGGAGCTCGCGGCGCACAAACAGCAGGTTGAACACCTCCACCTGCAGAGCGCACAAACACACACGAGCTTCAATGTCATCTCTATTGTCTTGTAGCTTTTTGATTTGTGAATCTGAATGAAAGCTGAACAGCAGCGATGATGTCATCTAGAGAAAAAAAACCTGGAGCTGCTCCACAGACAGTGAATAATGGACCAATTTTCTAGGACACAATGACAGCAGACATTCAATTGGATATGGACGCATTTCTACGAGACAGCCCGAAACCCCGCATTCAAATTAAATCAATAATTTGCTCAAACAAAAACCGAGCCGGCCTTTAATTTGATGTCAATGGACCAGCTGAATCACTCAAATGGCAAACTGCAGAGTTTTAGCATAAATATAAAGTTCCCTCCATATGTGCATCTGCATATTTCACAATATTGAAACATAACACTTCAGTTTTATACCCTCATACTTTTCAGATATTTAGTATAAATCGTGAACCACAAGTTATTAGATCCAGCAGCCAGAGACCTACAATCATGGGACATCTGGTTCTGATCCAATATGTACGATACATAATGTAAGCAAGAACATGGCAAGACAATTATTTTATACTCAAAATAAGTGTAAGAAATGTGAAATCCTGTTCAAATTCGCACCCCGATGCCGAAATGTTCTGCTTACTGACCTCGCAGATGGTGCAGTAGTGGGCCGGCTCGTCCCTGGTTCTCGGCCTCAGCACCGTCTCCTTGCCCGCCGTCGCCAGGGCTTCCTTTACCCACTGGCACTGCTTCAACGTCCGCAACAAGCAGTACCTGCGACAAAAAAAGACATTGTGTCAAAATGTGCAAACATATAAGACAGACAAACAAACTGCCGAAGGATTTCCGTGACTCACTTGATCATCTCGAACAGCTTGTGGTCGGACACTTTGATGTTGCGCGCCATGTTCCAGGAGAGATGCACCATGGGAACCATGGACTTGACGCTCTGGAGCTTGTTCCACTCGTAGCGCTCCACGGCCAGCTTGTACTGGTGGGCTGAAAAAGGCAAAACACGCTGTACATTACTTTACATGAACACGAGAAATCCGGAGATGCTTATATGCACGGAAAGACGTCATCGGCAAAGAAAGATACATCGAAAAATAGACTTTAAGGAGGTAGCCGTTATGAGGACAGCAGGTGCACTGGATGATATGGAGGTGTATTCGTGCCATCATACAGACGTCTGAAAAATGCATCTGTTGTAGACGGAATAAAATCCTGCAATAATCAGCTAAAAAGGTCACGAATCAGCAGAAAAGCACCTCAAATATCACAGTAAAGGTCATCATATCAGACATAATTTCTGTAAGACATGGTTGTAAACTTTGATAGGTAACTTTTCCAGTAGTACATGTTTTCAAGAGGACCTACTATGCTCATTTTCAGGTGCATACTTGTATTTCGGGTTTCTACTAGAACATGTTTACATGCTTTAATGTTAAAAAAAACACTTTACTTTTCTCGAACCGGCAGTGCTGCAGCTCCTCTTTTCACTCTATGCCTAAGTGTCTGTCTCTTTAAGAACCCCTCCTGAAAATGCCAGTCTGCTCTGATTGGTCAGCTGGGCCGCTCTTGTCGGATTGGTCGACCAAACCAAACTCTTTCGGACCCCGCTCCAGCTCCGCTCTAACTAGCTTTGTTCGAGGGCGTGCCAAACCTAACCGCTGGGCAGGTTTATGCAAATGTGTTACTTGGTGACATCACCACGTTGCGGAAGAAAAGACGGGACTTCGAGCGAGGCGTTCCAGGCAGTTCAGGAGCAGTGGAACTGGACTTTGTAACTTTGCGGACCTTTTACATGCACAAAAAACTACATAACAGTAAAGAGAAAAGGCACAAAAGCGTAATAGGTGGAGTGATTAAGAACAAACAAAAAGCAAAATTCTATGAAATTTGGGGGCAAATCATATGTAAGGATGTGTTCACAATAGTATGAAAAGCCAGACCGTCCTCTAGTGGCTTGAGAACCATTAACCCATAATCCCTGGCGTACCGGTGAGAGGCCCAACGTTCCAGGCGATGTTGTTGCACCAGCCGATGGCCTGCACCCAGTGGACGGTGCCGGTGTTGAGCCACACCAGGTCGCCGGGACGCTGGATGAACCGATAGACGGGCACGTCGGCCTCGTAAAGGTCCTCCAGGTTGGGCCACCACGAGCCCATCAGGAAGTTGATGTTGTTCCTGGAGGTTTGGGAGGAAAAGAGTTGTGATGGATATAGAAATAGAAGGAAGAGAGTGTGATTCACATCTGTACAGCGGCCTGTCTTACTTTTCACAGAAGTTGCTCATCACCCCCCAGTAGGGCTCCGGTACGGCGAACCATTCGCAATCTCCTGGTCCGATGTTGATGTTGACGGCGCAGAAGTTGTTGTGTTCCTGGTGACCTGGAGGAACACGCACACAAAACCTCTTAAATGAACTTATCCACACACCAATCACCAATCATTTGTCCCGGGAAGTAAGCGTGTATTAACCTGCTATCCTGCTCCCAGGGACCTTCATGTAGAGCTGAACTGTGTTCATGCCCAGGATGGTGTGCCCCACGTGGCTCAGCAGGTTGCCGGCGGATACGACTCGCGCGAAGGCCGGCAGTTTGCTGAGCTCCTGGAGTTGCTGTTTCCACCTGGAGGAAGAGAGGCATTATAACATCAGCGCTTTGAAGTTGAAACACTCCGAGCTGCAGAGCGTCTTAAAAAGGCAGAAAAATCCAGATCCACACTCACTTCCTTTCATCCGACACATCAATGTTGGTTCCGAACTTGATGTGCTTTAAGGGTCCCCTTCTTTTGCGTGCAACACTGAAAACACACAAACAGAATTATTGTCTGGCTTTTGACTTCAAAACCATTTTTCAAAACATGATGCAAGCTAAACCAAACCACATATCAGAGTCTGGAGCTTTCTATTGGGGCTAAACAATCAAACTAAAGGTAACTTAACATAAAGAACAGCATTAGGTACCTCTCTGCTGACGCTGGCTCTGTGTCCGACGGCTCCTTTAGTGCCTTCTTCTCATTCTCCTCCTGAAAACAAAGAGGAAACACATTAACCCAGCAGTATGCTATATATTTTTTTGTATCCTTGGAAGTTTTGTTTCAGTTGAATCCACAGATTAAAGTAGAAACCGACCCGTAGGGACTCCTGGAAGGAAGCGGCCTGATACTGGGCGTATTTGGCGATGGTTGTGTGGGCGCGGGCGCTCTCGCATCGCCACATTTTTTTGGTGCCGGCCGGGTCCCAGTTCTCGTCGGCGGGCTGAGAGAGCTGGGTCCAGACCTCCACCAGGTGCTCCGGGTTGGCCTCGACCAACGTCTTTGTGGAGAACAGACCCAAGTCTGCGGCGGAACGGACACAAGTAATTAGAACAAGGATGTCTTTGTGATAAAGAAAAAATACATGCACATAGTAAACAAAGCGTTTACCCAGTTTGAGAGCTCCAGCCAGTCCTCTGATGACAGTGACGGGGTTGGAGGGGTTTGTGCAGAACTGGTGCAGTGGGGGGAAGAAAGCATCCCTCTTGTTCTCCAGCTGGTCCAAAGACAGGAAACAGGAAGTTAAAGGATATAGTACTATCGAGTGCTACGTATTTTCATAGGCCAACCAGGAATTTAGCATCGCCCTGGGTTCCCTCGACAAAAAGCCAATGGGATCTTTCCATTGGGGTTTTGGATTATTGCAGAAAATAAGCTCTGTGGCAAACACACATTTATGATACTTATACGTTTTGTTCAGCAAGATAGTCTCCACAAATGAACACCACTTCTATGATTTTTAAAGTGTGAATGCAATCGCCAGAAGAAAAAAGCTCATTCCTGTAGCACTCAATGACGACCACAACAAGACTCATCGGGTAAAAATGAACAATAGTTTAAGTCATCTTAAAGTAGCTCGCAGCCCTCTGGGTAATACTCACATAGATGCTCGGCGTGGGAGGGTTGAGCTTGTCTTTGGGTAGGACTGGCGAGGGCGGAGGGGGCAGCCGGGGCGGGGGGCACTTATCGAGGAGGATACTGCTGTTGGAGAGACCGTTCCTCCCCAGGTTCCTACACACACACACAATGCAGAGAATGAGAAGTAATACACCAGGAAATAATAGCTAGACTTGCCGTCCTACCGTAGATCTTAATAATACTCCTTCTTAGCAGTCCATTTAACTGAATATATGCAGAGTGATGCCACATTTTACAAATCATATTTAAAATAGTTGGCAACCGAATGGATGAATCTATTCCACAGAATAATATCTGCATGGCAACAAGACTGCCCAGTCGACTTCGGTGTTGTTTACAGTTACATAATCATTTGCCTTTGGTTCTGCAGTTCCCCTGAAATTCCTCCGGGGGGAGACATCTTCAAAACAAACCGCACTGTTCAGCTGATCCATGTCATTACAAGGCAACAGTTAAGTACAACTTCAGGCTTATAACATCTTGGAAAACATGCAAGCAGTACAGTTCTATCTATTATAAAAAAAAAACATCCTACATTTACAGTACCCACTGAAGCAGCCACATGTTTCCACTAATCAAGACCATTTCTATTTGTACCTCGCACACAGTTTTAAACTGTCCTTACTGGAATGTATCAACTCAGCCTAGATTTTATAAGATTAGACAGTATTGAAAGGGGGAGAGAGAGGGGATGACATGCAGCAAATGGGCCGCGGGTCGGATTCAAACCCCGGGCCTCTGCAGTAGGGACTCAGCCTTGGTACATAGGGTGCATGATCTACCAGGTGAGCTACAGCGACGCCCCTCAGCCTAGATGTTAAACCCTACTTGAACGTGCAGGATGTTACAAAAAGAGTTTGCCACATGCTGTAAATCTAGTCTCCGTTATGGCTCGACTGTGTGCTATCTTGCCTTTGTCGACACCATAACTTCCTTGCCAAGACCGCCATTCCTGCCAAGAGCGGAATTAAAAACGGGCCGGCAGGATGCTGTCTGGATGCATCCTGCAGGACACAACACGTGACGTGAGAGGAAACTACAACGAGTCTCACCTGCAGGCCTTGAGCACGTCTGTGGAGCTGGGGTAGATGGATATTGAAGACGACGATGACGAGGAGGAGGAGCTGTGTCCGTGCGGGGGCGTAGCTTTGAGACTGGCGACGGCGGGCGGATCGGCCTTCAGCGGGCTTTGAGAGTCCTCGGAGATGCCTCCCTTGCCGTTGCCGTTCACGGCGGGCGCGGTGGATGCGGTGGATGCAGTGGCGTTGGCGGAGGGACTGTGGACGCCTGTTTGGGTGTGTTCTGAGGATTTGGGCGAGGGCGTGGCGGTGGATATGGCGGAGATGGGCGAGGAGGCGGCCGAACTGCCCTGCGCATGGGGGGTGGAGGGCAGGGCGGCTGGGTGGATGTTGTTGATTTTCTTGTGGGACTCGGACGTGGTAGGTGCGGTCCCTTGTGACAGCCCCTCACCCTCCACGAGGCCCTTCCCCCCTGCCAGCAGGGCAGATAGTCTAGGATTGTCTGCGCTAAGGCTCAGCTTCTCGCCACCTTCCGCCACCTTGCCATCCCCAGAGTGTACATGATTGGCTAGGCCATCTGCCTGCGTTGTTTTGCCATCGGCCGATGGTCTCGGCGACGGCGCCTTGCCCTCGGAGCCCCCGTTGCCGAGGGACGCGAGGGCGGCTGCGGTGTTGCTATCTTTGGTAGCACCAGGTGCTGCTCCACCTGAGGTAGAGGAGTGGGGGAGGGAGGGAGGAGACGGGAGGTGGTTGTGAGCCTGCTGCCGTGGCGATGGGGCGTTTGTGGAATGTCCAACCTGATTGTTGGGGTGCACGGGTGCGATGGAGTTAGGGGTCTGTGGGTGAGAGAGGGTCCCCTCACTGCTGGAGCCCGGCGCGTGTGGAACACACCCCTTCTGAAGCCCCTGGAGGAGGAAGAGAGCAATGTTATACAGGGAAAGCAGGAGTGGTGACTTGTATTTGGCTGCTCTGTCACAGGCACGGCAAAAAACAATTATATTGTCGAACCTGAGAGGAGTTTAGGTGCAGGGCCTGGCGCGGCGTGGCGTCCTGTGTTTGCGTGCTTGTGCAGGTGTGAGGTAGCAGTGCTGCGTCGCCGCTGCCGGCGGCCGGTTGCAGGTAAGGCACGTCTCCGTTGGGTCCTGTGGCCGTGGGCCCCGACTGATTATTACTACTGTTACTACTGTCGCCCGCCGGGAGGGGGTCTGAGTGTCCGTGTGTCCCGAGGCCCATGGGCCCGTTGGCCAGTGGCGGCTGAGGCGGGCACAGGGGCCGGTGGGGTCCCAGGTGGGGCCGGGCGGGGTGGAGGCTGGGGTTGGGGGAGGGGAGGGAGTTGGTGGTGGGGCCGTTGGGGAGAGAGGGGCGCACCTGGCCTCCTGAGGCATTCTGTCTCATCTGTGAAATGGAAAAGATGACAACCATGAAACAACAGTTTGAAATTTTAAATCATAGCTTAAAAAATATCTCATTTATTATGTCTATTAAAGAGAACCTATTATGCTTATTTTCAGTGCATACTGTACATGAACTGTACACCATCCGCCGACTCATCAGGAGCATGCCCTGAGGTTGTCAGGAGTGCATACAGGCACGCGGGGGCCGTACACACTACTGAGTCACATTATGAGTTGCCGTGATGAAATTCACTAAAGTTGGATCAGCCTGTGATTTTCAATTTTTTACTTTGATTTTCGGTGCGATTTTGAATCCAGCCCTCAATGGGTTGATGATTTTGGTTTCCGTTGACCGCCGTTACGTCATTTGGTTCTCAACAAATTATACAATGTACATCGGTAAAGTATTTCAACTTGAATAATTGATTCATCAAGATCTGATGTGTGATTTAAGTGTTCCCTTAACTCTTTTGAGCAGTGTACATAACACACTAAAGGAAAGTGAAAAGGCACAATAGGTCCTCTTTAAAACCGGGTTGGAGAACCAAATGGGTGCCACCAAAAGACAATTAGTCAGTTAGAAAAACACAATTGACGCTCACATTCCTACCTGTCAATGTTTAAACTTCCCTGCTCTTGCTTGTATTGTATCGTGTGCCAAACCACAACAGTCAAACGCCTACGCGTGCCACAACACATTGTGAAAAGTATTGGACTAGCATGAGTCACGTCTGCATACTACTGTAGGATCATAAATCTGTGTTTACACAATGAGTTTATTTATTCTAACAACTATAGTTTAAGCCTTGAACTACCCCGAACACGTTACTATTGATTTGCTTTTTTTTTTAGGATCAACAGGACCTGCAGTACTTTTGGAGCATGTCAACGGCAAAGTGGCGTGTGTTAATGTTTGATCTTGTGTTTAAGGACAGTAGAGGTTTTTTACCTGGTGCTGGTGCTGCTGCATCATGGCGAGCTGAGCCTCCAGCTGTCCCAACATCTGAAGCTGCGGGGGCTTCAGGCTGGCCCGGTTACTCCGCAACTGTTCCAGCACCTGAAGACAAACGGCAACAAAAAGGTTCAAAGTGGAGCTCGTAGATGAAGTTAAATAGGAGATAAGGGATATTACTAACCTGTAATTTCTGCGGGGAGAGGTACCAGTTGGGAACTGGCTGCTGTGGTGGATTACTGACCCATGAATCACCCTGAAAAACCCATTATGAAATTGAAATATGCACAAGATCTAATTAAAACACAGTACAGGTTAAACTGCATGGCTGTAACTCAGTCAGTTAAATGATGTCGTCACCGTGGTAATTACCTTGGAAGAAGGGCTGGAGGCTCTCCTCCTCTTGGCTGGGCAGGTCTGGTCCTCCGCTTGGCCCAGCGGGCCCACGTGAGGGGGCAGGGACTGACCCGAGCCCCCGCCCTCTGCACTGTGATTGGGCTTACAAGCCTGGAGGGGGAGAGGGGGTGGCGGGTGCGCAGGAAGAGGGAAGCAAACGTAAGGAGGAAAAAGAACGTAAATGAAAGGACATAACAAAAAAGGTCGCGGAGGACAGGAGGGGTCGGATGGAGCGAGAAGAAAGGAAAAATGGAGGGAGCGTAAATAAAAAAAAAAAGCAATCAAGCGTGTTTATTTAGCAAAAGGGAGAAAAAAAAAAACGGCAAGAGGAGGATGTCAAAGCAAAGCAAGGGATGGAAGAAAAAGAGAGAAAAAAGGAGCAATACTGTGATTCTGTGTTGGCGCTTTAACAAACAAGCAGGACACGTAGAGCAAAAACATTCCTGGGTATCTGAAGGTGTTACTTCATAGGGCAACAACAGCCCCGGGGCAGCTCTCCTGTTTAGGTGGAAAATCATCACTAGTGCTTCGTATCCACAACTGCAGCCCTCAAAAGTCCTCATAATGACTCTTAATATAAATCACAGCAATTCCATGTATTCCTTATTGCACGTTCAGACAATATAATGCAGCTGTGGAAGGGTACAATGGCATAAATCAACCTTTAAAGGTTACGACACATTCCACACACTGACAGCCTTACCATTACCTCTGAGGGGAGCCTATGAGCCAGATGTGACTGCCCGGGAATTTAGTTCAGCACAACCTCGCCGCTTTTAAACAGGAGTAGCTTGCTTTGTTTTGTTAGAGCTGACTTAAAGAGGACCTACTATGCTCATTTTCAGATGCATATTTGTATTTTGGGTTTCCACTAGAACATGTTTACATGCCTTAATGTTCAAAAAAACGCTTTATTTTTCTCATACCGGCTGCGGCACCCTTTTTTCACCCTATCTGAAATGCTCCGTTTTAGCGTCTGTCTCTTTAAGAACCTCCTCCTGAAAAGCCCAGTCTGCTCTGATTGATCAGCTGGCCCTCTCTGTTGCGATTGGTCGACTGAACAAAAACTCTTCGGACTCCGCTCCAGCTCCGCTCTAACTAGCTTTCTTTAAGGGAGTGCCAAACTAGCCGCAAAGCAGGCATAGAGAGGCTAAGTCCCGCCCCTTCCTGTCGACCACTGTGGGACTTTATTTTGGAAAAAATATTAACGATAGACAACATAATTTTCAAGTAAAAAAAAATTGTGGTTTGTTGCAAAACTGTTGAAGTATGAGACTGTGAAATACATAATTAGAAAGACTACACACCCAAAAGTTGCATAAGTGATATCTCTCGCTGACGCTACAATGCCTGTGTGTTTCGTACTGGGATGACCCTCTATCATGCAAGTGTGTTACTTGGTGACATCACAACGTTACGGAAGAAAAATCAGGCCAGGCGTTTCAGGCAGTTCAGGAGCAGTGTTTCCGTTGGGGGAGGGTAACTCCTTTTGGCGTGGACTTTGTAACTTTGCAGACCTTTTACATGCACAAAACACTATATAACACTAAAAGAAAAGGAAAAAAGCATAATAGGTCCTCTTTAAGAAAAAATGGATACACTAAGAGCTTGAATAAACATTTTCTACACTTCTCAAGTCCTTTGAAATCTTTCTTATTCTGTATTTCATGAGAGGGTGGAAAATACACCAGATTTCAAGCACACATTTCCAGATTCGTTTACATATGTTGCATTATAAAAAAGTGGGCAAACAAAAATGTATGAAGTCACATCTGACCCATTGGAAACTCATCCAAAATGTCCCCCATTCACACTGGAATAGGTCTCACGGTGACTCTCACCAAGTCAAAAGCCGATAATAAAATCAACATATTCCAAAGTCAATAACACAACAGGGATCACACACACACACACACACACGCACACAAACACACACGACAGAGCTACTCGCATCTACTGCATGATGGGGCATGGATGAGTGAAGAAGTGAAACACTAGGGGGCGTTGCTGGTGGGGCTTTGTGAGCAGCTGCAGGACATCTAAGGTCAACTACTGAGAGGGGGGGAAGGAAGATGGACAGAGCCAATGGGAAGCCAGGGGAGGGGGTGGGGGGTATACTCTACTACGACAGCACGACCTCACCGATCACACTGTGTGGGCCGGGGTCAAAAGGCCAAACGTCAATGAGTGTGAGAATTATTACAAACACAGCCACTTGACTTGGAATTAGAGCGCTTTTAATCTGTAATCAGAAATCTCCAAACCAAAGCAGATTAAGAGCAAAACAGCAGCGTGGTGCAGGTTGGATTTGTAAATGAACTGCAAGGAGGGAGGGAGTGGGTGGGTGGGGTAATCCTGAATACCACATTAGATTAAAAACAGGATTAATAGAAGGAGAAATTGAATGGGGGGGGAAAGAATTAACAAAAGCCTGGGCTTTGTTGATTTTGGTTTTGGTGAACGGAGCGTGATGGGTGAAGCCGAGGTGGCTACGGTGCTGTGGAGAAGAAAGGGGGTGCAGGGCTGGGTGACACTTAACCCCCCTCCCTCGTTTGAAATACAGATGCCATAAAGCAGCCACTTTGGAAAGTAGAGTGTGATAAATGTAATTTCTGTTACCATGAATGCAATAAAAGTCTCCAATTTGAGTAAAGAAATTCATCGGTGGAGTATCGGGCTTCTTTTAGACATCTGCATTCACACGGCGTGGAAGTCGAGCTCAAGTGTTACCCATCAGTATGGACATGCGCATGTGTTGACCTTTCTGCGTGTACATTATGTGTTCGAGTGTCTGCACTCAGTTAAAAGGGGAGGGGAGGGAGAGGTGGGGGTCAGGGGGGGGGAGGTGTAAGTTGCTCTATCTGGTCTCTCACCTGCTGTGGTGCACTGCTCAGGCCTCCCTGCCTGGAGGTTAGCTCAGCTGGGATTGGTAGACTCCACGCCTCCTCAATAAGAGGGAGCATTTTACTTTTACCCTGTAGGCTACTGAGCTGGGGGTTACTCAACTGAGCCTAGGGGAATGGAGAACGACGTGAAAAAACAAAAAAAAATAATAAAACACAAGGCTTTTTTTTTTTGGAAGGAATAAAAAAATAAAAAAAACGATGACCTCAAAACAAAGGAAATGATCAGCAATGGTAAATAGGTAGAGGTTATAACACATATATGTGTGTGTTTGGCTGGCTAATAATACGTCATCAACCACACAAGGAGGTACATTCAGTAACAGTAATCCCAGACAGTCACAATTCCATTAAAACAAGCGCTCTGAGCTTGTCTTAATGCCATGGATTTATGCTAACATCACTGGTGGAAATGTAACATTCCTTCATGCATGTGTAAAGGGAAACAATGACATTGCTTGGACAAAAGTAGAGATGAATAAATTAACACGTGAGATATGGGGATTATTAGAACCCTGGTTGATAAATCCGCTGTACAGCAAAAGACTTGCGCTCAAAAATGGTTCCAGATCAGCCAGGCGTGACTTAAAGGGCGGGTCCATCTGCGTTCTTTTCAGTTTTTTCCCAAATGGAATCGTCAGCCGTTAGCAAAAAGCAGTGACGTAGGTTACCACAGTAAGCTAATCAATACGGTTATGAATCACATGAATGCTAGCACTACCTGAGTCAGCTTTAGCTGTGCTAAGTTTGGAAATATCTGAAAGGGTTAGTTTGGATATTTTGAAGTGGGGGTTTTTATACTCCCGCGTTCTGCAAAGTAAAATGACTGTTTTTGTGAATGGAGTCTGGTGGCTTTGAAGAGAGTTATATAACGGCTTCAGTTCCCCGTCGGAAAAGACGGGGAACTGAAGAACAGGGGAGTCGCTGGTCTATCTGAGTGTTCGGATTTGAATACATAAGGAACACCGGTGGGAAGCTGCAGAACGGTAAGGGTCTTGAAAGAATGGGAGGTGGAAAGTCAGGCGAAAATATAACGGCATCAGAGATCCCTGGATTTTATTCTATTCTGGACACTGGATTTCTCAGGCTTTTTAGCCCTGTAGGGCTTAAAGGTCCACTGGGGTTTCAAACGTTTTCCCTTGTGCCTGATAGGACACTCTAATCTCATCATTAAGAAAAAGAGTAATTCTCAGCATGCATTTTAAGTTGCATAATGAGACAGTTATTGGTCAGAGTCAGAGCTCTGTTAGTGTTTGTCTACATTTTGCGGCAATAGTTGTATGTCCTCTGTCCACAATACACATGAGACAGCTTTTAGGTCAAGCTAGAGCAGCATGAACAAATAAACAGCAACCAGCAGTTTCAATTAGGGATGTCCCCAAACTGATCCAGACATTATTTTTTTTCATGGATCTGTATCTGCTTTATACATCTTTGTTTCTCCGCCGGCTGTCAACATACGACCAATTGAACACTGGGAAGTCAACAGCGTTGTGAAGGAGTGACCCTGCGGGGCGTGCATGTTGAATAAACAGCAGCCAGCAGTTTCAATTAATGATATGACAAGCAGAGAATGTTCCTCTCTCAACACTTTTACACCAACTAGGGAAAGCTGTGATGAAGGCTAAACGTCCTGATAATGCAGAGCGAGACACCTGTCAAACATGGGGACATCCCTGCTTTTAAATAACGACATCCTGCATCCAAACGCCTCTCGTTTCAACTTCCTCTCTCCACCCACCTGCAGGCATTTGATGCGGTGGGTCAGCGCCGTGGTGTTGGTGCAGCCCTTGCTTCGCGTGGCGTTGATGTAGCACTTGATGGCGTCGTGCGGCTGGTTGCAGGACTCATACAGCGTGCCCAGGTCCATCCAGGCGGCGGCGTGGCTGTGGTCCAGCTGCACGGCGCAGATGTAGGCCTGCAGGGCGTCCATGGGCTGGTTCTGCTGCTGGTACAACACCCTGGGGAGAGAAAGACGGGGAAGGAGACAATAGAGAGAGGGAGCAATGGAGGTGTAAGGGATAATTAAGTTAAGGTTAAATTGAAGGTAGGATAGATTTGGAAAACAATAGAAAAGAAAATGCAAGAATATAGGTCACTCCCAAATGTCCATTCAGAAACCTAAAAGGTGACAACAGTGGCTCTCATTCATGTTTTTTTCCCACTAATAACAGTGTAATGTAACTGAACAAGTGGACCCTTACCCTATAGAGCACCAGGTATCTGCGCTGGCCTCGGATTTGTCTATGGATTGCCGATAGGAGATGAAGGCGTCCTGGACCTTACCAATACTAGAGTAGCACCTGCAGGAGACACGGGAGACATATGTGTGTCAAATAACTAATACATAGAGCTTCCAGACTGCATGCAACATCGAGTTTACATATACATGCTGAAAATCTATCTATGCTGTCTATCAATTTAGACATTTTCAAAAGTAAAAGTCCCTAGAAGTGTATGATTTTTGTTTCTTTCTTTTCCCATGGTCTAGTGTTAAAAAAGTGAACAAAAATCGCAATACATATTGAATCTGAACCCAAGTATTGAATTGGGAGGTAGGAATATCATCGCAGCCCTAGCACCTCCTGATCAATTAAAAGAGGCCTTGACAGAACCTGACATCAGCAGGTTCAGGGCATCAATATTTTAGGTTACTGTATAACTTTAGACTATTTTTCAGAAAAGAAATACATCATATCTGTAATATCAGGATGTTATAACAAAAGCCTTTCAATGCATACAAATAATTCAATTCATTTTCCACACTTTCATTTGTCTTCACATCTTTTTTTAATTGTTAATTAAATATCATAATTTATATTAAAAACATTTTATTTGTATATTTATTTATTTTAATCATATATATTTTTTCAATTCACGTTTTGAATAATGATAGAAGTTCCACACTTTCTAAAGACTTCTAAAGTCCTCAGCAGGACCAAGTAAACCTTCCCCAATTACTCCATGACACAGTGGGAATTCCAGGACCAATATAGTGATATTGTGTGAGTCATTGTCTTCACCAGTTACATAACTCATGACCATAACTTCCCTGTTTTAAATTTCACAATCACCGCAAAGCTAAATGACATCGTCTTCTCATGCGTGTGCAACCGTACCTGCCAAGGAAGTACCAGGACTGTCCAGAGTTGGGGTCGGCCTCCAGAGATTTCTGCAGACACTGGATGGCATAGCTGTCCCTGCTGGCTCTGTCCCCGAGCTGCTCCACCGTGTGATGCATCCAGCCTGGAACATTTCATTATTTTATATACATTTAAAAAAAAAAAAAAAATTTCAATTAACATTATGCTTAGTATTTTTTGTTAATAATGTCCAATGCATATCTTTAAAACCCATAAAGTTGATCACAAAAAAAAGAAGAAAAAAAAGTTCAAGTCCTGAGCGGGACCAATGAAACTTGTTGAACAAAAATCTGTTAACTTTCCCCAATTACTCGCGTAAATCAACCACTTTTTTCATCTCTCGGACAAAGAACTACCCGTACAACTAAATGACATGTAGCACCCAATAATATCTTTGTTGAGACTGAACAAACTGGGGTGAGTTTCCTCAAGTTTTACAGAAAAAAGCATTATGGTTCTGTGCACGGTCTTACCTAGCTGCTGCAGGGTAGTGGCCTTCACCTGTGCAGGAAGATCCTCCGTCTGCAGGAGGCTCTCGTAGGCCTCCTTGGCAGCCCGGTATCTCTTCTGGATATGGAGGAGTGGAGGGGAAGTGAGGGATAATAGGAGACGGGAGTGTGAGAAGACAGAATAAAAACACAAATTACAAAAGTTGTTTGCAGCATCAAGGATTCAGTTTGAATCCAGAGCTATTCCCAGGTCAAAAGGGGGGCTTTTGCATCCAAAGATTTGCTGCCTAAGACTTCCACTGCAGTGTTGTGTTCTGACACAGCACAAAACACATTAGTCGTGAAGCGCCGCTACTCCCAGAGCTACTGCACTTCTCTACTGAAACCAACATAAAGAGAGAGAGAGAGACCACCAGCATACAAAAGAGGGGGGGGAGACAGACTTTCTTGTTTCCGTGGCAACCCCGTCGATCGGCTGAGAGTAATCTCCCATCCCCTCCCCGCCCACTCGCGCACCCTGCTCCCTCCTCAATTTGTCAGCACCTGGTTCAAATTTTATTTAAAACAGGGCTCTCCCCCGCATTCAGACGGCCTGTGATGTTACAGCGGCGGCTGGGTTATGTCGCCTTGGACGTTCAATCAACATCACATTTCACAATTATAAATGACAGAAACAAATCCTTGGAAGCATAAATAAAAGCGAGCACTTACCTGAATCTCATACAAATGAGCAATGTGGAACTGAACTGTAAAGAAAAGGAGAGAAGAAGAGGAGACATGTCAGGTAGAGGTTATTTAAGAAGAGTTAGTCTTTTCAAGTCTTTGGAAAGTAGTGCTGCGTTGTCAATAAATAGCGCGGTCAGAAGAAAACCCAAGGTCTGCATGAGGTGTAACAGACTAGATAGGTAGCTGTGTTCCTGGCGGCACCTTCCTTTGTCTGGAGCGCTGCAGTGTCTGATCTAAGCTGCCTGAGTGACTCTCAGCAGATGGAGAGAGAGAGAGAGAGAGAGAGAGAGAGAGAGAGAGAGAGAGAGAGAGAGAGAGAGAGAGAGAGAGAGAGAGAGAGAGAGAGAGAGAGAGAGAGAGAGAGAGAGAGAGAGAGAGAGAGAGAGAGAGAGAGAGAGAGAGAGAGAGAGAGAGAGAGAGAGAGAGAGAGAGAGAGAGAGAGAGAGAGAGAGAGAGAGAGAGAGAGAGAGAGAGAGAGAGAGAGAGAGAGAGAGGGGAAGAAAGACGGGGGCTGCCCTCGCTACGTCTGTGTGTGTGAGTGAGAGCAGGAATGAGGTAAGACACAATGAGGCGAAGGCAAACGGCGAGACGCTAGGCAAAAAAAAAGAAGAAAAAAGGATATTGCCGTCGCCAAGGTAACAGGTACCGGGGCGGGAGAGATGAGATGGCAGCGGCATATCAAATAATGCCAGTGCTGAACCCCGGCAGCAGCTCAGCATAATCTAGTGAACACAATGAGATGTTTCCCTGCTGCTGCTGAGAGGATACAGGGGGGCTTTACCATATTCCAGGATCAGTTGTTAGCTCTAGTTTGGATATTTATACCACAACAAATAATGTTATGTAATGTGTAATACATATAAAAAAGTGTATATCAATCACCTAGTGACCCCCAAACATACCGTCACACAGCCCCTAACTTGCCAAAAGCCAGAAAAGAGGCTTTGTCCAAACAACCCAACATGCTCTGGAAAACTATATCACATATTAGAAGGAAACAACTAAAACATATGGAGGATGGAAATAAATAAATAAATACAAAATATATGAATAAATAAATGTCATTAAATGTAGCAAAAATAATATTTAAAATTTACATTTCTGTTTTAATTTACTTCTTTATTTATTTATCTGTGTATTAATTCCCTTATTTATTTACTCTTCTGTTTAATTTTCCCTTTAATCTATTTTTAAATATATTTTTTAAATAAAACAGAAATAACAAATTATGTCACATTTATCAATTATTTAATGGCTACATTTATTGACATTTATTTATTTATCGAGTCATTTATTTATTCATCTATTTTGATTTTGGCAGGTTCCGTCCTCCATAAAAACACAGATGTTATCTGACCCTTAAAAAGAGAAAAGAAAAATCCTAAATTAAAGCCCCTTTTCCACTGGATAAAAACCCCACTAACACACGGCTTTTGTCTTCAGTGGGAAATGTTACAATCAGCATTCATTCCCGAGACAAATGACTCTGTAGTAGTCGCGGGTCCAATCTGCAGTAATGGGAAAATGACACCCGGGTGGACATGCTAATTTTTGCCCCTCTTGCGGCGCGTTGCTATGTGACGTACATTGCTATGTGACACACGTTGAAGTCAATATATAATATATGAAATCAACAGGGATTTGGACAATTATTATAATTTATTAACGTACAAAACAAACAGTTAATATGCTCTCTTCAAAGCCACCAGACTCCAGTCAGACAACAGTATTTTAACCCCACTGATCGTCGAAGAACACTTCATTCAATCTCGACAGAAATAAAATAAAACTTTCCACTGTTGCAACAATCACCGACTCTGGTTTGGTCCAAACAAACCCCTTAATTCACTGTGTTAGATGTGAAAAGAAACAGCCGTTATATGCGTTCCTCAAAGCTACCAGACTCAATTGACAAAAGCAGTAATTTTACCTCGTTGGTCGTCGTAAAAACACACGACATTCAGACTCGACAGAAGCAAAATAAGACTCCACTGTTCCATCAATCACCGACACTGGTTTGAGAGTTTGAGAGAGAGACTGAATAAGTAACGGGTATAAAAAAAGAAGTAGCCACCGTAACATTTTCACTAGTAACTAACCGTGCTTCCGGGACGTCCGTGGCACACAAGGGAAAAAAACCAACCCAGAAAGGCCAGTGGAACAGCACAGTATACTCGCAATAGGAAAGGAGTCCATCGCCTATTTTTAGCATGTTTTCCTGTGTTTAAATAACCTGCAATAACCTGTGCTAATTTTGGGTAAAATGTTATTAATTAAATACTTAATAAATAAACGTGAAATAAATAAGAAAGGTGCTTACTTTCAGCTTTGGACAAAGTGCAGGGGTTGGAGTCAATCAAAGCCAGCTGAAAATGCTGCGAGAAAACATGAGGAGAGATCAGTGAAAGCACACCAGTAGCAATCCCCCCTCTCATGCATAACACTGCTTTATTTATCACTAGCTGCCAGGAGCCTCAGTGGCACTGTCGCAGTGTGAGCTCTGTGTTAAGCTAATCTTGATGCATAAAAAAGCGGAAATGATAATGGTTGGAGAAAATTAAATCAAACTTCACAGAATGTTGACAGTGCTCTGCCTGGTATTAAGCTAAGATTAATCCATGACTGTGGACCTACCTTTAGGCTTGACTCGTAGTCTGTGTTGACCTTGAACATGAGACCCAGGCGCAGGTGGATCTCCTTGGCCCGGGAGAACCCCGGGTCGATGTACAGCACCTCCTGGAATGCTTTGATCGCCCTGCGGGGACCAAACGGAGAACATGATGAGGAGACCGGAGGAAAAGCAGTATTAAAAATAGACCGAGGGAATAAGAACGATAAGACTGGATAGTCGAGGGTCAGTTCACTTGTGATAAATCTACGAACCCTAAATGGACTCTGGACAAAAAGAAAGTGAACAACAGGTGTAAACACAATCTAAAAATGCAGCACAGTCGGTGCTCATTCCAGTCACGCTGCAAGTGTGCCTTCTTCAACTGAATACTAAAGATGTTCCTTCCACCGTATCGGAGTAAGGTACCCCATTTGTTATTTACTTGTTTTGCTGTGCTTGCTTGCAGCCGAATACACTAATACTGTAGCAGAAAGTTAACCAATACAAGCTTTATTTGCCATTATTATCGAGGTGTAGCTTTTGCTATAAGAAACGTCCCTGGCCTTATCAAAACACTGGATATGCGTGTGCCTGAGAACAATGCCTGTTTTTGCTGATGCTTGCGTCTTGGTGTTTTTTTTTTTTTCCATCTGTCCAGAGATTTAGGCTAGCCGATTCCTCTCTGTGTGTGTTGTTACCATGGAAACAGCATAGGACAGCTTCACACACACAAAAGCATAAACATATACAGACTACAACTGAGCTGAGCGCCATCTAGTTCCATTATACTGGACAGAAGGAAGACGTCTCTACGGCCGATATCTCCAACACTCGGCAACTCACACCAAAAAAATCTAGATTGATAAATAGCACCACATGCAAGAGGAAAAATATGTAGTTTTGATTTTGGTGTGAACTGTCCCTTTAAGTCTGCTGTGTCATGTCTAGAAGGTAACCCGCAAATTGCGAAAACTTGCCAAAACTCTTATGAGACTCACTGCCAGACGACTTATCCTAACCTCAACCATTTCTCAAGAGGTTTGCAGTTTGCGTGTCACCTTCTAGACATGACCCTAACTCCGGGTGAAAATGTGTAACGTGATTTGATTCCTGGAGTCTCCGCTGGTTGCCTGGCAACTGCCTTGTAAAACCAACTTTTTTTACTGCCTAAACTTTTTCCAGTCTTTATTCTATGCTGGCAACTGGCCCCGGTTACACATTTACCATACAGACTTCAGAGTAGTTTTGATATTCTCATCTAAAAGGCCATTACACACCAGCTGTGTCTTTTATTAATTTGCACGTCAATATATTTTCAATGCATTAATGTTGAATTGTTCAAAAGAAATCCCCAATGCTTCTAAGAAGTGAAAATGTATCCACCCTTAATTCAATTTGACTCATTAGAGTGTATGGTTTTTATGCAAATTAAATAGAGACAGCTGGTACTCACCACTGAAAGGCATTATAGTGGAAGTAGACCATTCCCAGGCCATACAGAAAGGCAGCATTCTGGGTGGGATGGAGAGAGGTGCAAGGTTATTATAACAAATAATATAAGACCAACAAAGAAAATGTACAATGTGATCAAATGTCTCTGAAACTGCACGTCCTTGTAAACAAAAGCCATACGTATTTACATAACTTTGCAGCCACGTGGCTCAGTAATCAGAAAAAACAATAACTAGCGATCTATCTCACCGCAAAGTGTCGACTAAACAGGTAAGAAGCATGAAATGACTCAGGCATGAAACCTGAAACCGCATTTTATAGTAGCGAGTAACCAAACTGAGATCCTTACGCACTTCCTGTGCGTGAGCGAGTGCATGTGTGTGTAACTGACAGGGCGTGAGAGTATCACAACCTGAATGAGAGAGTGAGTACTATGTAGGCACGTGTGGCTTACCTTCCAGTAGTCTGACTGTAAACTGTAGTACCTCTGGTATGCCGATAATGCTGTAATTAAAAGGAGAGGGAAGCTGAGAATTGATCACAGCACCACTGAGGAAAAACGGGCAAGTCGGCATTTATGGCGAGCTGGAACGGAGCCAACTGTCTCCGGACGCTGTGCACAAAAACGGGAGGAAAAACAATGACTCTACAAAGCGGAGGTGAAGAGGAGAGATTACTCACCTTTCGGGTAATCCTCCAAGAGGAGGTTGAAGTGGCCGAGCTGGCAGAATAACTCCGGCTCCACTTTGCCCTCGGCCTTAAGGATGAGCGAATCGTAGCAGCGAACAGCCTGGGGAGGACACAAAAAACAAACCGTGTTTTGCAAAGAAAAAGAAACAGAGCGAGGAACTGGAGGGAGAATCATTCAGAACTTTTCAAAGTCACAGCGTGGCTGACGTCGGCTCCCTAATTCTGACCAACTCGCATTCTTTTCCGCAGATAACTATCAGCCCTTACTGGAATGAGGTTTGCTTTAGATAGATAAGGACTTGTGCTTAAGGATTTCTCTTTCTTACACTTCCGTTACAGATCTCCCTGCCCTGATAACAAGAGATACAACAGTAGCTGTGAGCTGGATTCACGCTACAAGATCTGAAGTTAGTTAAAAGGTCAAACCAATGTTTTATCAATGTGTTTTACCAATCTCATAAAAAACAGCAGACTGCCGCGGGAGATGGTTTGTTTGCATGATCCTGATTAAATCGATCTAAAATGAAAACCATAATAGTTAGAGCATTCATTCTTTTAGCACATACTTGCCAACCTTGAGACCTCAAAAAAAGGGAGGATTTCAAAACCAAAGTTCTCCTCCAGAAAAGAAATTGAGTTTTAGAGACTTTGTTTCCTGCATTCTGGTGACTTTTAAAGACTGAAATAGCAAAATAATAAGTAGCTACACCTTAGCATCTCAAATACTTTTAATTCTCAGGAAAGAATACGGAATAATTCGCCCCGGCTTGAACTTGTGTAAATCTGTATTTATTCATTCATGCTTTTTTTCGCCCCTACTTGAGTATTTATTCCTCATAGTACTCTCCATTTCTCTCTCCGCCTCTTAATTACTGAAGGTCCTTTCAGACACAACGTGACAACGGCACCACTGCGCTCTGAAACTCGTTATTTCCAACGGCTTGCGCCACGACGGCTTCTCGCTGCGTCGAGCAAAACCCGACTGCGCAGCTCAAACCGCGTTGCGTCGCGAGCATCTCTCTTCTTCCAGTAAACAACATCAGGTGTAGCTGTATTGTTGTCCAAGTGGAAACAGTAAAGGTCGCTGTACAGTGCCAGAAACAGGTTGATATAACGGGGGAAAAAAAGGTGTGAACATTTGTCATAAATCGGGAGAAATACAGGAGAATTGTGACACTTGGAGAAAAACCGGGAGAGGGTCGAGAAAAACAGGAGTCTCCCAGGAAAATCGGGAGGGTTGCCAAGTATGTTTTTCACAAGCTACTCAACTGAAAGTCCTGATTCATAACTATACAGTTGATAGGCTTTAAATATGAATATGATATGAGTGAAAGTTTAACTGGGACTCCTGAAACGGACGAATCAGCTAGAAAGAAGCACTCTGTTGGAGTTGTTGGGACGACAGGAACCCTTCCGGTGGTTCACAGTAATGTTACAGAGTAATGCTTCTTTTACCTCATAAACACTCTTTGGCAGACTACAGAGACCAGCTTGCAGAAAGCACACAAATCCAACAACAGCCAAGTTTCATTTTGTCCTGCCATCAAGTTACTGACGGAACTAACATTAAATTTGCGAATGCTCGCACTGTAGAGCCCAGCTGCCAATACTGATCCCTTAAAATATAACCGGATCGGCCTCGATGAAATGAGGAGCAGTCGACCAACGGAGCCCAGTTGAGTTGTAAAAAGAAATCAAGCACGTATTGTCCACGTCGCTACCCACCACTAAGGCAAACTAACTTGAGAATGACCTACTCCGGCACTTGAGTTGCTCATGTGCAACACCGAGATCCCATCAAAGATGGACTCAGCTGGTCCCGAATGTACTGTTCTGCTATTCAAAACCAAAGAGAGACAGCTGCATCTGCATGAGTACAAAATTACTTCCAAATGTTTTATGGAGATAAATTTGCTTTATTTGAAATTGAAGCCCTGTTAACCTCCAAAACCACAGAGAAGACCTGCTGTTTGCCCTTGGTGGGTAGCGTCGGCATCATTGCCAAGAAGCACTTACGTAATCTTATTTATTTTTCATTGTCATCAAGAGACTGAAAAGTATAAAAAATCGTTTGCCAAGAAGACAACATGATGTAGAAACAAATATCATGACAAGAAAGAGGGACAAACTCACCAAAGCAATGTGTAATATAACGGCCCTGAAAGTTTGAATTATACTTAAAGCAACACCACCGATGTATATGATCGGGCCGAATCGTGCTTTCATTTCTTCACAGAGTGATGATGGGAAAGAGCAGCGTCTCATTATTGAGTAGGAGATAGCTGTTATTACTACTAGGAGCAATAGCTGCATTCACCTTCTTTCATCCACTGTGCAAGAGGGCAGTGATTGAGGCGAGGAGAAGTTTTTCAGTAGAGATGGGTTTTGCTAAGGTGTGCCTAGACCAGGGGTCAGCAACCTTTACTATTAAGAGACATTTTAGGCAAAAAAGAAATCTGTCTGGAGCCACAAAACATTTGAGCATTGTGATGAAGGTAACACAGTTTATAGTGTAAGTATATAGTATATAAGACTAATGCAGATAGGGCCAAAGTGCAAATGTACTACGGAGTATTAGGGCCACATTAAGGGGAAAAGAATCGGAGATTTCAAGAATAAAGTCATAATATTATGAGAATAAAGTCATAACTTTACAAGAAAAAAAGTCGTAATGTTACGAGAAAAAAAAGAAAATAACACGTAAAATTACTACTTTATAGTATTATGACTTTATTCTCATAATACCACAACTTTTTTTCTCGTAAACCTAGGACTTTATTCTCAAAATCTCAGATTTTTTTTTTCTTCTCAATGTGGCCCTAATCCATCATACCATAGACCTACAACAATGATAAATAAAAATGAAAATGTAAACAAAAAAAGTTATTCATTTCCACAAATTGTTTTAAAAATCCACAGGGAGCAACTGGAGACAAGTTAATAAGTCGCATGTGGCTCCAGAGCCGCAGGTTGCAGACCCATTGCATAGACGTAGCCTCTATGTGTCGCATAGTTCCTTTGAGGTATCAAGGCAAGATCTGAGAGAATATCTAGGTCAACTGAGAACATATGCACATCCTTGTAGACAGACAAAAACAAATAAATACTGTTATCAGCTATTACACTTCCTAATATGAACTAGGGCAAACACCAGGTACAGTAATAGGCTAATCGTGAGGACTATGGAGTATCATTCCACCCTGCACAAGTAGGGTTGGGTGATATGATATGAATCAATATTGTGAGATAATAACTTTTCAATAGTCATACCGTTACTACCATGGTATCCATTCATATCTGTGGGTGTATGAGGCCATTATGGAAACTGACTACATTTACATGCACAAAATATTCCAGTTTTTGCCCTTATTCCCAAAAAGACAATATTCCCACCAAGCCGTTTACATGGCTAATGAAAATGAATATTCCCATTTACATGCAGCCGTGCCAATTACCATAACTGGTTGCGGACTCGTTTGACCCTGCAAACACAGCCTCCCTCTTTCATTCCTTCAACCACCTTCTTGAACAGGTCGGCATTGCGTTATTTGCTCAAATCCAAAAACCTGTTGATATCAAAGTCTTTCATAATGTTTAGAAGTAGGTGTGTTTGTCCTTCCCACCAGAAATTTTCTTTTGCTTTTGGGCGTGCATCTCTGCAAACTGTCGGCTAGTTGGTTTGTGTGCAACGCACAGAGCTCAACGTAAAAAGCCAAGAGGCCGTGTGTCGTAAACTGACGTAAATACACCATTTGAGACGCATATTCTGAATGCCATGTATACCCAAAGAATGCTCCTCAAACCTGAATAATATCAGCATATTCAACATGTTTTAATCGGAAAATGCTCCATTCAGAATATCCAAACGGATTGTTAACATAAACCGTATCAAATTCTGAATATTGCCATATTCGGAATAATAGCGGAATATTAGTGTGCATGTAAACATAGTCAGTGTTGCAAACCAATGAGCAGGAACTGTTTTATATCAATATTGGATTTTCTTTTTACAATTTCTGCATCCCTGTGATGATGTACCTTTATTTGGCAAGTATGTAATTCAATAGATTACCCACAAACTATAGATATGCTATATAGATATCCATGATACAGGATATCCCCGCTTCCCAGGACCGTGGACTCGCTGTGCCCTCTCTCCTTGCAGGGAGGGGGACAGGACCCATTGCCGCCTGTCAATCAGGGTGGACTGATGATGTCGGCATCCCACCCGTCTGTCTTGAAGCACGGACCCCGTCTCGAAGCACAGACCCCGTCTCGTGTACCACGCTTTAAGGGTGTGACCTTTTTGACGTGTCAAAAAGGACATTCACATCCACACAACCAATGCGTTTATGATTAAATTGCTTACTAATACATCGAGTTCTAGCCTCTTAATTTTGATGCGTTTAACTTTATAAAAGTGCTAAATTTTCTTTTTAAATTCATGATGATTCCAAATTTAATTAGTAATTGTGACCTTTATATCGACCAAAATAATCATCCCTATGATTTTTGCCATAATCAAGCTGATCTAACTATGAATGAACTACTTTGTAGATACTATTATAAACTTAACAACTTTTTAAAAATCGCCCACAACAACAGGATCTAAAACAGATTATCACTCATCACATAACAGCTTTCATGGACCAGTGGATGCATCATGTGTGCACCCTGACTGATTTCAACCTTTACTGTGAGGCAACGGTGCATAACACCAAGCCTCCATGCAACACAGTGTTTTTCAGTTTCACGCTACATCTGCAGCACGATCCAAGTAACTGGAACACACTTGACTTTTTCAGGACGGGGCTCGCTGTTCAGTTTGCAAACAAAGCAAGCATCAAAGTCATCTTGTGTCTCTGGTGAATTGCTTTTTTTAAAAATTAAGTTATGCTTTAATAATCCCTGTGGGAAAAAATCGTCCTCTGCAAATGACTTCTCTTAACTATTTAGCAGAGGTCAGCCACAGCGCAGCAGCCGGCCAGCGCCGTAGTCAAGGGCAATGCAAGAGCAGTCTTAGTACTCAACATGTATGTCTTTTGGTGGAGGAAACCCATGCAAACACAGGAAGAACATGCACCAAAAATGGCACCAGTCATCCCATCATGAGGAACAAACTCCTCTCGCTGCAAAAAGTGCAACCGTGTAACGCAAAAAAATAATAATCACCAGATTCTCACATGTAGAAAATAAAAATAAGAGCACACTCACATTCAAAGCTTTGCCTATCTCCCGTTTACATCACTGCCACCTACAATAATTACTGGTGGTGATACAGTGACCTAGTTCTGTCAGAAATGTTGAACCAAGTTATCTGCGTGTAGATAGAGCAACAGTGCAGCGACGCGGCTGAAGTGCCAGGCAGGGCAGTCACTCATAACTAATAAGCCACGAGCAGGAACCTCTAATACAAATAAAGCCTATAATGTGCTTTCTGTTTCAGACACACCAAAACAACTAACGGTTTCTTTGCCTTTGGGGGAAAATAGAAAGCAAAAATGACATAGTTGACCTACGCCAATAGAGCATGTGTCACACTGTGTTCTGTATCATTTTGGTGGTCTAGTTATATTATCATTATAGCTATTTCTCTGGGTCTGCTGCTCACAACATATCCTCAATACCCAAACTCTAGGTATTAGCATATCCGACACCAGCCCTCTCTTTTCTTTTTCAATTTAAAATCTGTATGTGGAAGTTAACCTGGAGCTGTAACAAGACATTCATTCTCAACTGTTTTCCTTTTGTCAACATTACTGCGTAAATGTTTGTAAAATTGCACTTTTACAATGTTATATAAGGACACTTGGGGTGTAAGAAAATATCGATACACGAGTATGTTATGTTGTGCAATACTGTATCAATTCTTCAAAACACTATATTGATTTTTCATTAACCTCTTAAAAATGTGACGGCCGCTATTAGATCTTTCGGAGGTTGTAGCGGGATTAGTTTTTAAAGTAAGAGTGAGGTTGTCATGAAGGAGGCTAAATAACGCTCCAAAGTTACACTAAATTTTGGCGAGGAAAAACTGGCATGGAAATTTTCACAGTGGTCCTTTGACCTCTGACCTCAAGATATTTTAATGAAAATGGGGTTCTATGGGCACCCACGAGTCTCCCCTTTACAGACATGCCCACTTTATGATAATCACATGCAGTTTGTTGCATGCAGTATATCAGTAATCATGCAGTAAAGCATGCAGTAATCATTCCCCCTGTATCATAGCACGTATAGATTTGCCAGATTCTTGACAATACACATCCCTATCGTTTAGTGAGGTCAGTGTCTCCCCTGATGACCGTTCCAGTAAATTAGATGCGTATCACTGAAAAAAAACCTCAAACTTACGTATTTTCATTTCAACTGACATGCTACTAGCCATGTTAGCTACCTGACATATATGACTGGTATTGCCATCAGACTCCAACACCCTACACATGAAGACACCTGAGGCTGTGAGCGATGGTGCCTTCAAATGAAACTCGTGAGCTTGTGTTTACAACATTGCTAAGTCGTGTACAAAGTATGCTTGGCGTTCAAGTTGTGAGTCGTTCATATGGACTCTTCTCGTGAACACGGTAAACACGACCCCACTCGAAGGCACCATTAGCTGTGCCCATAGGACCTGTGTGTATTTACACCAGGGTGTACGAGACTGTCACAGGAAAGTCTGGCAACTACGGAGCAATATCGGTCTCGTGAACCACCATTGTCACCAGAGTAAGGCACAAAATGACTCGTCTATACCCCATGTTATGCACCACTGACAGGGTGGGCTGCATTTTGATGGCGGTATCACCAAAACAAAGCAAATAAAACACCTCAAACTTTAATAAATCAAACAAATTGTGTGTCAAACCATTGTATCAGTACTCTAGGGAGAAATGTTACACATGTTGAGCTCGTTCTGCTTTCAACACATGAACTGTACGGTTCAATTCAAGCCTAATACATTGATTGTATTGCACACTGGCCATATATTTCTAGCAAGTATGCTACTTCTGTGCAGCCAATGCTACACGAGCAGTCGCACTTCCTAGATATCCCACACACACCACCTAGCGAGCAGATGCAGCGCATGGCCCCTGCTGTCATCTTCTCTACAACAGCTCAAGATAAATTCACAAGAAAAAGGCTTTTTGTGAGCACAGCAGTGTGTTATGTTCAGATGGACTGAGCCTGTTTAACATGTAGTTAAAGCACATTGCAGAGGCAAACAGGGGGGCAATGAAAACTGTAAACAAAAGCACCAATACACCACCTAGGTTCCTAAGAGGAACACATCTTTACAAAGAGTAAACAGAGGAGAGAACTGAAGGCACACTTTAAGCAACGCACAAACAAGTCGGGGGCCAATATATTCATATCAAACGGGGTTATATAGCTATCGGTGTCACTCCGCCATCTTTGACAAGGCAGCCAGCCATAAAACATTACTTGTTTGTCAAACTCGTTCACACAAACGAGCAGAAAACATCCTGGAGTACAATCAAGTGGAGCAGTGCACTATCACAAAAACAACCCAACAGAATGAGGCTAAAAACCTAAATAAACTTATATTTGGTGCACCCTGAAGAAGGCTAATAAAGGACACTTTGTGTGCCTGATAAAGGACACTTTGTGTGTTTAAGGTTGCAATATCTCACAACAACATAAAACTAATTTTAGTATTTCTTTATGTGCACAAAAACCTAAATAAACTGTATTTGGTGCACCCTGCAGAAGGGCTTACTTCCACAACAGTTGTAGTCTGATAATAAGGACACGTGTGTGTTTACGGTTGCAATATCTCACAACGACATAAAACTAAGTGTTTCTAATGTGCTACACAAAAACTTTAATACACTTGTATTTGGTGCACCCTGCAGAAGGCTACTTCCACAACAGTTTTAGCCTGATAAAAGGACATTTTGTGTGTGTTTAAGGTTGCAATATCTCCACATAAAATGCATTTAAGTGTTTGCAATGTGCAGCACAAAAACCTAAATAAACTGTATTGGGTGCACCCTGAAGAAGGCTACTTCCACACCAGTTGTAGCCTGATAATAAGGACACTTTGTGTGTTTAAGGTTGCAATATAAAACTGTTTTCTAATGTGCTACACACAAAAAAACTAATTTAAAGTGTTTCTAATGTTGCTACACAAAAACCTAAATAAACTGTATTTGGTGCACCCTGAAGAAGGCTAATAAAGGACACTTTGTGTGCCTGATAAAGAACACTGTGTGTTTAAGGTTGCACTATCTCAAAGGGACATAAAACTACATTAAGTGTTTCTAATGTTACTACACAAAAACCTAAATAAAAACCCTAATAAACTGTATTTGGTGCACCCTGAAGAAGGCTACTTCCACAACAGTTGTAGCCTGTTAAAGGACACTTTGTGTGTGTGTTTAAGGTTGCAATATCGCGACATAAAACTAATTTTAAGCGTTTTCTAACGTGCACAAAAACCATGACGACGTTGTGTTGCTGGGATACGCTGTAGGAAATATAAAGCTAGCTGGCTAGCTGGCTAGCTAACAGGAGGAAGGGCGGTTTCCCTAGCAAACATTAACACAACTTAACAAGCTAGTTGCACTAAAGAGAGCTAGTTTGACTCGCTTTATCTTGAGCTAAAAGCGACACCAAGTAGCAGCAGGTGCAGGGTTCATTGGATGAAGCTAGCAAGCTAACAAGCTAAAAGGAGGCCTAGTGGGCCACTTTGCATTCACTACTCTTTGAGGGATAATTCACTGCATAGTAGTTGTGCTGTTGGTGTTAAACGCATCAAAGGGTGTTTGCTTGATTGTTAAAAACAACACCACAGTTAGATTACCTTCATCAACAGGGCCTTCGTTCTGGCGCCATCTTCATGAAGCTTCTGAAATCCAAACAGTGAGCTGCAAAGAACATAAGAGAGAGGGCATCACGTTTTTTACACATGCAAACGGGAGAGAAGACGATTCATTTTCTTCGGAATGTGAAGAGGAGGGTGTTTTTTGTTGTTCCGAACCTGTCGATGGCGGTTAAAGTGTCCCTCTCCTGGGCTGTCAGTGTCGGAAAGTCCTCCTCTGTTTCACTCGCTTTTCCCGCCGCCATTTTCTTTCCCTCATCACCACCGCTAGTGGAAGAAGCCGAGCCGAGGCTCCGAGCAGCGGCGCAGGCAGCAGCAGCGGCGGCGGCGGCGGCGAGAGACACACCGCACGATTGCATGAGAAAACGAACGTGGAACGACGGAACGGTTTTATCAATTAAAATCAAAGACGAAAAAAACTGAAGAAAACAAACTTTTTTTTTTCCTCTCCACAATTCAATATAGTAAATCCTTTTTCTGGTGTGGTGTTGGATAGAAGAAGCGCCTCTTCTCTCCGGGGTTATCTCCTCAAAACGTCACATTGTTTCATCACAATCTGGTATTTTTAAATCCGAGAAATACTAATCCCAAAGATGTGAGTATTTTTGACAGTAAAAATAATGCGTTTTCGGCCGCCGAAGATAAAAGTTGTTATAATTTGTGTCACCCAAGCGAACCCACGCGTCGGTCTAGCCACGCCCTCTCCTCCCCTCGGCAGCCAATCGGAGCGCCCGGATCACACCATGTGACTTCCCTTGCTATATCATTCTTTAATCTTAAATATTGTTTTGTTTTTTATATTTTAATTTATTATTATATTACATTTTTTATTATTTATGTTTGTATAATATATATTTTATATATATAATATAATATTTACATTTTATAATATATATATAATTTTTATGATATATAACATTTTATATTTAATTTATTTTAATTTAATATAATATTTTATTTTTTATAGTATATAATATATTATACATAATATTTGAATTTTTATAATATATATAATTTTATGTTTAATTAATTAATTTAATTAATATTAATATATTTAATATTTTAATTATTTTAATATTTATTTATTTTATTCTGGAAGCAAAAGTATTTATTCTATGAACGTGTCTGTCACATATGTGCAATAAACTGATATATCTTACTTTTATAAATGCAATAATTATTTGCAATAATACTAATATACATATTGTATTTTTATATTGTATTATCTTTTATATTTTTTATATTTATATTGCACTATCTCTTTTTTATTGTATTATCTTTTCATTAGCACCTATGGGATTGTCACAATCTAATTCCGTTGTACTACACAATGACAATAAAGGGCTTGAATCTTATCCAATCTTAAATATTCATTGTTTTTATTTTTTTATTTTTTTATTCTGGAAGCAAAAGTATTTATTCTATGAACGTGCATTTAACTGATATATCTTACTTTTCCAGATAAATGCAATAATTATTTGCAATAATACTAATACTAATACTGTAAGCTGTCAGACTCCACAAACAGCACTGCTCCTAGTAGACCACTTACACACCAAAAAAACTGACAATAACCTGATATTTTCAGGTAGAATTTCATTCATTCATTCATTCATTCATTCTCACTGTGCAATATCATTTTCCACTTGGGCAATTTTGTTAATAGTCTGTTTATTGTCAATACTGTATATACTGCTCCTATTTTTATACTTCCTTCTATTTAAATGGTTCATATTTTGTTACACTTTGTTTAGCTCTTTTTTACTGTGTTAGCTGATGCATCTTGTTTGTTTCACTATCCCCTTTGCTGCTGTACTGGACTAATAAAGGAATATCTTATCTTATATACATATTGTATTTTTATATTTTATATTGTATTATCTTTTATATTTTTTTATATTTATATTGCACTATCTCTTTTTTTATTATTGTATTAACTTTTCATTAGCACCTATGGGATTGTCACAATCTAATTTCGTTGTACTACACAATGACAATAAAGGGCTTGAATCTTAATAATAATATGTATTTTGTTTATTTGTTTTGCACAATTTAAGACTACACAACATAACAAAAAAATAAATGAATAATATACAGTGCAGGAAGAGGCAAAAAACCCACTTGGCTTATCTGAAGCCTCCACCTAGAGACAAGATTAATATAAAGAAATAATATGACATAATAGTATTGACACTTGGGTGCAATGCATCATTCGTTCCCAGCCTTTTCACACCACCCTCTGTTTGCACTGTATACAAAAAATATAAATTAATAATTCACATTAATATAAATAAAAGCCTAATCAAGCCTCAGATCAGAAGCACATCAACGTGACGTGGCAGCGCGTCACGGAGTGGGCGTGACTTAGCTTTGTCAACATCCTGGTGACATAACCAGTTTCTCCAAAATGGCGACGGGGGACCACAGAGAAGGTGACGGCGGTTTGTGTTTGTTGTAAATAAACCGCTATTACCCTAATATATGTTATCATTTAGGCATTTATCTCACCGAAGATAACGGGATTATGATGCGGGTTTGACCTCGGTGCTTTTACGAATCCGAAAAGTGAAATTTATAACAGTTCTTATGCATGAAAGTGGATTGGTAGCCGTTTGATGCTAGCCATGCTAATGCTAGCTTCCCAAGTCAGTTAACCTACATGCAGTAAACAGGTAGCACGCTCTCATGGGCATTTAAAGCCTTATTCTGAAGGGGTATGTGCATTTAAAGCCTTATTCTGAAGGGGTATGTGCATTTAAACCCTTATTCTAAAGGGGTTTAAATGCACATAGAATAAAGAGATAGCACGCTCTCATGGGCATTTAAAGCCTTATTCTGAAGGGGTATGTGCATTTAAACCCTTATTCTGAAGGGGTATGTGCATTTAAACCCTTATTCTAAAGGGGTTTAAATGCACATAGAATAAACAGATAGCACTCTCTCATGGGCATTTAAAGCCTTATTCTGCAGGGGTATGTGCATTTAAACCCTTATTCTCAAGGGGTTTATGAGAGAGTGCTATCTGTTTATTTGATGTGCATTTAAACCCCTTATTTTGAAGGGGTTTAAACAGATAGCACTCTCATGTGCATTTAAACCCTTTATTCTGAAGGGGTTTAAATGCACATGAGAGAGTGCTATCTGTTTATTTGATGTGCATTTAAACCCCTTCAGAATAAGCTGTTTAAATGTTTATACCCCTTCAGAATAAGGGTTTTAAATGCACATGAGACAGTGCATTTAAACCCCCTATATTGAAGGGGTTTAAACAGGTAGCACTCTCTCATGTGCATTTAAACCCCTTATTCTGAAGGGGTTTAAATGCACATGAAAGAGTGCTACGTGATTGTTCAATGTGCATTTAAGCGTCTTATTCTGAAAGGGTTTAAATGCACATGAAAGAGTGCTATCTGTTTATTCTATGTGCATTTAAACCCTTTATTCTGAAGGGGTTTAAATGCACATACAATAAGCAGGTAGCACTCTCTCATGGGCATTTAAACCCCTTATTCTGAAGGGGTTTAAATGCACATAGAATAAACAGATAGCACGCTCTCATGGGCATTTAAAGCCTTATTCTGAAGGGGTATGTGCATTTAAAGCCTTATTCTGAAGGGGTATGTGCATTTAAACCCTTATTCTAAAGGGGTTTAAATGCACATAGAATAAACAGATAGCACTCTCTCATGGGCATTTAAACCCTTATTCTCAAGGGGTTTATGAGAGAGTGCTATCTGTTTATTTGATGTGCATTTAAACCCCTTATTTTGAAGGGGTTTAAACAGATAGCACTCTCTCATGTGCATTTAAACCCTTTATTCTGAAGGGGTTTAAATGCACATGAGAGAGTGCTATCTGTTTATTTGATGTGCATTTAAACCCCTTCAGAATAAGCTGTTTAAATGTATATACCCCTTCAGAATAAGGGTTTTAAATGCACATGAGAGAGTGCATTTAAACCCCCTATATTGAAGGGGTTTAAACAGGTAGCACTCTCTCATGTGCATTTAAACCCCTTATTCTGAAGGGGTTTAAATGCACATGAAAGAGTGCTACGTGATTGTTCAATGTGCATTTAAGCGTCTTATTCTGAAAGGGTTTAAATGCACATGAAAGAGTGCTATCTGTTTATTCTATGTGCATTTAAACCCTTTATTCTGAAGGGGTTTAAATGCACATACAATAAGCAGGTAGCACTCTCTCATGGGCATTTAAACCCCTTATTCTGAAGGGGTTTAAATGCACATAGAATAAACAGATAGCACGCTCTCATGGGCATTTAAAGCCTTATTCTGAAGGGGTATGTGCATTTAAAGCCTTATTCTGAAGGGGTATGTGCATTTAAACCCTTATTCTAAAGGGGTTTAAATGCACATAGAATAAAGAGATAGCACGCTCTCATGGGCATTTAAAGCCTTATTCTGAAGGGGTATGTGCATTTCAACCCTTATTCTGAAGGGGTATGTGCATTTAAACCCTTATTCTAAAGGGGTTTAAATGCACATAGAATAAACAGATAGCACTCTCTCATGGGCATTTAAAGCCTTATTCTGCAGGGGTATGTGCATTTAAACCCTTATTCTCAAGGGGTTTATGAGAGAGTGCTATCTGTTTATTTGATGTGCATTTAAACCCCTTATTTTGAAGGGGTTTAAACAGATAGCACTCTCTCATGTGCATTTAAACCCCTTTATTCTGAAGGGGTTTAAATGCACATGAGAGAGTGCTATCTGTTTATTTGATGTGCATTTAAACCCCTTCAGAATAAGCTGTTTAAATGTATATACCCCTTCAGAATAAGGGTTTTAAATGCACATGAGAGAGTGCATTTAAACCCCCTATATTGAAGGGGTTTAAACAGGTAGCACTCTCTCATGTGCATTTAAACTCCTTATTCTGAAGGGGTTTAAATGCACATGAAAGAGTGCTACGTGATTGTTCAATGTGCATTTAAGCGTCTTATTCTGAAAGGGTTTAAATGCACATGAAAGAGTGCTATCTGTTTATTCTATGTGCATTTAAACCCCTTATTCTGAAGGGGTTTAAATGCACATCAAATAAACAGATAGCACTCTCTCATGGGCATTTAAACCCCTTCAGAATAAGGGGTTTAAATGCCCATGAGAGAGTGCTACCTGCTTATTGTATGTGCTACCTGCTCAAATAAACAGATAGCACTCTCTCATGGGCATTTAAACCCCTTCAGAATAAGGGGTTTAAATGCCCATGAGAGAGTGCTACCTGCTTATTGTATGTGCATTTAAACCCCTTCAGAATAAAGGGTTTAAATGCACATACCCCTTCAGAATAAGGGGTTTCAATGCACATAAGAGAGTGCTACCTGTTTAAACCCCTTCAGAATAAGGGTTTTAAATGCAGATGAGAGAGTGCATTTAAACCCCCTATTTTGAAGGGGTTTAAACAGGTAGCACTCTTTCATGTGCATTTAAACCCCTTATTCTGAAGGGGTTTAAATGCACATAGAATAAACAGGTAGCACTCTCTCATGTGCATTTAAACCCCTTATTCTGAAGGGCTAGTGGCACTGTATCCAAAGTATTTATGATTGTTAACTCTCTACTTGTATGGTGCCAGCAGGTCAGGATGACCCAGAGAGTGAAGAGGAGGTTTATGAGGTTGTAGACCTGACAGAATATGCCCGGAGGCACCAGTGGTGGACCCGGATGTTTGGGAGCAACTCTGGCCCCATAGCTGAGAAGTATTCTGTGGCCACCCAGATCGCAATGGGAGGGGTGACTGGATGGTAAGGCCCATGGGGTGATATCTATAACAATATCACATCTAACTGTCTGACTTATTGGTAGAACAGATGTGTAATGAGCACTCTTCTCTCCCTCTCAACACATCCAGGTGTGCTGGTTACCTCTTCCAGAGAGTTGGGAAGATAGCTGCTACCGCTGTTGGTGGAGGGTTCCTTCTTTTACAGGCAAGAACAGTACAGTTTATGTAGCCTCAGTAATTAGATATTTACTACATCCTTTGTAAGATTCACATTTGCCAGCTGCACAGCATGACGCTCAGCTGGTCTCCTCTCTACAGCAGAAAGACTAGCATTGTGTGTTAGCTGGCTCTACATGGACGCAGGCCATCTGGATGTTGCGATCCTATCAGTGTATTCTGTTAAAAACATTCTCGTAACCATTTTTTCAAGCCGATTACACCAGAGATGGACAGTTGACTTCATTCACAGGCTGAACACATAAAATAGTTGTGGTTCGTGGGTAAAAATGCCTTCAACATTGGCCTACTTTTAAGAGTTGTTTCAATACCAGTATCGGAAATGCGTCTGATATATCATATATATATCTCATCCATTTAAATCCAAAAGGTTATTGCACATATGCAGAACTAGTCACCAGTAATTACTCAAAAAAAGCATAACCTTATAAAAGTCAGATTTTAGGGGCAGAATAACTTACGTCTTTTGATGAAATTTGATTGTTTTTATTCAATAACAGGAAATTGTTTTGCAGATAGTTTAAGGCGTTTCAATAAAACACATCATAAACCGCCAGTCGGTGATGTAATCTAGCACACAAGTTGATTATACCAGACAAGGAGTCGGTAGCCCTGTAGAGTGCAACAAAGTGGAAAGCCGGGACAAAGAATTCTAAATATGAATCTTTTTTTTCCCCGCACAGATCGCCAATCATAGCGGCTACGTGCAGGTAGACTGGAAGAAGGTGGAGAAGGACGTGAACAAAGCAAAGAAGCACCTGAAGAAGAAGGCAAACAAAGCAGCGCCTGAAATAAACACATTCATTGAGGAGGTAAAGGTACCTGTAACAAAGCTTGCTATTTCTTTCACGCCTTTTTTTCATTTGACTGTCGTTACAATAAAATCAAACATTTCTGAATATATGTTCCTTATACTAGAAAAAAAAACACCCAGCATACTTGTGACATGTAATGAATTAGAACTAAATGTTTGTTTTTGGTGGGAGGCTTATTTCTTTATCTGCAAACCAGTTACACCCTCTAGTGTACCTTTAGCAATACTACACCCATTAGCTGTTACTGTTAATGCATTTTGATATGGATGTTTGTGATGTATCCCTTCTCAGTATATAGAAAATGGTTTTAACGTATAGTATTGCACACGATTAATTTTACATTTTATAATCCAATCTATGCTCACTCAAGGTTCAAGTTTCTTAATTTGTCATTTGTAGATTCTGTCATGGCAAGTCATTGGCAATGAAAAGCTTTGGTCTCAGGTTCCTTCAACAATGCTCATAAAATATGTATATATAAAAGGGGAAATCACACAAATAAATGTAAAAGCAAAATGATAATCTAAGGCATAAAATCGTGCAGTTAAAATAAATATAAACCTAGTAATAAAATATAAAATAGTAATGCAAATGTAAATTTGTAAGTTTTTAATTTTGTTGATGACAGTATTTCAGATGGGAAAACTGAATGTTAACAGGATGTAGTATGTACTGTATATGCATGATGAGAAATAATGAAAAATATATATACATATATACAGAGGTGTAAAACTTTGTAAAACAGTATGTAAAGTATATAAAGGTAAAGTGACAAGTGATGAGTTCAGGAGCACAAGAGTTCAGCATCAGGGCTACAACTAACGATTCATTTCATTGTTGATTATTGTCTCGATTAATCATTAGTTGTTTGGTCTATAAAATGACAGAAAATGTTTCCCAAAGCCCCAAAAGATGTCCTCAAATGTCTTGTTTTGTCCACAACTCAAAGAGGAGCAAAAAAAACAAGAATATATTCACAATCAGAGAACTTTGACTTTTATTTTCCTAAAAAATTACTCAAATCGATTATCAAAATAATTGGCGATTTAATTTAGTAGTTGACAATTAATTGATTAATCGTTGCAGCTCTACTCGCTATTTTTCCAGCAACATTCAAACAGTCAACACCTGTTCACTGGTTAATACAGGATGCTGTTTTTAAGCTCTTATCGACTCATTCTCCGTCTCTTCTCTCAGGCCACAGACTTTATAAAAAGGAACATCGTCTTGTCCAGCGGGTTCGTCGGCGGCTTCTTCCTGGGTTTGGCCTCCTAAAGCCGCTGCCTCCACTTACTGTGAATCACTACATAGGTCACCTTCCTCTCCATTGTTTACCTCGCGGCCCTATGTGTGCATTGATTGAACAGGGGAGGTTATGTTGAACATTAAAGCATGATCTGTTGCGTTAACTGTAATATTGTTCTACTCCCCCTGTTTTAAATCAATCCTAGCTAATCATTTCCTTCTTGGAGGACTGAGTGCACATTCTGAAGTGAGTGTGGAGTGGATTATACTGTGACTTTCTTCTATGGGACCCGTCGTGGATCTTTGCCAGACTGCTGAACATGTCAAGCTGCCACAAACGAGCACTCATTGCTTTTTCAACACCGATCTGAGTCTAGATCGTCCATCCCCTTGTGTTTTTAGCCTGGTGGACGCTGATCTCAGATAAGTTGCGTAGGCGCTGTTGTAAATATATAGCCAACCCCTTTTATTCAGAGGTGTAAATACCCACACAAGGGTAAATATTATATAAACAAGAGTGGGAAGTTAACACCATCCCCCAGTCTATTGCTTTTTCTATGTAGCTGTGAAGTTTTAAAGTTTGCCACACTGACTGGGGGTTTAAACTCATATTTCCCCACTCTGAGCAGGAGATATTATTAATATACAACACATATCATGAGCATAAACAAAATGTTACATCTGGTGAGTGTTCTCTTACTTTACAACAGAGTATTAAATACACATCCTTTTATTCCCATAATCTTCAGCTCCACAGTTCCCTTTAATGACAGGATGAGCTGCCGCTGTACCCTAATTACCACCAAAAGCGACACCAGTCCCGTCATTAAAGAGCATAATGGAGCAGCTATTGTGACTCCCACGCCCTCACTATTGTCATTGTGCTTTTAGTAGTGTCAGTGTAGCGATAACACAACAGAGATGCTGCCGAGTCATGCGTATTATTCACATTATCTAAACAGGACATCCACACATTGGAGTCCACTTCAGTTGATCACAAGTTGCTTATTTTGTTTTGGGTTTTTTTCCGCCTATTTCTACAGTGCAATATTATTTTTTGAGACTTCTACTGGCATTTTTGTATGTTCCATATTCCCTCATTGTTTGCATTTAATGCTATTTTGTTATCTGAGCTGTATGAATTTGTTTGGGTGTCTCTTTTTAAATAAAGTTGCCTGATTTTGTTTTGAACAGAAATAATTGTGTTTTTTGGGGGAAGGGCGGAAAAAATGTTTTGTTGAATACGGCTTTAAGTCAAGTACAGTATATATTGTTTAATTCTGTTAAAAATGTAAATTAATTAATCATGTATTTATTATATATATATATTATATACATATAATATATATATATATATATGGAAATCCATCAGTCTAGGGTACAAGCAAGAGAAGGCACGCCTTGTTTTGGAGTTGAAGGACTCCGCTGACCAGCTGATAAGGAGCGTGAAAGTCCCCATCCGCACAGGTTGCAAGTGGAAGGCGCAGGCTGAAGTACACCATGCTATCTCCAGTCTGAAACACAGAGAGGTGATGGGGTCAGTCCAGATCAGTCGTGCTGGGTTAGGCTGGGGAGCACCGCAACAGTTCTGGTCAAAAGCCACCAAGAAGCAGCAAAAGACTATGGTGGTGGATGAAGTCACCAGGCTAGAGCAGGAGCACTACCACATAAAGGCAGTGTCCCCAGGGCCCCCAAGGAGCCTGGTACCCAATGAGACGCTACTGTGAATAGGTGCATCAGCTGGGCAGACATCTGGAGGACGCCACAAGCCAGACTTAGCTTCCTGGTAAGGGCAGCCTACGACACCCTCCCATGCCGCCGGAATCTCACCCAGTGGTTCGGAAGCAAAGTTGGCTGCCTGCTGTGTAGCAACATCAAGGCCAGTCTCCAGCACATCTTATCAGGATGCAAGGTGGCGCTGACCCAGGGGGTTAATTGTTTTGTATTTAGGGCTGGGCGATAATTCGATATGATAATATACCGTCTTTGAATGGAAGCGTATCGTGATTAAATTATATATCAAGATATCGTGATACACAATTATGTCTTCTCAAATGATAACAAGCATATAGTAACTAAAATTTCTCAGAAAATCTATTGATATTGTATTAATCTGATTACTCTGTATTTGTGTATATGCATGTAAACGTAGTCAGTGTATAGCTGGAAATATAGATGTATTTTTCCTCTATAATTTCACATGAAACTCGTGTTTATTTTGAACTAAAGTTCTTAATTAAATGAGAAACACTGTAAAAAAATATGTCATTTTCATTTGTCAAGTATTTAAAAAAATGTTTTTTTCCATATAGACTATTTATTTATCAACTTAGTGGAAAACATGCTATATCGTGATATATTATCACGATATAGTGATTGATGGTTTTCACCCAGCCCTAGTTGTATTTCCCTCCAACAATTATTCCATCATGCACCAGTCAAACATCCTTTTGCTTTGCTTTTATTTAAAACTATAAATGACAAAAATATATTAACAGCTGGACATGAATATATAGTATTTACAAAAAGGGGTAGACCCTACGCATGTTTGCCAGCACAGCAGACAAAGTAGACAACGTGGTAAACTGGGCACATTATACAATATTTTCCTCGATTTTGGGCATAATTACAGCCACAAGACTTACTTGCAGTAAGATGCAGGAAAATGAGAGGAAAAGTGTGATTTCATTAAAGAAAAAATAATAACGCTCCATTTCATGACAGGCTTTCTTTAAAAAAAAAAAAAAAAATGCAATATAAAGCTGCATTTCCCATCACTCCAGGAAGTTTTGTCAAATTGGAATATTGCATTTCCTGGTGGCCTTAAAGTCTTTATTCTGTCACTCAGATGGGCATTTTGAGGAGAGCGCACTCCGTCAGTAGCGCCAGGGTGGTGATCATGTATTTGCTGTTGGAGATCTGAAACAAAAAGAAACAAATATCAGTACAATTACATTTACAGTGTGTGTGAAAAACGTTCCCGTTTCTGTCAGATGGTACCTTGATCTTGCCGATGTCCTTGGCTGATCCCAGTGTTGTGGAGACCTGGCTCAGGCTCCCCGCTGACAGATCCACCTGGAAGTGTCTGTAAAAGTGGTTCTTCAGTCCCTGCGTGAACCTCATCACCTCCTCAATGTCGATACTGTCCTCATCCTCCGCCTCCTCCTCCTCTCCTCCATTCTCCTTCCTCACACTGCCCCACAGAACCCAGGCGTCTTTGGGGTGAATCGTGTAGGTTACCTTCAGCGGCGGCACAACCGGAAGAGTCCAAATCATTGTAAGGTGCAGGATGTTGGACTCGGCGTGGCAGTTGGTCCACAACGCCATCAGCCACTGGAGGCTAGTCTGGCAGATTTCCAGGGAGCCGAAGCAGCAGTCAAAGGTCTGCTTGAACCAGGATTTTACCAAAGTGGTGAGGCCCTCGGCGCCGCGGCTGCAGAAGAGCGGCAGGCAGACAAAGTCCTTTGGGAGTGAGCGCAGGTATTCGGGGTTGCAGTTGATGCAGGTGAGCCAGCCGCTCCATACTGCCTTCTGTGGCTCGTCTGGCTTGGCGAACAAAGGCTTTGAGTGGATCTGTGGTGGGAATATTTAAAAAAAAAAATTACTTTCAGACCATAACACCATCAGCCTGAAAATCTCCTCCCTGCCTCTACAGAATCTACCTGTATGAAGACGGTCTCAGCATCATCGTCCGACTCAGCCATCCCCTGTACCAAAGACAGGGAGACTCTGAAGGTTGTCTGCGGTCCCTCCAACGCCAAACCTTGCTGCTTCTCTGCAGCGATAAAAGCTGAGAGCTGCCTGGAGTAGCCTTTCAGCTGGGTGTGTCTGAACTGATAGAGAGGAGTAACATACGACAGCTGCCACTCTGTGTTCACCAGCAGGGCCAGCTGCTCCGGATTCACCTTGTCCTTTGACAAGGAAAGGAAAGAGAAGATGAGCATGTTGTCATTGATTACATATGTTTAAAACCCCTGATCCCGACCAACTTTACTGTCTTTAAAAGGCTGTAGCAGGCTGGTTCAGTTTTAGAGCTAGAGTGAAGTTACGGATATCATCTGACTCCAGAAAACCTAAAGAATCAATTGAAGGAGGCTAAATAACGCTCCTAGTTTAGGCTAAATTTTGGCGAGGGAAAACTGGCATTTCCATTTTCAAAGAGGTCCCTTGACCTCTGACCTCAAGATATGTGAATGAAAATTGGTTCTATCGGTGCCCACGAGTCTCCCCTTTACAGTGGTTCGGTGCTGACTCACAGTGATATTGTGTGACTTTGGAGCCCTTCTGCTGGCATTGAGCCTCCGTGCCGTCAATGCTGGGGTTGAGACGAGACGTGAAGCACCAGCACCCAAGCAGCTGCGGTATGACAGCCGGTAGCTCTTGGGAGTCCTCTTCGCACTGGGAATCATAGAAAGACCACATTAGATCACATTAGCTTCATAGTTCCAGTTAGTAATGCAGGTAGTTATTGCAGTGCTTTTTTTTAATAAAAACATATTTTGGTAGAAATAATCAAGACTGTGTTGACCATTCCCTCCCTATGTGTAAAGTTATATTGGCCATGGTCTCTTAATTTACATGATGAAATTTCACATTTTTATAATCCAACAAAATTCTTTTTATTTTTTTATTCCTTTTTTTCCAAACATAGTATAACAAACATAAGAAAACATAACGCCGGTGCCATAATACAAAAAAAATAATAAATGATATCTTACATTTAACATTTAATATGTACATACACATCGCTTCCCACTCCCACACAGACTTCTTCCCATCCCTAGAGGTAAAGTTACAGAAAAAACATTAAAATAATATTTAAAATAATTTAATTAGATAGTTAGAATTAAAAGTAATAAGTACTACAGTAGTATAGTTCATGGTGGTAAGATAGAAACCTTGAATTAATTAATTAATTAATTAATTAAATGTATAGAAAAAAAGAAAACAGCACGTAGAAAATAATAATCAATAATTAAGTAAATACCCTAGAAAGGTTAAGAAGATTCCATATAAGTTATCCAAGCATCCCATATCCTATAGAAAAGCTGTGAGCTACTTCTTATAGCATAGGTTATTTTTTTCCAAGGGAGCACATGAATTTACCTCATTATTCCACTGAGTAATATTAGGGGGATAAAAAAAAAAGATACATTTTGACTGTAGTATTACTGAAAGATCACTTGGTCCCACTTAAATGGAGGTTTTAAAAAAAAATAAAAGCAACCAGCATAAACGGACCAAAGCTCTGCCTAATTCTGCCTTATTGTTGTCACTAGAATTCAATACAAAACAGCTTCAGTACTGGTATTTTGTCTGGCGAAACGGTTATAAAAGCTGTTTTAAAGTGCTCCCTAGGGCATAGGATACATGCCGAATTGAAAAGTGGAAGCAAAAGATCCCTAATATGTACTTTTTATCATTGTAACAGATTGGTACCTTTCATGAAAAGCTAAACAACATTAAAGTAGTCGATTATTGAATGGGATTTGGCGTGACAGTCTCTTCATACGGACAGAACAGCAAGTATCGGTGCTAGCAGAGCCGTAATACACTTTCTGACAAAACTGCGCTATTTCTGTTGTTGCGAAGACAAACATACTTTAATAAAAAGCGTTTTTAGTAGTAAATATGTAGAGTTTTACCTGTCATGCTTCTCCATGGCTGCTGTTTATCTGCGAGGAAGACAGAAACCGGAAACAGATTCAAACGCTTTTTACGCGGTTAGAATCAGCCAATCACATCACTCCAAACAGGAAGTGACGATTTAATTTTTCCCAACACGCTTTTCACAATAAAATCAAATACAAAATGTGTAAGTAATATACAAAATAAAATAAAGGGGAAATTGAGAGTGCAAGGAAAGAATAAGCACACAGATAATAAAACTCTACTAATCTATATTGAGCACGGAAAGAGCAATCTGATTTTATGCAAAATAATTGTATTAAGACACCACAAATTTCAACACTTTAATAAATTAAATACTATTTGTTCTGTTGCCATTTCATACATGAAAATGCAACCTTGTATCATATGTTTTTTGTGTGTGTGTGTGTGACTGTGAAGCTGATCAAACTTTTGCAGAGCCAGTGAATGGAAGTTTAATTCTGCTCCAATAAGATAAGATAAGATAAAATAAGATGAACCTTTATTAATCCCCAGAGGGAAATTCAGGTGTCAAAGCAGCAACATTAGCAAACAGAGTGAAACACAGGAGAGGTAAAGGTAATACAAAATATGTGCAGTCTATAAAGAGGTATATAGGATGCATAGTGCAAAGTAAGTGTAAAGTGTGCCTCATCATGGAGAGCAATAAAGCTATCAATCTGTGACATGTAAGACATAAAATGAAGGAAAAGATCAAAAATATATATGAATAAATAGAGAATTTTGATTCGTTGGAATATAAAAACCACTAGTGTTTCTGTTAAGGCTAACACATTGTAAGGCCGATGTGTGTATGTTGTCTCTTGGGATGTTGGATGCTGTTGCTTAAGGAAGAACCGCCAAGCTTGAAACGTAGCGCAACCTGAGTAGCTGCCAGTCCAAGCCTTGTTTTGTTGTTTTTGCCTCTTCTTGGCTGCAATTGTGCACAAATTGAGCAGATTAAATGACACATTTCTCTGCCTTGAACTGATGTTGCTCCAGTTGTCACCTACTTCAGATAACGCCTCAATATCAGAGCATGAGTGAATTTATAATACAGTAATATACAGATATTATGCAGTATTATACAATCTGAAAAGACAGCAAATAAAACAGGACTTTAATTAGATCTGATTCCAAGTAGTTTCAGAGGTGAAGGAAAGAGGAAATGATTGAAGGACAGAAATGGAGGTCATATACAATTCATGAAATGTGCAGATACATGTGTGTGTGTGTGTGTGTGTGTGTGTGTGTGTGTGTGTGTACTTAGTTTAGGGTTAGGTTAAGGTTAAGTTAGGGTTAGGTGTGTAGTGGCTAATTTCTTTGGAATGAATTTATGTTAATGCAACATCCTCCTAAGTGACAACAATAAATGTGTGTATTTGTATTGGTGAGTGCGCATGTTTCACTAGCTGCCAGTTTCACATGCAACCACCAAAACTATTCCCCTCCCTGTTACCATGGAAACTGTGCCCTTTCTTTTTTTCTTTCCTCCCCATCTATGGTGCTTCCCTATTTGTCTTTTCTCTCTCTCTCATGTTTTACCATGCACTTTCCTCCACATTTAATTTTTCTAGTCCTGCATTTGCCCTTACCCTGCACCTGTGTGAGCCAGTGTCTATGTGCATGTTTTGCAAGTACCTGTGCATGGAATGAAGATGCTGCTCAATAGCACATACACTCTGCCATACATACAGTATGATGACCACATCAACAGCCAATCGGTTTATCGGTAGCTGCTGGTGGGGCTTCGACCAATGGGGGAGGTTTGCAGATAATGTGAGAGCAGAAGGGATGCAGCACCATGGAAACTGCAGAGGGTGCCATAAGAGAAGAGTGCACTCTAGTGGCACCAGATGTCTTTGTTTATGTCCGTCTGCATGGATGACTTCACCTTTATGCTTGAGAGAACTTCTGTTGCTTTGTGCTACCTATTTATTTACCTCAAACTTTTGTTTTCGTTCGTTTTTTGTCTCTAATGGACACTGGCTTGACTGGCTTGTCCTCAGTATTAAATATTATTTTACAAATCGATAGTTGGCTTTAAGGACTATACTATTTCTATGGTTAGGACATTTCGCATTGCGAGGTCAAACAAAATGACAATTTTCACATACTATTTAAATGGTTTCGACATATACTTGAAATTATCATTTAGATTTGTATAAAATCATAACTTTGACATTTTTTAAACATGTTTTTATGTTTTTTTATTTTCTAATAATTTGTCTTTATTGTTTCAATCATGCATCTTATTTTTTTATATTTTCATTTTGTCATTATTATTATTAATAATAATAATAATAATAATAATAAATAATAAAAAGTATATTTGATACAAGGATAGGTTCATTGTCAATAAAATATCATTACCACATTCTTTCTCTATGATTATTATTATTATTATTATTATTACATTTTTCTGGTTTCAATATTTGTTTAAAAACAAAAAGAAATGTTGATACACGTTGGAATTGAATTGTAAAATAAGCCTTTTGCTAATAAAAATAAATCTTTATAAAATCATAACTTAGAAACTTTAAATTCAGCCACTCCAGCAACACATTTTATTGCTTACAGAAAATGGAACATACATAAACAGATTTTAGTTACTGTCATATTTATGACAAAGAGGGTTAAACCATTGTTCTATTATAAAGTGAAATTATTTTCTGCTTGTTTCTAAAAGTCTCAGTTGGTATTTCACTTTTTCATTTTTTCTTCATATTGTGTTGAAATGTACTTCATTAGAGGATGTCCAAAATGGAGCAGTGTGAGGATACATTTCATCACCTCAAGGGGGCGTCACCGACACATGTCTGGGCTGGTCTTCACCACACCTGAGCTAATTCCACCTGCTCCCATCCCTGCACCTGCCACCTGCACCACAGGAGCTCCTACACCTGCCTGTAGACAGATTACATGAAACTTAATCCTCACATTATTACACACTAATCGCCTCTAACACAGTTCTCCAGAGAAAATTCTCCAGATTTTTTGCCAAAAATGTTCATAAGAGGAAAAGACTTGCTAGATAATAATACAATTTCCAACCTTTGTCACCATCTCAATGCCAAGTGTCAAATTAATTAAATAATATAGTCCCTTATTTTACTGAGGAACCTCCCTAAAGGACCCATGGGAATTTGCAATCTTCCCTTTTTTATATACTGTGTGAAATACATCTGTTTATTTCAAGATTCAAGATTCAAGCCCTTTATTGTCATTGTGTAGTACAACGAAATTAGATTGTGACAATCCCATAGGTGCTAATGAAAAGATAATACAATAAAAAAAGAGATAGTGCAATATAAATATAAAAAATATAAAAGATAATACAATATAAAATATAAAAATACAATATGTATATTGATGAGATGACAGTTTTGCCAGATTACAGTTTTGCCAGATAATTGCAGAAAGTGTCCGTCAGATAATTATATAATTATTGCACAGCATCATATAATTATTGCACAGAGTGATCAGCATGTTATTGCACATATCCGTAACAGTAGATTTACAGTATTTACATTGCAAAAGTGACACAAAAGTGACCAACGTGTTATTGCACATTTACATTGCATGTGTTTTTTGACAGTCAATATGTGGGAAAATACGTTATTACTGCCAACACAGAGGCATAAACTGCATGCTAAAGAGATGGAGATGAGAAGGGGAAAAGGTGATGACATAAGGTGATGGGGTTTGGATGGTCAACAGCAGCAAAGGGGATAGTGCAAAAAACAAGATGCATCAGCTAACACAGTAAAAAAAAAGAGCTAAACAAAGTGAAACAAAAAAATGAACATTTTAAATAGAAGGAAGTATAAAAATAGGAGCAGTATATACAGTATTGACAATAACCAGACTATTAACAAAATTGCACAAGTGGAAAATGATATTGCACAGTGAGAATGAAATGAAATTCCACCTGAAAATATCAGGTTATTGTCAGTTTGTTGGTGTGTATGTGGTCTACTGGGGAGCAGTGCTGGATGGAGATGAGAAGGGGAAAGTTGATGACGTAAGGTGATGGGGTTTGGATGGTCCACGCATGCGCGGGATACACTGGATGCAACGTAGTGATGGGAATTCCGGCTCTTTTTACTGAGCCAGATCATTTGGCTCAGCTCACCAAGAAGAGCCGGCTCTTTCGGCTCCAGTCAAATTTAGCGCTGTTTTGACCTATGATTAGTATATGTGCACATATATCACATAAATTATTCAATATAATTATACTAAACCTTATAATTTCCAGAATACCATAACATGCTGCTTCGATTCCGACTGTCACTCATCTTGTCTGCTATTCGCGCACCGCACTTCTCTCTCTCTTTCTCTCCTCCTCTCCCTCCTACTCTGTACCTGTAGACAGTCAGCGCACCGCGCACCTCCGCCCCTCCCTGCTTGATGGTATGATCATTGTCTGTCATCACCTGATTGGTTGCACGGACGTCATTAACACAACATTCAGTCACAGTCAGTGCATGGAGTGCCCGTGGTGAGGAGAAGATCGTCCTATCATTCTGCCTTGAATTAAATAAAGAAAGAAAGAAAAAAAAACGGCTCTCGGACTGGAGCCGGCTCTTATGGTACGTGTCCACAGGGGCGTTTGGTATCGCGAGAGGACGCGACGCTTCCCAGCATTGGACGCTTGGTGGGCTGTCACTAGACACAAGGCACTCCCCACCTGATTGGATGAACGCTTTCCCTCCGTGGGCTGCTGCTCCCAGCTACGGTATGGAGGCTCGTTTGGAAACTTTCTTCTCTTATTTCACGAAAATAGTTCACCGAAATGTGTTTCTGAAAACATTTGAGGCGAGAAATAAGCCGTGCAGTTGCAGAATCAGTCTTTATTTTGGATCGATAACGTTTATTTTAAAAGATTCTTGGGAGTTTCGAGAGGCGGCGAGTCGCGTTGGACGCCCCGTGATTTGCATAAAGTAGACTAGCCCTCAACTTTATGCAAATGAGGAGCGGGCGTCGTGGCGCTCCGTTTCTCGAATCACGCTGCTTACATAGACAATGAATGGGAAGCGTGGAAAGCACGGAGCCTGTGGACACGTACCATTATCGTTCCCTTAAAGGGACTATTTGTAACTTTCAGAAATGCTTGTTAACAGCGACACCTGTGGCCGTTTAGTCAACGAAAGTCAGCGTCAGGCTCGCGCTTGCTCGCTCTAAATAGACATGAACAAGCAACGCTCAAAACAGTGAAGTGACACACGTCAGCTAAAACTACAATTTCACTCTATATTTCACCTGCTTGGCAGTAATGTTAGCTGACCAGACGAAGGTCTCTCCATGAATCAATGCTGATCCTAGTGTTAGCTTTTCCTGCTTCAGCAGGAAAAGAAACGTTGTCGTCTCCCGACCGCAGCTGGAGTGAACAGGGGAGACACCGGTACCCGGTTAGAGACGATAACGTTTCTCGCTGTGGAACCCCATCACTTCACAAGACACGGAAAACCTCTGTTGGTCTGGATGAGCTGCAGCAGTTATTTCTGCCCAAACGTCCACTGTACATTCACTAGATATTCTCAGAGCTAAACTAACTATTCTGCACTGTGGAATGAGCGTGCGTTCACGTCTAGAGGTGGAGCGAGACAGCGAGAACGCGCACTGTGTAAGTGAAGACAGACAGAGGAGCAGTGACTCCGGCCACACGCGAGCGCGCATATGCGAGCGCGACCCAGTACATTTATACGCTTAAAAAGTTACAAATAGTCCCTTTAAATAAAATAAATAAAACGGCTCTCGGACGGGAGCCGGCTCTTATCGATCACTTATAAGAGCCGGCTCTTTGAACCGGCTCTTTGAACCGACTGGTTCTTAACCAACACATCACTAATGCAACCGTTGGAGGAGATTAGGAAACTGCGCCTAATTCAGCCCCCTTACTGTACGCCATTTTGGCTCCAGCTACGCTAACATACGGGTGTGGTCTGGTACCCCCTTCTCTCAGGCGCCATTTTGGCTCTGTCCGGCCCAGTTTCCTGGACGATGGAGAGGAGGAGCCTTGGCATTTCTGGAAGTCGGGAGGAAACAGCCAGTCAAAGCCAGCCATCGTAGGGAACCGGAGCAACGGTTTTATGTTGGATGTTGGATATAATCTCAATATTCACGACACGGTGATTGCAACGTCGTCGACATGAAGGTGTTCAGTTTGGGCTCTGGAAGCTGAAGCATATTGGACACACAGTTTGGGATAAGAAGCCATCTGTGATATATACACTGGGTGTGCACTAACGGCTATAACGGTCGCTAGCCAACCGTCGCTAGCCAACGGTCGCTAGCCAACCGGTTATCCCATTCCATCGACTAGCCAGCTAGCTCGTATTAACCCAGCTAGAGCATCTTCGGCTTCGTGGATGCCGCTGAGTGAGCCCGGTGTCTGCTGGCAGCACCCGACAGAGAGATACAAACCCGAGGCATGCAAAGGAAATCTCCACGCCCCGGGGTCTGCTCTGTGGTTACTGAGCTAGGTGGCTAACTAGAGAGAAGGTGGGGCCGCAGAGTGACAGCTAATGTGGCTAGCAGGCTAACTCTGACTCTTCTGAGTGGACCACTAATTGACATTTTAGGGTTTTTAATAAACACGAGGTGTGTTGGCACATTAGTAAGCAGGTTTATTGGCTACCGTGAGGAGAGCATCCTCCTCCGTTATCTGGATGACCATGGCGGACGACGACGTGCTGTTCGAGGATGTCTACGAGCTGTGCGAGGTGATTGGAAAGTAAGTCATTTATTACTTCCCTCTTGTGTTTGCTTTTGTTTTTTAAATTATTCTTTTTTTTTTTGCACTATTTTGTGCATCATTTTCTCTGTTGTTTTGTGCACACTCGCTGCTTTGCACAGCTCAGCTGCAAGGGGCCATGCTTAATTGGCTGGGTACTGTTTTTTTTTTATTTATTAGTACCTATTTAGTACCTATTTATTTAGCTCAAACTTTTGTTTTTGTTAGTAAATTTTGTGGTCTTCCCCTTGTGTTTGCTTTTGTCTTAATATCTATTTTTTTTTTACACAATTTTGTGCATCAATTTCTCTGTTTTGTGCACACTGTGTTTGCACAGCTGCAAGGGGCCATGCTTAATTTGGCTGGGTACTTTTTTTTTATTAGTACCTATTTAGTACCTATTTATTTAGCTCAAACTTGTTTTTGTTAGTTATTTTTTTGGTCTTCCCCTTGTGTTTGCTTGTCTTTAAATATTTCTGGTGTTTTGCATAATTTTCTCTGTTGTTTTTGTACACTTTTGTGTACAGCTGCAAGGGGCCATGCTTAATTGGCTGGGTACTGTTTTGTTTTTTTAAATTAGTCTTTTTTGTAAAATATATTTTATAGTTTGTAGGTAGTGGAAAGGTTGAATCCCCCCAAATAAACAGGAAAAAATAAATAATATTTTCAAAATAATTGTATATTAGCTAAGTATTGCTTACAGAAAATGGAACATACATAAATAGATTTTAGTTACTGTCATATTTATAACAAAGGGGGTAAATGGTTAAACCATTATTCTATTATAAAGTGATGATATTTATATTTTCTTCTTGTTTCTAAAAGTCTCAGTTAGTATTTCACATAGATTTTTTCCTCATATTGTGTTGTCCAAAATCACAATTTTGTGGTGTTTTGCATCATTTTCTCTGTTGTTTTGTACACACTCTCCATTTGCCACTCAAGCACAGCTGCAAGGGGCCATGCTTAATTGGCTGGGTACTGTTATGTAGGCCTGCAGGGGTTTCAAGGGGAAAGTTCACTTGGTGGGTGAGATGAGGTCACCCCTCAAAGTGCAGTGACTTTATGTTTGGTTTAATAGCAAGCACACAATTACATACGACCACATGCCTTCTGAGGTGCATTATGTCATCATCTGTGGAGAGGATGACTTGATGAAATGTTATTTATTATGTGGATACTACAATGACAGCTGTTACCCTGCACTATATTCAGTTTTCACAGTTTTCTTCATCTCCTTGTATTTTTATATCTGGTATATTTTTTTGTACTTTGTACTTTCCACTACTAACTTTTTTACTGCCTTTTTACTAACATGTATTGCACTATGGAACTGTGATGCTGGAAACTTAATTTCCCCCAGGATCAATAAAGTATCTATCTATCTATCTATCTATCTATCTATCTATCTATCTATCTATCTATCTATGAATTACGTGTTAAGGATTTTTTTTTTTTTACAAAAAACTATCCTTTAGTACAGATACACACAACTATTCCACAAGGCATGCTGCTGCAGGTTGTTTTACTCTACCAAGATCCAAAACCAAATCAGGTCAACGAACAGCAATATACAGAGCAATGCAAGAATGGAATTCACTCCCAAATCATATTACACAACAAAGTGATATATATGGTTTTAAAAAAAACACTAAAAGAGCATTACTTAAGAAGAAACTTTAGTAATTAATAAGTATTCTTGGGTGTGTAAGGGTATTATGGGCATTCAGTGTTAAATTAATTAATTTATCCGTTAGATCATGATAGATTCAGTCGGAGCCGCTCTATTTTCTTTGTGTTTTTGTTATTTAATCTGTGTCAGTTCTTATAGTTTTATTTACAGTTGACTTGTATTTTACGATGTGTTATGTTAGAGTATGATGAGTAGTGTGAATGTGTATTTTTGTATTGTCACCATGTTAACTATGTGGACCCCAGGAAGGATAGCTGCTGCTATGCAAAAGCTAATTAGGATCTTGATAAACAAACAAACATAATATATTAGGAGTTGCAGACTGTGAATGACAACACGACCTCCATGCAGGAAAGTGAATTAACCTATGGAGTAGTACAGGTCTTGGTGTCATTCTACTTTGCTTAAAGATACTGTACAGTTGAAACAACTCCCAAGTTCTTACTGTAGGACAATACCATTTATTGCAGTTGCAAAAGAAATTATCATTCTTAGGTGACAGACTGTGTTTTAGACACAGATATGTAGAAGAATCACATTTCTGCACATCTAAAGTGTCTGCATTTCCCTTCTCCTAATTCCCCTGTTTGACAGGAGCCATACCTGCATATGCAAACTGGCAAACTGGTCAAACCCTCTTTGAATGTCAGTCGGAGTAGACATAACTTTTTTGATACAACAGTGAGGTGCTTATGTTTTCATACAAACAGGTGCACATTTAAACCACGAGAAGCAAAGGTTAAAGGTGCCATCAAAATTAAAAACTGCCACAGTATGCATGTTCCTTCTGTGTGATTGTTTTCCTGCTGGGAAGCCCCATCACAGTCCTGGGCTACCAGTAAGTCCCCTCCCCCCTGCAAGCATCACTCACTGGAGCTCTGAGGGTCCATTAAGTTTGTTCTCGGGGGGTAAGAGGCACGGTCTCTCCAGACCCTCAGGCCCTGTTCTATATCCTGGGACTTCCTGTTGTCTTGATACTAATTGATGGCTGGTCCAGGACCTTGAAGTCCCAGTAACGGATGCGAGGAGCCACTGGGGAGTGTGGAAATAGTGCATCTACAAGTTTGTAGGGTTTAATTTGACAATACAAATCAACTAAGGTGGTAAATGCAGGGAAGCCATTATAAAAGATAGATGAAAAGGTGTTTTTCCCTGTTTGTATTTACTTTGCTTGACCCTAGGCACTCAAACAATTATTTAAATTATTTTTTGCCAGTTAGATTTATCCACCTTAGCTGTCAGATGAGCAGAGTTTTGCATATAAGGTGTGCAATAGATGCTAGCTTCTATACAATGTATTTTCTGCAATTATCAACCTACATTGTAATAACTGTATATCCTCCACATTTGCAGAGGTTAATAATACCATAGCCAAAATGTAGTAACCTCCATCAGTTTGGTTACTCTCTGTAGCCCTAAACAAACAGAGAAATACAGTGTTGGCAAATACTTCTTGAGTGTTTTTTGTGCAGTGTCGGTATGGTCACACAGTCCAGACAGGTCAGTAGAAGAGTAGATAATACACAAGCGAACAATAGTCTGTCTTTAAGCTTTAGTAAAGAAGCGAGATGTCACAGAAAAGACCAGAAAATCCCTCTCATCCTGCCACTTCTTTCGTGAAACTGCAGTTGATGGATCAAGTGTGTTGAGTCCCGGTGTTGCAGGAAGAAGGGGGGTTGGGGGTGGGAGGGGATCATTTTTCCTCAGCCCTGAGGTGGGAGGGAGAGGGAGGCTGAGGCAGATCAATGGAGACAAGTGGAGTTGGGAATGGGATGGCCCTGAGGCTGAGGATATAAATAAGGCCAGCAGGCATTGACTGCAGCACTCTGCCACCTCCCACTTTGTTTTTAACCTCATGTTTTACTGTAAAGTTCAACTGTCTGCCATGTTGTCCACGACCTAAGGTAGTGCTGAGGATGTTAATTAATTAAAATTCGAAATGGAAATGCTTTATAGCCACAGGAAACCACCATAAACCCCCTATTCAATGTTATTTTTTCTGGTTAGAGAATATTCCTGCTCCTACATTTTAGCCTAAGTATGTCTTGCAACAGAAGCCAGGCCATTTTGGCGTATAGCAAGAATTATCTTTACTCAAAATGGACTGACGGCAGGATGATGTTTTGGCCTATGTCAATGAAGACCTCCTCCAGACTTTCATTACTTTATTTCATCCATCTTAAATGAACATTTTTTGACTGGCCTTTTCTGACTGAATCTGAGACTTATCTGTTAGTTCAAAAATGTCTAACCAACATGAAATATTTTTAGGTTTTTTTTATTTTAGAGATTAACGTTTGATCAACATTGTCTGATCAGGGCACAATAATTGAAAAATACTATAATTGAGAGTAGGGCTAGGCGGTATGGACAAAGTCTTCTATCCCAATATAGTTATTTTCATATCCCGATAACAATATATATCATGATATAGTATGTTTTCTGGTAATTCAATAAATAAATAGTCTATATGAAATAACCAAATGGTAAAGCCTATTTTTTTATAGTCCAGCGTGAATTAATTACGTGACAAATTAAAGTGTATTTTCTCATTTAATTAAGAACTTTAAATTAAAATGATCCGATTTTCTGTGAAATTTGAGTTACTTGTTCTTGTTATTATCAATTTAAATAACGTAATTGTGCATCACGATATCTCGATATATGATTTCATCACGTTACGATTGCCTTGAAAGCTGATAAATTATCATATTAAATTATCACCCACTCCCTCACTGAGAGTGTGTGAAATTATCTAACTCTCTAACTCTAACTTTGTTATAGTTAGTTAGTCCTTTACTTCCTGCATATAATGTCCCTCGCCAACCTTTGACCTCGGCTCCTTTCAAACTTGTCCATAAACCCTATTATGCAGCCCGTCCCTCCTTCTATTGTTGCCCAGAGAAGTTGTTTATTATTGTCCCTGAACGGCTTGTGTCGGTGCGGAGCAGCCTGGCTGGGTGGGATTGAGATTATTGGGGCCGCCATCGCTGTTCAGAAATCATCTCCTGTAAACTCGGATTGTACAGAAGGACATGTTTAGGGTGACGGTCAGTGATGTAATTTGGAGAAAGTTGTTTTGTATGAAGTTATGGACTTTATATTGACCTTTTGATCTGATTTTCCCCATAGTGTCTTCTTGATTAGTGTTTTCAAGTCCCCTGTCTCTGTGATAGTGTACTATAAAGTACAGTTTAGATTTTTTTTAGGCACTGTGTTATTGCACATTAAAGTACCAACATACTGTAGGCTCCTTGTCCAGTGGGATCCCCTCTTTTCAGCTCTGCCTTCCTCTTCTCATTATTTAAAGATGTGCTTTTGCATCGCAGGCAGCACCGAGAGCTTAGCAAGGTTTCAGAACCGAGAGCCAAAGAACAAGAAGTCAAAAATATTTGAACTTTCAGCAAGTCGGACCCCTGATTCATCAGGGCTTATAGTTGCATGGCAACAGCGAGAGCTGTCTAGAACGGCTATAAAGAGACACATGGACCGTCTGATTTTACAGCTCATGCATGTAAATGTTCATTCAACTCCCCTGTGGTTATACTAGCCCTGTGTCAATAGAGGAAGATCAAACAGGTCAGGTGTCAATTCAACTTCTGACCGGATTAACTCCGGTGAAAGATGACACGAGCAGGCGTAGGCAGTGCAGGGCATGCTCATTATAGGCTCATTGTTTCGTAGTTTACATAGTAAATATGCGATGATGATGTCATGAGAACATAATGCTCTAACCACAGGCCTGCTTTTTGAGATTTCAGCTCTAGTTGAAGTGTCGGCATTGCGCTGAAGAAATTGAATCCATTTCTGTCTGTAATGATTGTGTTTTGAATAAGACTTAGGTTGTTGAGAAGCACTATCGGAGTCACAGTGCTCTTTATTCCAGCCCTGAGGTGCTCATTAGAGCCGAGGATATTGGGATGTGCGACTCACTCTAAACCAATGAAGTGATCAGCCCGCTGGCTTATTCCGATTTGGATAATTAAATTGCTCGGACGGCATTTAAATCTTAAATTTTCATTGATTGTTTGATAGTTTTTAGTGGTCTAATGGAAGTTTCTCCCCAAACAGATGCAACATTTAACAAATCTATTCGCTCTGCCAAATTGTTAAGCCATTTGCTTTAGTTTGTCTAAACTTTACACCACATAAAGTAACATTTTAGTTATCATATGTTTTAGTAGCTTCCTTCAACCTGGTTTAACCAGCACAATAGGTAAGGCACAGTTATTTAGGAACTATTTAATATTACCCTTTCATAAAAATGCACTTTTTATACAATCAGAATAGTGGGATCAGCATTTATCACAGTGCCTGTAACATCCAACATCATAGTACTACTTTGAGAGGACACATACACTGAGAGAGTGCATCTCTTTGCAAATGAAAAGTATTGACTAAGTTAATTTTTGCATGTAAACTATTAATTAAAAATCAATAGTGTTTATTAGAATCGATACAGTATCACAAAACATAATATCGCGATACTCAATGTTTTGTTACACCCCTAGTACACCTGTATACAGTTTAAGGCAGTCCCTTGCAGTAGCAGGCAGTAAATCCTGTCTTTTTGAAGCAGTATTATGTGTCAGAGAGGATAATTCATCTCTGTAGTGATTTGGGAGGCCACAGATGAAGATGTCCTTCTAGTATTCTGTTCTCTCGTTTATGTAAATGGGTTGTTTTGCTAGAAAACCCAGGGTTCAAGCCCTTAGCTTGGCAAGCATCCACTGAGCTGGAGTGTCCTGAAGCAAGACACTGAATCCCTGCTGGGATCAATAAAGTATCACATTATCGAATGTGTCATCCTCCCATCTGTTTTGTAGAGGAAGATATCAGGAGAGTAATGTTAGTGTCATTAAAAAGTAATGTGTATTTTCAGATTGTCTTTGGCTTGAACAGTGAAATATGTTTGTTTTGATTTGTTAAATGTGATACCTGAGCCAAGTGTGGGGCTGTGTGGACTGGTATAACCTGCATAGTACAGTATTCTTAATTGTTTTCTTGAACTTTCCTCTCCATGTACAGTATATGCTGCTGTTAACAGCCCACACACAGCAGATCAATAGTTGTGAATGGATGGTGTAAAGTTGAAGCTTTCTTTCAGACTCCAGACAGGGTGGTGGTTTAAACAAACCTGGTCCCTCTTCTGGTTTATTTATGTAGAGGAAAGGATTTTCTGCCAAAGCTTTAGAGCCTCCCGAGGGTATCTCTGCTCTAAATTTCAATTTGCAACCAGAATACTAATTTCCCCGCTAATATTCAAAGGGATCTCTAATTTGCATAAGTAAGCACTCAGCACTCAAGCACTGAACTTTGTTTAACTTGTGAAATTAACACTTGAACTCAGTTTGGGCGGTAGGGCAGACAGCTCCTATCCTAGAAGCCTTCTGTTGAAAGTTTTTTTTATGTTTTCCTTTTTCAAAACACATGCTTCTGTGCAAAGTTAGACAGATCTGTGTATCCAAGGGCATCACCACTAACTCAGCTATTTTTAAAGCTCTATGAAATTACTATCACTAACATACATGCCAAATTTTTAATTGTTTTCTTTACACATTAAACAATCGCAGAATACTTTGGCTGCCAAATATTTTTGGACATATTGCTATTGATTCACTGTGTTGTTAACCCTTCAGAAAGGGACCTGGATCGTTGCTTGTTTGTTTGCATGATCCTGTTTAAATTGATTTAAAATAAAAACCATAATAGCTAGAACATTCATTCTTTTTGCAGCCGAAATCTAAGGCTTCTGTCTTGCACGCTTATGATGACATCATTACGTTACATACAGTACAAATCGTGGCGACAACACGCGGTGACACCGGAGTATTGCCCCGTAATTACCATGGGAGATGGTAGTTTGCAGGACCCTGTTTTAAATCGATCTAAAATAAAAATCATATTATAGAGCATTCATTCTTTTTGCAGCGGAAAGCGAAGGCTTCTGTCTTCCGCGTCAACACGTTGTACGCCGGTGATGACAGCATTACGTTACATTACGTATGATACAAAAAATGGTGACAACACACTGTGGCGCCACAGTATGCCCTGTAATGGCCGCGGGAGATTGTTGTTTGCATGATCATGGTTCAAATTCAATTTATTTTGATATAGCTTCAAATCATAACAGAAGTTATCTCAAGACGTTTTTCATATAGAGCAGGTTTAGACCGTACTCCTAAAATAAAAAACATAATAGCTGGAACATTTATTCTTTTTGCAGCAGAAAGCGAAGGCTTCCGTCTTCTGCGTCATCACGTTGTACACTCGTGATGACGTCATTACATTACGTTATGTTCCGCACGTAACGTAGCAGTAGTCAATAGTTTATTGACATACATAACCTTTTATCTTAGGTTGTACAGATTTTAGAGATATGAAGCCTTTGAAGATACACAAGAAATGACATCACAATAAGCAAAAATACCAACATAGGCACTGGCCGACCATTTTTAATGCAGAGTACAAAGCGTTAATCAATAAAAATAATTGCGTTGCATGTTACTAGTGAGGTTTGTCGAATGCAATGGGTTTTCAGGAACTATTTAAAATGATGGTGTGGATAAAATTACCGATGATAATATGCAGCGACAGACCAGATGAGATGTAATTGACTTGGCTCGGGATTAGAACAGGGAACAGCAACAATAGTTTGCCTACCTGAGAAACTCAAATTACGTTTCTGTACCTCACAGCTGTGCAAACATTTCCCCCCCAAATTTTTTTGGGACAGACTAACCAAGTGAATTATGCTAGCTGCTGGCCTCAGCTAAAGAGCAAAGTGCTGCTTTAAGCAAAGATGGTTGCTCTCAGGAGAGCCATACTGGTGATGTCGAGTCTGCAGCTACAGATGTGTCCCGTCCCTGTTTAGGAGAGAGAGGGAGAGAGAGGGGAAAAAAAACCTGAGAATAAAATTGGCTCCCGGCCAGCGTGGATGTTAAAAACGCACCTAATATCCAGTCTTTGATTTACATAGAGCGGAGGGTTGAAATGAGCCTCGGAGCACTCTGTAAAGATTGCCACTTTGGGCTAATGTTTGATGACTGCCGCTGTCGGATGTGAGCCATGTGTGGGCGTTTTGTATGAGCCCACTCAGCACAGCTGCGGTGATGTCAGTACGGCATGCGGCCTCTCCGCTTCCTCACGCTCAGACACACTCACTCTCTCTTACACTTCCTTGCTCTCTTATAATGCCTCTGTAATAGCTACTGTACATGGCTGAATGGTCATTTATTTCTTTTTTTATCGAGATGAATTGCATTCTAATTTATTAAATGAAATAGCAGCTCCAACCCCCCTTCACTTGCAACAAACAACTGTTGTAGAAACAGCCCCATTCGGGGATTGATTCTCCATGCAGCTCTCTTGAATTGACAGCCAAGATTACAAATGGGGTTGATACATAAAATCTGGCAGGTTCACCCAACCCCACCTCATTGCTTAATGGTGGTAATGAGTTTTATTGACATACATTAGATCAGTGCCAAGATGGCCTTACCCTCACTGCATCGTTTGTATCCTTGTGGTTGCAGCCTCGGACTTAACTCCCCCAAACGTTCACCAGTCAGACACAGACTGTTGTAAGGTTGTAACGGGGGTTGTCAGGAACACCCCACACCTCCTCTATTTAATAGAAAACACAGCTGCTAGAGTAAATCACCCTCAGGGGGGAAAAGGTCAGCGGGGTCGTCGGATCATCAGCAGGATTCCTGTGAACTCTGGAGGGAAGAGTGTTTTGTTTTACAGTTTTCTCAGCCCAGAGTGTACACATGCTGCCCGGCTGCGTTTGTTTGTATGGGTTAATCAGTACAGCAGATGTGTGAGAGACAAATGTGAGAGCAAATCAGCTGCAGCCCCCGTTCTCACAACATGCATTAAACTGAACAGCTTTTACTGTTTGTTTGACACTGACATTGTCGGGCATTTGCTAATTCAGTTAAGCCAACTTTTAATGGCCACCACTTTGCTTTAGGAAAATGGGTGTTTGTGTGTTCTGTTTGTACACGTGTGTTTCTCCAGTAGCATTGGTTCAGCCTCTGAGGATTGTAGAGACAATTGTAACACGGCAGGGGTGTGTGTCTGTAACTCTGTGGGCCAGGACATACAAAATGTGCAAATGTCTCTGCTTTCAGTGCCTGTTCCCGCCACTTTGTTGCTGATTTAATCTCATTCTTGGGCATAATGAGAAAGAATGATCATATACACCTGTGAGACTAATGAAATAAAAGGTATTATAGCTTCTGCTTGGCCCTGACCTGTGTATTTATGTGAGGAGTACCACTTAGTGTGGCTTGGAAGGTGTGAAAATACTAATAGAAGTAGTCCAGCGTTGTATACAAAAAAATTGTGTGGTGGTTTGAGTGGCCCGTCCCAAAAGATGTATGACCATGACGGTCACTGAATTTGAAATTGACAACAGATACTATTGGCATTGCCCTCTGCTGGTTGGACATCAATTATTTTATCAACCTCTTATCTAGAGCCATTAATCCATTAATTGGATTGAGTAATTTTTTAACAAAAAAAAGTCACAATTATCTGATTCCAGCTTCTTAAATGTGAATATTTTCTGGTTTCTTTACTCTATGACAGTAAACTGAATATCTTTGAGTTGTGGTGGACAAAACCAGACATTTGAGGACGTTGGGCTTTGGGAAACACTGATCGACATTTTATAGACCAAACAACTATTCAATTAATCGAGAAAATAATAGACAGATCAATCAACAGTGAAAATAATCGTTAGTTGCCCTACTCTTATCCACAACCACAAAATTTAAACAGCATTTTTGGCATAGTTTATACTATAGAGAAGTCTTATAAGTCATAAATCATAGTAACACTTAAAAGGGCAAGGAAATTAGTTAACGAGCAGAGATCCAACTTAAAAATCAATAAAGAAGTATGACACAATGTGTGTTGACATATTTAAATTGTTTTCAGAATATGCAGAAAATAGAATCGAATAGTGTGCGGTATGTGTTTCATATAAGCCAAAACAGGTTTACATTTAGTTTTATGGGATTAAACCATTACGTATGGGGTTCTAAATGGTAAAAAGGGTGTTCTTTTATGGTAATTATCTCATTGAAAGAAATGTGTCCATGCAAGTTTTCCTGTGCTACAGAGCGGATTGTCTTATTAAAAAAACACAAAAACCCAATTATCTCAAACCTCTCAGGAACACATGTTTTCTAGCTTCCATATGTCAGCCCACTTGCAGTTATATCAAGAAACACAGCCTTACAATATGCGCCGGCCCATTTGTCCAGAAATAAACTTGTTGTGTAGGTCTCCCTTGCTCAGGTCTCTATATAATAAGGTTTTTATTTTAGCTTTTACAGCTGTGCTGCACACCACCGCTCTATAATTCCCACTGGCACGAGCATGGCTACGATGCCTCGCTAACCACCCACTGTAAATCCAGAATATTTTCAGAAATGGCACCCTGTCTGCCCATTGCACTAGACTGCTGTGGTTTTGTGCATGTGATTACGTGTACATGTGTTTCTGGTAACTTATTCCTGTGTTTGAATCTGAGAAATCATACATGCACATGTGTGTGTTTTTGTAGGTATGTTACTAACTCATGTGTGTGTGTTGCAGGGGTCCCTTCAGCGTGGTGAGGCGCTGCATCAACAGGGACACGGGCCAGCAGTTCGCTGTAAAGATCGTCGATGTGGCCAGCTTCACCTCCAGCCCCGGCCTCAGCACAGAAGGTGAGGAAGACCTGGTTTGAACCGTGGCTGCAATTAAATCTTAGCGCTTGCTGTCATGTGCACTCGGAGCACCAGATGGGCGGGGTTAAAAGCAGAATGAGGACAAGAGGGGATAGTTGTCAGGGATGTTGTCATTCGCAGAGACTTACCCCACCCACCTTGTTCTCCTTACAACAAATGTTGGGAATAATCTGCAAATACTGTTTGGACCAGATTTCAAACGCCCAGGCACACACATTGTGCGTGTATAATGGCATTCTCACACACAAATAAATGAGGCATAATGTCACACATGCTGCACCCAGATGAATAATATGTTGGAGCTGCATTTGTTTGTGTGGATGTATTGGTTAGATTGGTGGTGACTATGCGTGAGATTCTAAAGCACGCCACGTCTCACCATGTGGTTTCGTGCTTTGTCATGCTGAGGTCTATGTGTGTGTCTCAAAGAGAGAGAGAGAGAGAGAGAGAGATAGAGAGATGGAGACGAAGATCATAGGTGTGTGTGTGGGTGTTGGTGCTAATGTTGGCGTTCACTATGAGCCATCTGTGATGCCCCAGTCAGAGATTAGCCTGGTAGCCAATAACAGCAAGACAAGGAAATGACCCAAGGGAAGAGAAACAGTACAAGTGGAGATTTACATCAGTGTTTCTCAAAGCAAAGTATATGTCCTAAAACTGAAATATATTCACTTGAAAATTGAACTCACCTACCAAATGGTTTTGTAAGAGTTTTAGTTACCTCTCGGGTCACTTCTAGCATACTTCACCTTGTGGTTAACTGCACCAAGCAGGGAAAAACAATTTAGCTCGCCCATAGTATTTGTGATGATAAGAATGTCCAGAAGGATGTTGAAATCTTCAAATAGATAATAGGTAGTGCTTGTGATTTGTTATGGAAGTATTCCTGACATGGAAATTGATTTAGGGAATGACAGGATTAGTCTATTTTATTCGGCCAGTCTTTTAGCTATGGAAATTAGAGATGCAACGATTAATCGATTAGTTGTCAACTATTAAATTAATCGCCAATTATTTTGATAATCGATTAAACGGTTTGAGTAAATTTAAGACAAAAAGTAAAAGTTTCAGCTTCTTAATTGTGAATATTTTTTCTGGTTTCTTTACTCTTCTATGGCAGTAAACTGAATATCTTTGAGTTGGGGACAAAATGAGACATTTGAGGACGTCAGCTTAGGCTTTAGGAAACACTGATTGACATTTCACCATTTTCTGACATTTTATTACAACTAATAGATTAATCTAAAAATAACTGACAGATTAATCAACAATGAAAATATTCGTTAGTTGCATCCCTACTCTTCACACTGCCATGTGAAAATGAAATCATATGTGAAATAAGTTCACAAATATACTGCGATGAGAAGATATTCTCTTTTTGTCACATTTTTTTTAAGATTATCTTTTGGTATTTTCAAGCCTTTTATTGATAGGACAGTGGACAGTTTAGAAAGGGGGGGGAGAGAGAGGGCGACATGTGGAAATGGCCGCAGGTCGGATTCTAACCCGGGCCGCCACGGTTAGAACTCTACCAACTGAGCTATCGGGGCGCCCTCTTTTTGTCACATTTTGACACACCTGACACATCAGTGAATATGATGAGGGCTATATCGAGCTGAAAGGGTAATATTAAATATCTCCTGAATAACTGTGCCTTATCTATTGTTCTGGTTAAACCAGCTCGAAGGAAGCTACTAAAAACATCTGATAAGTGACAACTAAAATTTGACTTTATGCGCTTTAAAGTTTAGACAAACTGAAGCACAGTGGCTTAACAATTTGGCAGAGCATTTTGTGTAAGATTAGATTTGCTAAATGTTAAATATGTTGCAGCCCTAATGGAAATGGCTCATCACAGCAGTACATTTTATGACATTGTTTTACCCTTAATAACAAATGTTTAGGGCTGCAACCAATGATTATTTCCATAAAAATATATTATTTTTATTTATTGATTAATCATTACATCTATAAAATATCTTACGTGTTTCCAGAGCCAAGGTGAAGGCAGTTTCAAGTTGCTTATTTCGTGCATCAAACAATCAAAAACCAAAGGAAATTCAATTCATAGCATTAAAAATGCAGCAAATCCTGACATTTGCTAGGTTGCAACCAGTTAGTTTTTCTGACTTGTTAATCAGTTATTCAAATTTTTGTTGATGAATTTTCTGTCAACCAACTAATTGGTTAATCAACATATCATTTCAGCTCTACAAATATTCATTTTTTTTTTTACAGTCATCAGTGTGAGAGTAGTTGTATTGTGGTTAGCTGATGTACAACTGAAAACAATGATAAACACAGAAATGGCTCAAACATGTATCTGAATATTAAGTGCACATTTATGTGCATCTAAATGAATCTGGCAAGAGTGAAAAACTGTAAGTTTCACCTAGAAGAAACTACCTTTTTGACACCCTCATGACATTTTGAAAAGTCCCAAGAAAAGAAATGAGCAAGTGGACACTCAATGTGGCACAAGGAAGAGAACTGGAGTGCAGCCAGATCTGGAGAGTGGTTCCCTGGGACCACATACCATAGCTTATTAAGAAAGAGTCTGCGTCAGCATAAATGTGAGTGAAAAGGAAAAAGAGGCAGAACTGCTATAAGCTGAGTAACAAACATTCAGAGTTATGTATGAATATATATATATATATCTGTGTGTGTTTGTGTGTGAGCATGTGAGGGAGGAAGGTGTACGGGCAAATGATTAATGGTGTAATTAAGAGTTTGGGAGTATTGATAAAAGCAGAAGGAGTGAGTGTCTGGATTTGTAGAATTTAATAAAGATGAAGTGAACTAGTGAGCGTTTAAGCATTAAAGCTTTACGGGTCTTGAGAAATACAATTGTGCAATTTGCAGTATTATTAGTTAGATGTGTATTGTAAGTTTAGGGAATGAACATATTGGAAATGTAATTCATCAGTACCCCAGACCAGTGCATGCATGACCAAGCATTATTTACTTTTCAGTAGGGATGCAACGGATCACAAAACTCACGGTTTTGATCGTATCACGATTTTGTTGATCCATAATTTAGCCAGCTGACTAGCAAAACAATTGACGTGCTGGATATTGTTGTTGGCGACTTTAGATGGAATTCATTCATTTAACTTTTATTTAAATCCCGAGGAATCACGAGGACATGCCTTCATTTTCAACGATGTCCAGAGTACAATTTAAAACTGAATAAATACACACAAAAAAGAATTAAGAAAACAAACAGACAAAAACAGACCACAGTTAAAAACAGTTACATTAAAGAGTACAATAGTTAGTTAACATAGTTTTAAATTGACCTATTAGTTCATTAGCTAGTTCATTACTTCAGCACAAATTTAAGTTTTGCTAGTTTTCTTTATTTTTACACTTTATAAAACTTCAGAGAGATATTGTTTATTTGTTTATTAAAATTTTCATTTAACTTTATAAGAAGCTGGGAGCTCCCTGCACTTTTTGTTTTAAGATCATGTTGAAAAGTTCTCTTTTAATTAAACATAAGCTTTAAATAAGGCATTTCAACAAAGTTTTGTGTTTTTTTTTTTGACACCGACATTTTCATTTTTACTGCAAATGTATATCGGTTCAAAATATCGGTTATCTGTCCCCTTGATTACTAATAATCGGTATCGGTCCTGAAAAAAACACATTGGTCGATCCCTACATCAGATGCAAACAGCATGACCTTTGCCTCAAAGCTATCCTTTAACAAACTGAGTAAAATTATTATACCCCCGTGACAACGTAGTCGGGTATATAGCGCTCTGCATGTATGTCCTTCTGTCACACTTTAGTTTCCGGAGCATAACTCGAAAACTATTGGATTCAGGAACTTCAAATTAGGTATGATGGTTGACGGTGTTGTCTAGTTGTGCCTTTTGGGGGTTAGAAGTCCAGGGTGCCCAAATCTTTTGAAATTCTTCCAAAAGGGCAAAACCTTTGGACCTACTTTAAGTAGGGGTCCAGCAGTGAGCGGGGGTATGTGAGCCATGCTCACTTTTGCCTTGTTTAAAATTGCATCACAAATCCTAATCTAGTCCAGACCGTCCATGTAAGAATTGATTTGGAGCAGGCCCAGTGAACGGCGTTGCTTTCATTCAGAGCGTTCCAGGCCTCTCTGGCTCCCTCGCTCTGTGTGAGTGGTTTCCTCGTTGCCGTGCGGACACTGGGCAGCATTGTTACGCTCAAGAATAGCTACTCGATGAGACGGGCCGGGGACGAGTGTAAAGAGGAGAGGATGAGGAGAGAAATAATGAAAGGAAAGGAGCAGTAGAAAGGGGGCTCTGTAGTGGGGACACAGCATCATTTCTCTGTGTTGCATAATGATACTGGTCTGTCACGACACAATGAGCACACACACACACACACACACACACACACACACACACACACACACACAGATCAGTAGACTTGCAGATGGGGAGTGGAGTGTGTAAATGAGGTTTTTATGGAGTGAGGAGCTCAACAACAGCACATTATGTCTGTCAGCCTTCCTCAGCAGTCTGCGTTAACTCTGTTTTACCTCTTGTCTCTCCAGTTGTTGGTCATTCCTTTAAGAGAGAGAAGACTGTCCACTCCTGTTAGCGGTGTTGTCTCCTTTTAATGAGGCAGTCAAAAGACGAGGAATGCCACAGTCGTTATTGTATTTGCAGCGTGACCTGGATGGTAATGAGAGGGCCTTATGTTGATGAGCGCGAGCCAGATGTGCTATGTAAATGGTATTCTAGTGGCGCTACATCTGGTGTCTTCTTGCTAGATACCAGCTTGTTAGCTTGCTTATCTGTCTGCCCAACATGTGAAAGCTCACCTTGTCTGCTCAGTATCCATAAAGATGTGTGTACATGAAATGCTCTGTAGCTCCCTCTGGTGGTAGAGTTGAGGCATGGCAGGAGGAGGGTGGCCTGCTGGGCATGTCCTCTTTGCTTTTCATCTCCTTCAGGACGTGAAAGGATTTAGCAAGGAACCAACCAGCCACAAATGAGCAGAGTTTTCAAATGAACATTAACTTTCAAAGGTCATCTGATGTTTTCTAAATGATGTTTGGTTTACATTTGTTTGGTGCATTCTCATAATTTCCACCTCTCAATAAAGATAAAAATAACATTTTGATTTAACCACACCAAATAAGGCAGGTGCTAAAGCCCCCCAAAACTAATTCTGCTGAGACTGTATTTGTTGTGGGTGTGGTTGTCACTGTAACGCTGTTTTGTGTATCATCTTCATGAAAGCTTTTTGAGCTCAAGGGCACTTTTTCAAGCCAACATTTAGTCCGCTTTAATCAAGCTCAGTTTGTGCAGTTTGTTCGGGCAGTTGTGAACGCAGAACTGTGGTGCGGCCGAAACACTGAAACTGAAACACTCTGATTCGGACTAGCCAAATAGGCTATGGCTGGTGAAAGCACCCTTAAAAAGTCTTATTAGAACCTCCCACCTCGTCTGTTCATAGCTCTACCTATTATATTTGGGGGGAAATAGCACAAAGCCATATCTGTTCCTCAGTGCTGACATTTAGTAGCATAAAATAAGTAAGCGGTTGGAAAATGACAAATATTCCTGCAAGGTGATTCAGACATTCAACACTGGAATTACTGATGCCACAAAGTACATAAAGTCCTCGAATGAGCCAATAGAGGAAGGAAGCTCTCAACGAAATTTGCCTATTTGAAAGCTCTGTGAAATTAAAACGATAAATCCGATTGTTTTAGTGGAGAAATCATGATTTACAGTATTTGTTTCTTCAGCCAACAAGCACTTGATAAAAAAGAGTGGCTAAGCACATTTGAGTCCAGTTGTTCTGAAATAAATTAAGTTTGTGAATGTGAATTAGTTACTGATGGCATTAAATGTCATATACTACTTTTGAGGTTTACGTGTTGAATGTGAACAATGTCTCATCATATCCCCTGTCTTAATTTCTCTCTTTCAGATCTGAAGCGAGAGGCCAGCATCTGCCACATGCTGAAACACCCCCACATCGTGGAGCTGCTGGAGACCTATAGCTCTGATGGCATGCTCTACATGGTCTTTGAGTAGTAAGTCTACGCTGCACGCTCTCTTGGCCACAATGCTTTATATAACCGGACATTTCAAACCATTATATCGCGTGTCTGTTCTTAGCTAAGACAGGAAACACCTTTTTTTTCCCCACCACCACAGCTGCTGATCAATACCACATACCACAGCCAGCTGCTGAATATATATTTTCCTAGAAAAGTGAGAATACAAAATATAGAAGGCGCGTGGTTATCTGCTTAAGTAGAAAAATGTAACAGCCACAGACTAAATTTAACCAGCCCTTTGCAGATGGTGGAGGCTGGTAATTTCACACCTTATCGCCAACACTACCAGCCCCCTCGTTTTAGTGGTTACAGACGCATTATGAGCATTGGTGGGGGAAAAAAAGTGTGACAAGTAAAGTGTTAAGTATATATCTGTGGATCTATGCATGGGCAAAATATCAAGTATTAATGGTATATTTGCATATGTTTTGGAAAGGAATAAATAAAGAGATCATTATACTTGATATTTCCAAAAAAGAATATGAATTATTGATTATTAAAGCGATAGTTGGGGTGTTTTAAAGTGGGGTTGTATGAGGTACTTTTCCATAGTCAGTGTATTACCTACAGTAGATGACGGTCGTCACGCCCCCAGTTTCCAGAAGCAGACAGGAGTTACCACACGGAAGCAAAGCAATGTACTGCTGTGCTACCAATGTACTGCTTAGCTACCGAAAAGAAGGCCTCACCTAAAAAAACTTTAAGTATATGCTATATTTAAAATATATTCACTGCTTTACCTTGCCGTCAGACAGCCCTTTCCAACGGGGAGTTGAAGCCGTTTTATCCATCTATGCTCTTGTCAAAGCCACCAGACCTGTAATTTTACCTCGCAGAACACAGGAGTTGCTGGTCTACCGCTGCCTCAATCGGTTAGTTTGTTTGTGCTATTGTGTGTCTTTGGTGAATATAAAAACTAACCAAAGTCACACAATAACACAAAAGAACTAACTGATCGAGGCAGCGGTAGACCAGCAACTCCCGTGTTCTGCGAGGTAAAATCACAATTTTGAGTCTGGTTGCTTTGGCGAGAGCATAGATAACGGCTGGAGTTCCCTGTTGGAAATATAGACTGTATAGCTGTCTCACGGCAAGTTAAGCAGCGGAAATATTCTAAATATGGCGTACACTTAAACTGATTGTTTTTTAGGTGGGCCTTTCTTTTAGGTAGCTAAAATCCGTTTTGCTGCCGGCCCCGTCCACAGCAGTACATTGCTTTGCTTCCGTGCGGTAACCCGCAGTGTCTTTGTTTCTCCAAGCTGGGGGCATCTTTCACTGTAGGTAATACCCCACTTCAAAACACCCAAACTACTCCTGTAAAACCCTATTTTTTCCCATATCTCCCAGCTCTATATGTATCTATAGTAGTACATTTTTTTTAGTCTGAGTTTGATTGAAACTTTGTCTTTTTTATTATAAAGTATAAGTGCTGAAATAATAAACCTTTTAATGGCAACTAGCAACAAAATCCCACTGAATCTTGACAGATTTATTTAGTTAAATGTATATAAATCCACAGGAGACAGTGGAGAATCAGCTCCCTCCCGGCCTTTGTTGGAGATATAATTTTCTTAATCAACTTGCCTGGTTAATTTGTTTCCTCTGTGTGGGTTTTATGTTGTGAATGTGTATCTGTGAAAGCTGCCCTGGGGATTGTTGCTGGCTGAAAAGTGCTATAATGAAAATATAGTGCCTCTGTGTTTACGCCAGTGACAGCAGGTCATAAAATGTCTCCCTGACGGATGTAGATTTATGCACTCTGCTTTAAACACTATTCTGAGAGATGCTAGTTCATCTGCTCTTGAGTAACTCTTATCTGTAATCGGTAGAAACCTAATTTCTTCCTCTTTCTCTCGCTCTCCTCAGTATGGACGGAGCAGACCTGTGTTTTGAAATAGTGAAGAGAGCCGACGCTGGGTTTGTGTACAGCGAAGCAGTGGCCAGGTAGGACAAACAGTCTGGGAACTGTGGGGTTTAAATATTAATGAAGCCTGAAATAAACAACAATTTGTGGATGGCCCAAACGATCTCACCCTAGTCTGTTTCTGTGCATCCAGCCACTACATGAGGCAGATTTTGGAGGCGCTTCGGTACTGCCACGACAACAATGTGATTCATCGTGATGTAAAGGTGAGATCTCTCAGTCATTGAAACCACCAAACATGTCCCTTAATCTGAGTATGAGCTGGTAAACCTTTTCATAACAAGGGTAATGAATGTCTAACTCATCTGTCTTCACACTTCTGAGAAGATGTTTATCTGTACTGTCTGTAGGTAGAAGGTCAAAAGCATGACACTGTTTACCAGAAAACCCATCACACACAACATCCGCTCTTTGGCACATTAACTCCTAGTTGTTATGTGTTGTTGAGAGCAAACATGTCTAACCACCTTGAAAACCCTCTAGTTTGCAAACCAGTGCGTCATGCTGGGTTGTATCGCATTTCCAGTCTTTTTAAGAGTTCTTACAGTCAGATTAGCGTCAACCAGTGACTCCAGCAGGATTAGCCATCTAACACAGGACACACACACTAAAAGACCAGATGGAGCAGTGCTTAACCATGCCCTTGATCCATCACTACCGTTACCTTGCTACCTAACACAGTCCCCAAAGGGATCAATGCAGCCTTGTTTTCAGTATAAGACCAATAGCTGTGTGTGCTCTGTGGTCAAAACTGGGTGTAACGGTAGTTGCACATTACTGCTGGTGTTTGTTTGAACTCACTTGTGCTGGGTTGCACCAGCAAGGATTCAACTTCAAACCTGATTCAATCATGGTTTAACTTTAAATCATGTTTCACCAGTTAAAACTCCCTTAAAATTAAGAAAGATCCATTTAAAGCTCTCTTTAAATGTCAGTATAGTACGGAGCCCCCCTACACCCCTAGGAGAAAATTTTATTAACTCGTTCCCTCAAGTTAGTAACTCTAGGGCGCCTGGGTTAGCTCAGTTGGTAGAGCGGGCGTCCATGTATTAAGGCTTGGTCCTGACCGCGGCGGCCCGGGTTCGAATCCACTCTCTCTCTCCCCCCTTTCAAGACTCTATCCACTGTCCTGTCAATAAAAAAAAATGGAAAATGCCCCCAAAAAAATAACTTTTAAAAAAAATAAAAAAAATTAGTAACTCTAGATGAAATTGAATTTGGGTGCACCAAAACTTAACAATTTAAAAATGTAAACTGTGATCCAGTATTGGCTTTAAACTTACCCTTGAGGTTTAACTTTTAGAAAAGCTACCTTTTTAGATGGCTTGAGCAAAATATTCAAATTACTTGAAGAAAGTTAAAGGACGGACTCAACCCAATTGAGTTTTATGATGCTGCTGAATTTCTCTAAAGATACCAGTTAAGCAAGGAAACTGTATGACGCTGAGCAGGAAGTTTAGACCAACAGGAAGTCTCTTTTTTTCTTTACTGTGCTGTTGTTCGTTTTTATCTTCTATTTGTTTTTTTTGCTATATTGCGCCATAAGTTAGAGGAGAAGTTAGAGAGACTCTGCCGAGCCATCATGAGTAACGTTAGGCTAACTGACTTTTAAGCCAGCTAACTAGCAAACAATGTTTGGTCACAAATGGATAAAAAGGTCTACAAAGAGACACACAACATCTACAAAGAGACGCGAAATGTCTACAAAATGATGCAAAACATCTACAAAGAGACACAAAATGACTATAAAGACAGACAAAGAGACGCAAAACGACTAAAAAGAGACACAAAACGTTTGCGGGTCCCCCCCTCTTTAATAGTCTGCTTACTAGGTCCTGACAGCTCGCACATTTATTTATTTAAAATTTTGGTTTAAACATTAGATTCGTTTTTAATTATGCAACAGAGCTCTGCTTAATTTTAATTCTGGATTCACTCATTATAAACCTAATTTTGCTAAACTCTGAAGAATTTATCTTGGACTAAATGAACCCTAAGCAGACTGAGCTGTGCCTCTGTCAGAGTTGGAGGAAGGAAACGCGTGTTTAAGTCTGCATTTCACACGTTTACTTATCTCTCTCTGATGGGAAATGCACATTTAAATACATGTATACTGCAAAGCTACTGTCACAGAGGTCACTGAAGTGCATCTCCTCAGACATTACTGCATTGTCAGTCTTTCTCAGGCATTGAACTAGAACTTAAACAATGATTCCCATGCAGCAGCAGCACAGCTGTTCAGAAGCCAACACAGTAAGAATAGCTCAGTAGTAAAAAAACATATTTATTTGTTTTTAACAAAAGAAGTAGGTATGTGCAGAAATGCTTTGCTCAGTTTTACAGAGAATTAGCCAACCAGTCCGGTTAGAAATGTCAGATATTTCTTTCTCCTTCAGTGTTCAGGCGGACGTCATTTACAGTCAGACAAACTTGTTATCACTGTTGGCCAGTAGGTGGAAGCGTGGTCAATCCTGTGCGGCGGAGGGTGGAGTTGATGACACAGATGCTTGTTCTGGGTGTGACTGAAGGGGTGTTCAGTTCAGCGTTAGGAAAAGCCGTAAGCGCGGACGGTCGTCTGAACTCCGTTGTCGAGCTGTTTGATGTTGCGTCGTTCAGGAAGTGAAGCCGGTTGCCAAGTCGGTGTCCGAGCGCTCGGAGGGCGGTTTTGCGCACTGAGCCGGACAGCAGAAAGTACATGACGGGATCCAAACAGCTGTTGAAGGCGGAGAATAACAGCATCACCTCATTGGTGCGGTCCACCAGCTGCAAGTAGTCGCAGGATACCGTTCCGCCGAGCTGGGAGAGGATGTAGACGGGTCGGAAGGCGTGGTAGGGCCCGAAGCAGACGGTGAACAGAAACAGGACAAAGAAGGACTTCTTGGCCGTTCGTTCATACCTCTGTGCGTTGGGAAGATCCGGCTTGTCCCGCGACACCCTCAGCAACTGCGAAGCGATCTTCGCATAAGACACCACCAGCATGATGAACACGAGCCAGAACAACAGCACTAGCACGGCGTTGAAGTAGGCCTTCCCTTTGGCTTTGCTCTGGCGCATCTTGTACTGGAAGCACTTGTCGGTGAACTCTTTGTCCTCCGCCGTGGCGATCATGGGCACCAGCGCCGCCAGCGACAGACCCCACAGGGCCCCGCACGCCACCCAGCTCCACGGCCGGCTGTGGCCCCACAGCGTCAATCTCACACCTCTCCGCGCTCTGCCTTTCCCCTTTAACCTCAAGTATCTGTCCAAGCTGATGAGCCCCAGTAGAGTGATACTGATGTACATGTTCATATAAAACAGATTCCCCACCATCTTGCAGGCGACAGATCCCAGCACCCACTTGTTTCTGTTAACGTGGTAGAAAACCCTGAAGGGCAGGCACGCCAGCAGGACCAGATCAGCCACGGCACAGTTGATGAGAAACACTCGCACAGAGTTGCGGCTTTTATGTAGGAAAAGGAAGACCCACAGGGCAAAGAGGTTACCCACAAGCCCAAAGAGGAAGAACAGGGAGTATAGGACCGCCAGCGGCAGGCGGAGGGCAGCGTCATCAAACGAACACACAGTATGGTTTGAGGAAGAGGTGGAGGAAGGTGGAAGAGAGGTGGCAGTGAAGAATGATGACATGGAATCAGGGAGGGATGAAATAGAGACAGGAAGAGAAGAGCTGGACGACGCAGAGGCTGAAAGATTGAAGGGGAATGACGAGGCCGAGGAGAAGGTGGTCATTGTGTCTGAGGAGTGGCAACTTCAGGGTTGTTGATCATTTGGCTCTGAGAAAGAAGAAAAAAACACACAATTGTCAATTAATTTTTTCTCACTGATCAAACAGATTTAAACTAGGGCTGTCAATCGATAATTAATCACAATTGATTTGTCAAGTTTTTAATACTCTTATCAACATGGGAGTGGACAAATATACTGCTTTATGCAAATGTAAAACTAAAATTTTTTTTTAACTGAGCCCAGTTCAAACATTGTTAATAGCTAGTAAGAAAGCTATCACAAGGAAATGGGGGAGAGTGGAACCCCCTACGCACGAGCAGTGGATAGGGGTAATAGCAGAGATATACATTTTGGAGAAGCTGACACAGCGTTTAACACTGCAAGAAACAGAGATGGAAGACAAGTGGGAGAAACGGACATTATTCAAGAACCAAAACAGCGACGAGGATGGCAGAAAAGTCAACTGAATCGCAAGTTGCGTTAATGCGTTAAAGAAATGAGTGCCATTAAAACAAATTTGCGTTATTATTATGTTAACTTTGACGGCTCTAATTTAAACAGATAAAATGAAAGGCATTAAAAAGTTGAGCGCCCTCACAGTGAAACTGCATTTACATATTTTATAAGTAATGCACAGACATGAGTAATATGTGGGCTGTATTTTCTTCATTTTTTTAAAAAATACTTTTCTTTTTGTTGTTTTATAACAAACAATCAAGACAACAAAAGACAGACAGGGTCATCCTGAGTAAGGTGAAAGAGGAGGTATTAAATATACTGGAAAACATCTGAACAACAATTGTGTTTTCTGTCGCTCATAGTTTTTAGTTTATTTGTTTTTTACGGGTGGGAGCTGCACTCATGACTAATTGAAAGTTTCATGCCTATTTAACCCATAAATTCCAGCTCCATGGTATTACAATAAAGCCGAGGATAGATGCACGCTCATACACGGACACTCACGCAAACTTGCTCTCCGACTGACACACACAGATGTTTGAATTAAGCCAGAACACTCACCATCAATTTTCCTCGCGTGGAGATTTTTCAGCACAGCTGCAGTTTAAATGTGTGAGAGAGTGCATGGGTGTGTTTTCTTCCTCCATCAAACTGTAACTTTTTTTAAAAAGTTGCATATATGATAAGATATTCTCCAACAACAGTCCTTTTCTTTTGCTATGTTCACCTGTTTCGTCAGTCTCCAAATGAGTCATAAATCCTGCAGACTTCTTATTTTCACATCCTTTAGACAGCGTCTGCTCCTCCCCGTCCTCCTCTCAGCTCTCTGCCTTCAGACTTTTTCTATATTGTTCATTGTCCTCTCTTTCGTTGTTGAAGAGCTCTCTCTTACCCTCTCACCGATATGACTGTTTAGTCTGCCGGTCGTCTTGTTTTCACTCCCTCTCACTGCGTCTCTCTCTCTCTCTCTCTCTTCTCACGCTGTCTCAGTCAACATCCTCTACGCCCATCAATTCCCCCCCAATTACGAGAAGTGCAAAAAATGTGAAGACAGGAAGTGAGCCCACCACACTCTCACCCTGTTCCTGAGCTTCATCTGTCTGTCACGTAGATAAAATTACTTAAATTGGCAAGAATACTACATTCTAACAGAATTTATTTCTCCAAGGAACTTTTTAATATTGCATGCACAGATCAGTGCCATAATATCTGGAGGTTTTACATGTAAAAAGCTACAACTCCTTTTATCATCAGCTCCGTTTGAATTGTGCGACAGCGGGGATTTTGATTAACTGATGCCAGTTTATTAACACCAATTAAGAGTCCTGTGAAGAGAAGCCATTAGGAGACAAAGACTCTGCAAGCACAGCATGTATTGGAATACCTGCCTCCCCCTGCAGCGTCAATCCTATACAACTGGGGTTCCAGTGTGAAAACAATGTTGCAGACATAATGCATCTAATTACAGGTTGCATACTGAAACCATATAGTTCAGGACATATAATTGATCTCCTTCATATCTGCTGATTGTCTTCCATCATTTCTCTCACTTTCACCTCCCTCTCTCTGTCAGTAACTCTTTGTTGCTCGTTGGTTAGGTTTCTCTTGAATCAAGGTCCTGACCTTTTATTGGTTAGGTTTCTCTTGAATCAAGGTCCTGACCTTAATTTCTCTTCATCCCGCCCATTTAAAAAAAAAAAAAAAAAGATCAACCAATCAGTTTTACAGCACTGCCACTAATGTAGGAGATTGTAATCTGCAGAACAAACACGATTGTCTTCTACTGTATGTTGTTGATGGTATCACAGGTTTCAGTGTTAATTTCGTTGACAAAAACTATGATGAAATATGTTCGTCAAGAACCTTTTCTTCTACGACCTAGACAAGCCGATAACGGTGAAGATTTCAAATATGCAAAAAAGACAAGATTGAAATGAAGTTTAAAAAATACAAAACTTTACTAAAATCTCTCTTCCCCTTTCTCTGTCCAGCCCAGTCTCGCCCAATGGCAAATGAATGAATGAATGAATGAATGACTGAATGATAATTTCTCTCTCTGTCAAACATGCACGCTGCTGTGGCGGCAGTCCTGACAATTGTGCTGTTATAATGCATAGTTTGTGGGTCGGGTGTTGGAGGTTGATATGCATATTTTTGCTTGTTGGGCGGTGCGATCGGTTCTCATAATGGACCGGTTGGGTGCGACCGAACCGCGCGTCACTAATGAGCACAATCAGGAGGACTCAGAGTAATCGCAAAGCTGCATTCTTAATCATCCAACCTGCGTTTTTCATCAGATAATGATTTGATAATCTTATGTGAAATAAGTATTGGTTCTGGCTACACTAGATTGACTGAAATATTGAATATATCTGATGACTAAAAAAAGGACATTTAAATAAATTAGAAATTAGCTGACAAAATTGAGAGAACACAAAGTAATGACTAAAATGTAATGACCTTTTGTCGACTAAAACTATGAAGGATAAAAACTACTAAAATGTGACTAAAACTAATAAGCATTTTCGTCTTAAAACTAAATCTAAAACAGCTGCCAAAATGAACGCTGAAGTTGATGTCACATATGAATTAAATTGACATAATTTTTCATCCTGCTCTACAGCTTTCCGAGATCTTTCTGATCTTAAATATTCATGCATGTATGATCCCTCATGTTCTGACTACTTCCTGGGGGAAGAACCATTTCCTCTCTGTATCAGCATCATAATTAAATTGTGGTTACAGCTGCGTAAGTAGTCTTGTCATTGTGAAACCGAGGTTCGCTAACCAGCAATTGAACATATGGGATTTTGCACTTTTGCAAAGAAACAACTAAGCAATGCTCTGCACAGTTACTGTAAGCTGCAGAATTTTTTTTTCTTCTTTCTGTCAGTAAAAAGAATAAGTCACAGTTGTTTGTTGGTTGTGTGCAGTGTCTCTTATAGTTTAATGAGTGAATATAATTTAAGTCCGACTCAGATAGTCCCTCATTTAACCTGTTGAAATATATAAACTGTTTCATCCACCTCTCTTTTTATCTCTCTGCAGCCTCACTGTGTGCTGTTGGCCTCAAAGGAGAACTCGGCTCCAGTCAAGCTGGGAGGTTTCGGAGTGGCGATACAGCTGGGGGAGTCTGGTTTAGTAGCTGGAGGTACAGTAGGACAGACTGAGAAAACACTCACACACCCACAGACATGAAGGCATTTTTCACTATTTCGTGCATTTTTACTAACTAAACAATTAACGAATTAATCCCAAAGTATCTGTTAGTTGCAGCCCCCATATAGCTTGTGTATCCTTACACCTTTGTAACCGCAGTTATCTCCAGATTTCCACCAACACTCGAATCTCCTGGTAGCTAACCACTCTGAAAACCGTCTCTCTGTCTGCTCTCTCCAGGTCGAGTCGGCACTCCCCACTTCATGGCCCCGGAGGTCGTCAAGAGAGAGCCGTACGGCAAACCTGTGGACGTGTGGGGATGCGGAGTCATCCTCTTCATCCTCCTCTCCGGCTGCCTCCCTTTCTACGGCACCAAGGAGCGCTTGTTCGAGGCCATCATCAAGGGGAAATACAAGGTAGGAGCTGATTTACCAGACGCCATCATTATCTGTTAAGGCTGGCCCACACTAAAAGATTTTTCACATCTTATCAGATGTTGAAATAATGAGAGACCCCGAAAATAACGACTTGTTATGTCATTCGTGAACAACAAGAGGCGGACGGAGCAGGGATAATAAGCGATGTTAGTTTTTGCACTACTTTGTTATGGAGGACCACAAGAGTCAAGTAAATAGTAATAAAGCATTTTATTGATTGATAACTACTTTTACAATAAAAATAGGCATTAATAAATGTTTACAAATTCATTTATGAATCTATGAAAAAATGGACAAAATTACAAACTATTCAATTATTTGACATTTTAATGGGCAATAAAAAGATGAATTATAAAAAGAATTTATAAATGAAATATGAATCCATCAATAAATACTTCAAATTAAAAATTGATTTTCAAAAACACCATAAAACACTCAATAAGTACATCATTTAAAAGTACATGAATGAATTCATAAATAAATAATGGAATTTCAAATGCTATTTGATAATGCAGTTTAAAAAGAGAAATAGATAACTGGATTCACAAATGGAATTAAGAATACTGGTTTTAATCAGGCATTTAAAAGGGCAACTTCTTTTCCCATTTGCATTAGCTTTTCCTAAATGTATCAGCTGTTGGATTTGCTGAGTCATTTAGCTTCACCTCTTATTCTCTGTATTTAGCTTTTCCACAACCCTCAAGGTCCTCCGCGAATTAAAACGAGACAAATCAATGCAAATTAGCCACATGGGATGGAGCAGGCTCTCTGATTGGCTGTCAGCTGGCATCTCTTTCAATGGCGCTGGGTCATATGCAGACTCACCATGAGACTCAAAACCCAAGATGACAGCATGAGAGTCATGAGTTAATGTTATGGTTCCCTTACAGCATTGGGTTTAAATCTGAAATATCGCCAAATAGGCACCTCATCTTTAGAACCATCAAAAAATCTGGGCTTTGCTGGGAACCGGGCCCAAAATCGGCTTGATTCTCGTGTAGTGTGTAACTCGGCATTAGTGGACACGCTGTATAGAATATGTTTTCGTCGCTGCACCAGAGCTGGGCCCTTCAGCTGCAGCTAAGCACAATTGTAAGCTCCTCTTTGTCACTGTGCTGCAATGTGCGTCAAGGTTACAGAGAACTGAAGTGAACAGTGTGTGCTTTATCAGAACCACCAGAGTGTGGTTGTTCTCGCCAACCAGACATGATTCAATACAGCTCTGAATTAATGAATGCCTGTTCTGAGTCATCATATACAGTATATTCCTTATTTGGTATTAAGTGAGTGGTAGTGGTTACACACTTCTCCCTTTTACAAAAGCCAGTGAGAGGTGATGAATAATCTGATCGGTCTGTTAAATCCTCTGTTTTCAACCGAGAGTATGAATTTCCTGCTTGGTGCACTAATCTGTGGCAGATGCCGTCACGGCAGGCAGCTTGATGGATGACGCCGTGGTGTCGTCCATCACGCTGCTGCTAAACAGCTGTTGCTGAATTCAGATTTTATTTTGAAAAATAAAACAGGAGCTCTACCAACACGGCAACTTGGTTTCACAATAACATTATAGACAGTGATATTCAAAACAAGGATTCATAAAATATCTTTATTCACGGAGGACACACAACTCTTCTCCCCGGAAATAGGATTGCAATTCGCGTACTATTGGTTTCATACTAAGGTTTTCGGACAAGGTTTTCTCACATACTGTATTAGCGTTCTAAAATAGCATGTTAGTATGGGACTTTGGGACTTTGGGCACAACCTAAGTCTATGTATACATCCTGCAAACTTTTTATTTTATTCTATTATTTTTTGTTTTGTATTATTTATTTATTTTCAATCAATATATATTTTATTTGTATGTAGAACTTATTTAGAAATGATTGTTTTTGGCCTATTGATATCCAAATCTATTTCTATGTATGTATGCTAACCTTGGAAGGGATTGGGGGGGTTTAGAATGGGTGTAGTCATCTACAACTTTGCGCTTATTCCTCTGAATAGAAAAATCTAAAGTAAGGAAAAAAGGGAAAGAAGTGTTCTACATGCGTCTGACTGTGTCCTCTTGTGTGTCTGCGTGTTTGGGTGTGTGTGCTCGTCCAGATGAACCCCCGCCAGTGGGCCCACATCTCGGAGAGCGCCAAGGACCTGGTGAGACGCATGCTGATGCTGGACCCGGCCGAGCGAATCACCGTCTACGAGGCTCTCAACCACCCCTGGCTGAAGGCAAGCTCAAACACACACACAACTGCTAATTATAAATTCACTGTAGATTCACCTATGATTGTTTTTTTGTAATGACTTCGAAATCATTTTTTTAATGCCTGAAACGAGTCGATGAGGAGGTAGACGGAAGTTATCGCTTTTATTGTTGTAGTCTGATTTAACATGACGTCAAATCCGTTTCAAGAAAAACGAAGCTTAAGCGAGAAAGTAGAAAACTGCGGAGGGTCTGCAGGGATACGACCTGCACCCTCACATTTTAAACCAAAAGTGGTAAACATTGCACATACTGTAAAGTATGGAAACAGTTTTGGTCAAACGGCCCCGATGGAGCTGACCGTGGATGTATAAAGAGAACGGAGCTGACGGGAGAGTTAGCGACAGACTTGGTGAAGTTAGCGGACGTATACACATGCGACTACATCTGGTTTTCAAAATACATATATGGAAATAAGATTGATTGGATTATATTCACCAGAAATATAAAACATTATATGTCCCTTATAAATTAAAAAGAAAATACCACTAATTTGTGAATTTCTGGAAAAAATTCAATAAATAATTCCTGATATATTTGACTTCAGGACATCTCTGACTACATACAGGCTGATAATCAAACATTTTTACTAGATTAATCTAGATATTTTCCAACGTAAAAGTCCCTAGAAGTGTATGATTTAACTTTAAGTGTTTAAAAAATTAACAAAAATCTCAACAAATTGTAATATCGACTGACAATACTTGGAGAATCACAATACATATCGAATCGGCACCCAAGTATCGTGATAGTAGCGAATCAGGCGATAACAACATCGTCCCAGCCCTACTGTAGATGTGAACTTTTAACAGTTAAAAGCAGCAGACATTTAGTGTGATGTGGCTCTTTGGTGTTTGCAACTCGAAGTGACCTTTAAACCACTGCTCTTCCTGATGCTGACTCGAGAACATTTCCTTCTGCTTGGAACCACAGCGCTGCTTTCACATCCGTTCTGCGTGTGCTCTTATGTGTGCCTCTGTGTGTGCTTATGTCCACACCCTTGTGTTTCTACTTGTCCTTATGTGAATATCTGTGTGTTTGGTGTGTGTGTAGGAGAGGGACAGGTATGCCTACAAGATCCACCTGCCTGAAACAGTGGAGCAGCTGAGGAAGTTCAACGCCAGGAGGAAGCTGAAGGTCAGCACCGCGTTGATGTTAAACTCTAAAATTCAACATGATAAACTCTGAGATGAGAGGAAGTGTCAACTCCTCCACAGTTGATGACCCCGATTGATTTCTTGTCCCTTTACGGCCTCATATACGAACACAAAAAGCACGTACATACACCCCACAACACGGGGCCTAATGTAACAGCTGTGGTTTCCCCGCTCTGTATCCCAGGGTGCAGTGCTGGCTGCTGTCTCCAGCCACAAGTTTAACTCCTTCTACGGCGACCCCCCAGAGGAGCTACACGACTTCTCAGATGACCCCACCTCCTCAGGTAACTCACACTGCAGAACACTATCATCCTGCCAACTTCAACACAGATTTGTTGTTCATATTGTAACATTATCAGGGTAAAAATAGTGAGTTTACTGCGCCCCAATCACATTTTTCTATCTTCCGACGCCGTTAGTCTCGAGCCATGACGGTACCTGGGGTGCTGTAGAAAAACGAGTACCGCAACGTTTTCAGAATTTTGGACTTGGTACCGAAGTATCTGTCCTCGTGACATCCCTACTTTAAATTATGTGGTTCATGTACGAGTAAGAGTAAGTTCTCCTGACATGTGAATATCCACCGGTGTCACGTAAGGTCAAAGATGATTTTCACCAAAGAACACGTTCACTTTCAAGCCCAGTTTCTATTCTCGTGGTTTCTATTCTTGATGTGATCTCCAGCTGTCTGCGTAGAGCTTCCTCTGTCGAGATGAAGACAGATGTTGCCCAATAGCCTCACTTCCCTGTCTCTGCCTCGGACTTTCACTTCCTTTTGATAAGAAGACCTGCAGGCCGTACCTGCCAGTCGTTATCATCAGCACACGGAAACCACTTGTGTCAGGTGTCATAAACTGTAGAAAGTGAGCGGTGTGGTGCATCACCACCTGATGAATCAGTGCGACGAGTTAAGCTCTTCACATTGGCTCAGGTTGATATGCAGCCAGATATACTGATACTATCACGTATGTCCTTTCTGCTGAGGCTTGCAGTCTGTTGCAGTCATGCTTCCTGGTGGCTGGGTTATTTCTGACATTGTAGACACGTTGCTGGAAGATGCTTGCGGCAGATTGTCCGTAGACTTGGCTGCTTTTTGCTGAGCTTCTCTCTCTGTTGCTCCTCTATTTCCCCCTCTTCCTCTTTTTATTACCTACCTGCCCTCATGCCTCCTCACACTGCCTGCTCTCTGACTCTTTATCGTCTCTTTCTTTTTCCTGTCGTTGTGAGGTGTTAAACTCTACATCTGTAGTTGCAGCGGTACACCTCCTCTAATCTCAGCCTCTCTTTCTTTTGCTGTTTTTTTTCTTCTGCTGTGCTGTCTCTAGGACTGCTAGCTGCTGAAAGTACGTATCCCTCTCCCCACCCATAGAACCGTGATCATCATGACATCATCACTCGCTTTTTAAGTTGCTTTTTTTGTCTTCTCTGTGTTAAATGATGTGGGTCCTAATCTTCTCTCCTGTCCCTTTAACAAAACCCAAATGCTTCCTCTCAACCTGTAAAGATGATATTCTGTTTTCATGCATCTTCATTATTCCAATCACAGGAGGCTCCGTAAACACACATTGACAAAATATTGTTACCTTGTGAGATGCACAAAACCCAAAACAAAGATGGAGAGCTTAAATGTTCTTGGGATTTTCCATCATAATTAGGTTTCTGCTAAAGCTTTCAGGTTTCGCTGAAGTTCCCTTCCAGTCAATTCACTCACTATAGTATGGGATATCACCTACCTGAAAACATCTCTATTCACGCCTTTTAAGGCCGATGACCTGTGGTGACGCATGTGAGGCCCTGCCTACAGTATATACTGTATATATCCGTCACCAGCGTCGTCCCTCAGTTCGATAGTCGCTCTTCACCAAGCCCAGCTTTGCAGCGGGGCAACCAGGTGTTGTTCCACTCCTCAACTCCTCTCAGTAGTTATAGACATATCATTTAGTTTTCAGGTGTTAGTTCGAAAGCTGTGTATAGAGGGACATTTTACTACTTCTTGACATTTGCAGGCTGCAGCCTATTATGTTACGGTTAGGCTTTACATGCCTGAATATTTAGGTCTTCCAGAAAAGTAAGTAGAGCAGAATTATTGTTACGTTTTTGGTCATTTTTTGAATAATTAACATAGAGTGAGAGCAAAAAGTAAGTAAGTACGTTATTTTGTTTTATTTTATTTTATTTTGTTATTTATCTAGTTATTTATTTATTTATTTATTTATTTATTTATTGTTTTGTTTTATTTTATTCTTCAGAGAGGGGTCGTCATTTCAAGAACAATATTATTTATTTTGCTCGAGGAATAGAATGTGATTTGTATTTAATAAGCTCTTAGTGCTTAAACAACAATTATTGATCTGTACATGGCTGAAAATCAATTACAGGAATTGTTTAAAATTAGTTTCCCTAATTGGAGTAGTATGATGCATGTAAACAGACCTATAACAAGGTTTCCCCAAAGTTATTAACAGCTTAAATTATGTTTTCTCTTCTGCTGTTTCTCTTTCATGGCTCACAGTAATAAACTCTCATTATTAGCTCATATTATAAATGGGATTATTTTCTCCATATTCATCTTTTCATCTGTTACTCCAGGGTGTTTTCTTGGGAACGCAGACTCTTGTTGTTCTGTTCAAGATTGTTAAAAGTTCATCACTTAAAAAATTGTAATGAACCAAAGTAATCCAAAGTCTCTAATACCCCTTTCACACCGAGGACTCAACCAGGGTTGATTGCCGTCCGCGGTGAGGAGGAAAAAAACAGTAGATGACGGGACGATGAGGGACAACGTATACGGACACAACAATGCTGCTGAATGAGAGAGACATCCGCCGTAACGTTACACGGAAACACACCGCGTTAATAATATAAGCCGACCACCTCCCGGTACCGCATCTGTTTTGAAAGCGTGTTTGCACAAGTTCTATTTGTAACATTACCTTTTTTAACTTTTTATCTTTCCAAATAAACCTTCAAAAAGATCCGTCTGTCATAAAGTAACAAACCCAGTATCCATTGTCAAGCAGTTAGTAAAATAAATGAAATATAAACTCATTTTATTATGTTTGGACAAGCTCTTATATTATCAATCAGTTGCCACATGCCCAACTGAACAACTTTAATAGCACATCTTTGCTGGGATGTTGGAGTGAGTGAAATATACATTTCAGTGTCTTAAGGGGGTTAATCCGTTTGTAAATGTTGCCTATATTATCATATTAGATAACACAATGTAGTCTAATATATGATAAATGGGTATTGTAGATAGACAGAGGAATAAAGGTTCATGTTGTCTGTATGTTTTTGCAAACATTACAGCTCCAGGGTCAGATAACCCTGGTCCAACCCTGGTCATTGGTGTGAAAGTGGTATAAATTAAATATTTATGAACTCATTTGTAAGAGATGGAGGTCATTCCCTGGTGATGCAATATCATATCACCTCCCACTAATCAATTGAGTGGTAGTTTAAGGATCAGTGAGCACAAGATGTATTCTGACCACACTTCACTGTTGTCTATCATCTAAACACGTCACTTCTTCTTCTCTCTTTATCACCAAGGAGCTTGTTTACTATGTAGGCTACACATATCTTTTGAATTTGATATGTTATTCTATACAGTACACGTTTAATTTGTGTGGGAAGGCTACTCTTTTTACACTTTTTAAGAAATTGTATATCTGATTTGAATTAATTTTCCTCTCCACATTTTTGCATTTAACTTTTTTTCCCCTGCATTTTTCTTGGGCGTACTACTCCTAACCCATCATCCACACTGACTTTTTGAAGTGACTTTCCTCTGATGTTGTATTGATGCCATATACCGCTGTTTCTCTGGTTTTGCTGCATGTGTGGGCGATGCAGCAGGTACTTGGGGTACAAATCGTTCTGAGTGTTTGTGTGTGTTTTCTGTTGTGTCGTCTACTGCTTGGTGTTATTTTTATTTATTTGTTTTGCCTGTTTGTGGATGTGTTAACATGTGGTGTATTTATGAATGAGAGTCTGTCATGTCCAGTGTTTGCATTTTGTGTTGGATGTTTGCAGGACACTGCTTGGTGTACTTGTGAGTGTATCTGTTCTGTGTGCTCGTGATTCAGTCTACATCTGAGTCTATAATTTCTATATATATGTGTATGTGTGTGTGCGTGCAGGGGCAGTATCACAGGTTTTGGACAGTCTAGAGGAGATCCACGCATTGACGGACTGCAGTGAGAAAGACATGGACTTCCTCCACAGTGTCTTCCAGGATCAGCACCTCCACACCCTGTTAGATGTGAGTAAAACCACAATATCCGCAGTAATACCAAATGTGCCCAGTAGATGTCAGTACAAGTCGAGAGTCGGCTAGTATTTGTCCAATATGTACCTTCTATTTACTACCACTAATACTTAGTGTTGTTTGGGTTTTTCATCTTTAATGAGATCAAATTTATTGTTGTCTTTTCAGCTTTATGACAAAATCAACACCAGGTCGTCCCCTCAGATCAGAAACCCTCCAAGTGACGGAGTGCAGAGAGCCAAAGAGGTGAGGAACTCATTGCTCATGTTCACTGAATAAGGGGACAATTTAAAGGGCCGGTGTGTAGCATTTCAAGGGATGTATTAGCAGAAATGGAGTTTAATATTCATATTCATTCAAAACCAGATGTCCCAGTTTTCCACCAGTACTTGAACGCAGCATGTATTTGTGGAGACTGTGAAAATAGCCTCAAATGTTCCACGTGAAAATGATCAGATCTTTGAAGTTGAAAATTTGCACATGAACTATTAATATTTATTCAGGTTGTGATATGTGTTTGTAAAAACTATTTAAAATATGTTCAGATTGATTGGTATTTGTGTGTCGATTGGAACACGCATTTGTGAGTATCCAAGATAATGCAAAAATTGTTGTATACATTTGTAAATCTTATTTCTCATTTGTAGATCATGTAATACACATTTGTGAGCATTTTGAGACTAATTTCACTCCATAAGGGGAGGAGTGAGCAGAGGGGTCTTCAGTTGGTTGCAATATGCAAACACACCACTAGATGCCACCAAATCCTACAAACTGTCCATTTAAGATGAGAACAATTAACAGGTTGAGCTTTCTAGGCAAAGCATAAATAATGAACATACAATGACCAGAATCCGATACTATCTTGTGACATATTCATTCATTATCAATGTTATTTATTATGAGCATTCTTCATATTCACACGTCTTTATTTCCTTCACCAGGTACTGGAAACCCTCTCCTGTTACCCAGAGAACATGGAGGCCAAGGAGCTCAGGAGGATCCTCACACAGCCACACTTCATGGTGGGATATTACAGCAAACACACACAGTATTGATTTGACAGGTTCAGATTTTTTTGACCTGTGCATGTAGAGCATGCTTATTGATGTGTGAGATTACAACCTACTGTGTTGGATGTAGGTCTTTACACACCGGGGGGGCGTGACGAATAAACAACACGAACATGCGAAATACTGTGAATATTATATGTCTAGGGCTTTTATTGTGAAAGGTAACAACAGAAAGGCCATAACACTCATGATTTTGTCGATTAATCAATAAGTTGAGTGCCTACATAAAGAATCACACATAAACACCACTTTAAATCTTGTGTTTAACAGAGATGTGCTCATAAGTTTCTTGGTAATAAGTCCTTCAGCATGAAAAAGGATTAAAAAAATGACTGATCCTGTAAAGAAATCTAAAGATCAAAACGACCTGATTAGTCGACTGATCGACTAATCAGAGGCAGCCCTAGTCAGAAGTAGGATTCTGTGGACAATCCAATCAAAGCTGCTTAGTACCTGAGCTTGGCGAGGGATCGACACGTGGAAGGGAGAAAGAACAGAGAGAGAGAAGCATTAAGAGTGGCAGCCTGGCTTCAGTGTGGATATACAGGAACTTCTGCAGGGATCGGCAATACCACCACGTTTGTCAGATAAGTGTAGTAGCTGAAACAGTCCTGGGAATAGGCAGATATTGTTGACGGACATGGAAAGTGGAAACTGAGGCAGAAGAAATGGATTTCATGTAAAAGGTAGAACATTGTTGCCATACTAGAAGGAATGTAGCTCGTTGTGTGGCTGCAGTTTTCATCTCAGTTATTTCAGCAGTATAATAGCAAATTTATGATTTCAGTGAGTGGATGACTAGACTTTTACTGTAGTTGTATTGTAGATGTACTGTATATAGAGCTCAACGGTAAAGTTCCCGGAAGGGAAAATACCATTCATATTCTTGATTATTAGCCATAACATCGTAACCATCTGAGGTCGACTCGCCACGAGATTGTGAAACAATGATGTATGCTCCCGTATGATATCAATCTTGTATTAAGAAAAACACAATCCTAAGTGTAACTCTGATTGGTGGAGCTCGCTGTTACCATGGAAATGTGCACCGCACCTGCGAACGGCTAGTGAGGGAATTTCAATTCATAATTTTTAGATCAACATTGGTTAGTTTAAATGTTTTTTCCAGAGGCGGCAAGTCACCATTTGCAATGGTTTATGGGATGAGTAGTTCCGAATTACATGTTTTATGGTCCCGATTCATCTCATAGCTAGTTGGCTCGGTTCCAATCTTAAAACTCTTTATATTAGGATTTTCTGAAATTCACTTCAGGAACAGGAGCCGTTCAAAAGCAGACGATCACTGTTGAGCTCTCTTCTTTTGATTGGTTGTCACTTACAAATCTCCACAGCAGCTAAATACAGGATGATACTGTCACTTCTTTAGCCCAGTTAGAGGCACTAGGTGTTTCCCTGTGCTGATTCAGTCTGTGCCACTTACTGGAGCTGTCACAGTTCACGCTTTAGGTTTGCTTCAATCCAATTAGCCCGTCCTGCTCTCCGACCTGACCGGCTGAGTTTTTCATGCTGCCACAGACATTTAACAGTGTTGATAGCTGAACGGGTGTGAAGGGTTTCTTTGGCGTGGTAGTAGCCTCACAACCCTTTCACTTATTCCTGTGTAGTATATGACATTCCTTTTATGAGGCAATGATCCAAGGGCACACTTTGTTCCCTGTTAATCATCAACTTAGTGTGCATTTTGTTGCTTTTCATTGTTAAACACTTGTTAATCCGTTGTAATGCCTGAAACAGTTGTTCTGTGCAACCGCGCTAATGTTCACCATAAGTCAGGAGCCTTTAGCGCCAGCTGTTTGAGCCCTCCGCGTCTGCCGTGCATCATCAGGGAACATGTTGTCGCTCGGATGAGCAGATGTGATCATTTGGCAAACGCGGCAAGTAGATGTGTGTTTTTGTAAAAACACACTGTGTGTCAGTAACATGATTAGTGGCCAAAGAGGATTAGTGTAAGCCACACTCACGTACGCACAGCGATACTGTGAGTACAGTTTACCTTCCTCCTGACTGGGATTTAGTGGTATGTTTTATTAGTTATGCAAACATTTTGTTCTCCAGGTTCTTAAGGCCAATTTAGGATTGCAGTCTCAACATTACTGCCACCAACAACAATTGTTTAAATAGCCTGTGACTGTCAAAAACATTGTCTTGTGTGTACAGCATTGCATACATTTTTTGCAGTGTTAATCCCACTGGGTTCACCTCTAGAACAAACAGGAATACATTCATTCCTGACTCTGTGTTCAATCCAGGCTCTCCTGCAGACCCACGATGTGGTGGCCCACGAGGTCTACAGCGACGACGCGCTGAGGGTGACCCCCCCGCCCACCTCACCTTACCTGAACGGAGACTCCCCAGACAGCACCAACGGAGACATGGACCTGGAGAACGTCACCAGGGTTCGCCTGGTCCAGTTTCAGAAGAACACCGATGAGCCCATGGTGCGTAGACAGAAACAAAAGACTGCACTAAATGTCACACATGGATGAATGTACATGCTCACTCATGAAACGTGAAGTTAGAGCGTCTGTAACTAATGTACTGTGACGTATCTCACAGTTTAATGGAATATTTGAGCGGTGTACAGTTATAAGAGGGATTTAAATCAATATTGTCACTGCTGTTTATCAGTTATCCCTCTGACCCTCTGTCTGCCTCTTCTAGGGCATAACTCTGAAAATGAACGAACTCAACCACTGTATCGTGGCCCGAATCATGCACGGTGGAATGATTCATCGACAAGGTATGCATCCATATCAAAATACTATGTGCAACGTGACTTTTATTAGGCACATCCAGCCATTCATTTTGTCAATCTGATGAGATTTTATCTCCAAATAAAATGAATCACAGAGATTATAAAGTAGGTGGGGAGATAACAGTTACTCTTATTGGACTAACTTCTGGTAATTGAAATAATGAAATGTAACTCTTCCTTACATTAGTTGGGCTCCCCTGCAGCCATCTCAATAACCACTGCTTTTTTGTTCCCTGGCTTCTCCTTTGAGCAACACTGATGTTTCAACACCCAGGAGCCTCATTTGTAGCCTTTTATTAATTCATTATTTCTCCGCTCCAGGGACTCTGCATGTGGGAGATGAGATCAGAGAGATTAATGGCATCAGCGTTGCCAATCAGACGGTAGAACAGCTCCAAAAGATGCTGGTAAGTGATCAGATCAGATTTTCTCCTCCTCGCTTTCCACATTTGGACCGTGCATGCAGCTTTTATCCAAACAGCATTCTTAGCATGTCATTTCTGTTTAGCATGTAACATTTACATTTGTGCCAAAAGTTGTTGCTATGTGAACTAAAATAGTGACAGTGTTTATTAACAGTATTATTTTGATAGGCTGAGACATCTTGCTATGTCTGAAATGTCAATAGTTGGGCATTGTTTCCATTAAAAGCTCACATGTAACATGCATTTTACCCCCTTTTCCACACAGAGGGAGATGAGGGGTAGCATCACCTTCAAGATTGTCCCCAGTTACCGGTCCCAGTCCATGTGTTGTGAGGTAGGTGATCACACACTTACATATATGTTTCCATATTCTATGGTGGAGAAAAAAATATTCATCTAGTGTTTTCTGTTGCAGAAAGAGTCACCAGATGTGTCCCGACAGTCGCCTGCAAATGGTCACGCCAGTGTCACCAGCTCCATCCTGGTATGTTTCCGGTTCTCCTTTTTCACCCTCACACACACATACATTCACTCACAGAAATAGCAGCAGGCTGGTAAAAAGACAAAAAATGCCAGACATTAAATATGGTGTCTTTTTTAAATTTGAATTTGTTATTGTGACTAACATAAAGACAGCACACAGATAAAAGTTCATTCATGGGCTAAGCTAGTGTGTCAGGGGTTAAGGTTCAATCAAAGACTTGCACATCCACATCCGACAGGATCAAAGAAACCTACAGCAGAATAAAACAGTTAGATCCTCACACCGAGTAGCTCCCGTTAGAAGGGTTTTCATTGCTGTGTCGTTTCGAGCACCAGGCTCTCATTAAAACTTTATATAAATACAGAGTCGCCATTTAAATACCCGTACTGCATACACAACCCACATGTGACATATAACAGCTGTTTCAAATAATCAATAAAATACATTATATATTAAACATATTACACATATGCACCGATAGTATATCAAGGCTACAGAGAGGTCCATGGAAAAAGATGACGGTATATAAGGAACATACCAGTGTATATATACAAATTGTCACTCCCACATATAAACCCATGTGATATACCACCCCTCTTTTAAATACATAAAAGGAAATACATTAATAATATACAAGTATATACAAAAGTCCATGAAGAAAATCACCTTAAATAAAGGAAATAAACAATATATATACAGGCTAAATAACAGTCATAAATATACTAGCTATTAGAGGCTCCTCTGAATATTTATCTATTAAGAGTTGTTCTAGGGAAAAACAGTAACACCAAATATGAATTCATTACATAAAAGGTTCAGGTTAAGGTTCATACCATCAAATCACTACATCTTGGATTTAAATCTGGACCAGGATCAGTGTTGCATGTTGTTTCCCGCTACCTGGTGACAATCAAAATAAAAACATACAATTCCATCTTTAGCTGGTTTTATGTTTTTCGTTAGTGTGCGGTCAAATCAAATACTTACACAAAAATTTCTGTCATCCCAACTAGGACCTGCCAGCGACAATCCAGCCCAAAGGCCGCCAGGTGAGATTTCCTAATTCTTTACACCACAACTGCACTCCTTTTAATTCCTCCCTTTGCTTTACAATCTGCTACTGATACGACAAAACTAACACTCGTCCCAACAAGTCCAAATCTGCATGCATGCACTTAAAAGCACTCTTCCATTCCCATCACATCTATTATGTTTCCATAGAGTTTTGCTCTTCCAATGTCGGGCCTTAGCTCTACTCTGCTTTGGCCTCCGTCGGACATTGGAAAGGTCTCATACACAGTTGAGCCGATGTTTGATAAGATCACTTGATTTCTGCCATTTTTGTCTGTTTCATGATGTGTTTACGACGCTCTGAGATCACACACATATACATAAAATGCGGTTCAAACATTATAATATATAAGATTCCGCATCCAAATTTGTATCCCTCATCACACCTCCTTTGTTTATGCCCCCCAACGTTTTCTACTGCATGATATATGTGTAAGTGTGTGTGTGATGCTCTCAACCCCATAGATCTCCAGACCTGCTATCAAGGACAAATTGTCCATCAAGGTAAGACGTCTCTAAGTGGACCCTTCGTAGAAGTAGATCCCAGCTCCTCCCACCCCATCGCAAAGTTCGGTTCTTCATCATAGTGGTGTCTAGATCCCATGCTAGCTATCAAGGCTTCATAACTGGTTCGTGAGTGGACATAAAGGGCAACGACAAAATGTGGATGTATGTGCATAAGCCGTCGATTAAAACGATACGTACGCCGTCCTGCTTTTCATTTCTCTAAATGTTTGTGCCCCTTCCCGCTTCGGCTGACACGCTCTTGATTTCCCCTCTGCTGTCTTTTTATCTTTTAACGACAAGCGTCGGCGTCAGCATTTCTAACTACTTAACAGTTTCGCAGCCAGTCTCTTTATGTGGGCAGCTTGGCCAATCATATTTTTCCCCATATATTCTCGCTGTTCTTTGCCACCCGTGTCAGCACCTAACATTTTTTTTTTTGTCTCACTGTCCCGCCCTTACAGATTTACGTCCGCGCTCAGTTTGAGTACGACCCAGCGAAAGACGACCTCATCCCATGCAAGGAGGCAGGCATTCGCTTCCGGGTGGGCGACATCATTCAGATCATCTCCAAGGACGACCATAACTGGTGGCAGGGGAAGCTGGAGAACACCAAGAACGGCACAGCGGGCCTCATCCCATCACCTGAGCTACAGGAGTGGTGAGTACAACAGTTGACCAACACCAAACTTCTTATCCGTACTATATTTCTGGGTGTATTCACATTCAGTTCCGCAGTCTTAAGAAAGAGAGGAGTGAGCGGAGGGTTACTCAGTTGGTAGCAATCTGCAAACACGCCACTAGATGTTGCCACATCCTAAACAGTCCCTTTAAAACAGCTTTGTATTTTATTTAATTGAGCGGCATTATATAATAATACAGTTCAAGAGCACCACAAACTACAGCCTCCACAATAACCATACAGTTGAATCTACAGTTTCAACAAAACTGTTAGACAGCGTACTGTACTTTAACAACTGACATATTTTACCGCGCACTGTACTATGACTAACGAATGACATAGCGTACTGTACTTTAACGACTGACATATTTAATAACGTACTGTGACTAACAATGGAGATTTTATAGCATACTGTACTTTAACTGACATATTTTATAGCGCACTACTTTAACGACTGACATATTTTAGACAGCATTAACAAGGTGTACCTAATAAACTGACAACTTGTCGACTTCCAAACTATCCTGAGCATTAGGACAAGAAGATGTTTATTTTAATACTCTGTGTTGTAGTAAATAGGTTAGTGCTGTCTGTTATTCATTTATTTTAATATAGTTTTTAGGATATTGAAATGACAGAGCGCAGAGAGCAAAATACAAGTTTGTGGCTGTGAAGCTCTTTACTGTGATTGGCTACTCTTTTCCAACATGTCATAACATTGGCCAAAAAAGCGTTGTGAAGCAGACACTCCTGCCAGGATTTGAACCTGGTGCTTCTATCAGAAGTGACAGATGTGTTACCAAATACACCACAGGAGTTCAGGAATAGCTTCACTTGCAAGCTTGTCCTGGTATTGTGTTTATTTTTCATTTTCTGGCTATTCAAGCTTCCTGTCTGAATGTGCATACCCTTCCTTTAGCAGCTATAATAATTACAGACAAGGCCATTTAATTTAACAGTACATGTGTTCTTTCTCAGGCGCGTGGCGTGTATAGCGATGGAGAAGACCAAACAGGAACAGCAGGCCAGTTGTACCTGGTTTGGCAAGAAGAAGAAGCAGTACAAAGACAAGTACCTGGCCAAGCACAACGCAGGTAAGCCAACAAACACCGTAGTTTACAAATAGTGTTCAACAGAGCTAAGCGAGTAGCGCACAAAAGGATAAACGGTGCAAGTGCCTGTTGCGTTTTCCCTCTGTCAGACCTCTCCTACTCGATTTTGCCTCGTTTTTTCAGTAACTAACCGCGTTGCAATTAACAGCTTTTGATGTTTTACAAGTTGGTGTTTTTTTTTTGTTCAATTTGTCTTCTTTTATGGTGTCTTTTTATTAACCCTTCCGCTCCCACCCTTTGTCCATATTTCATGCTGTCTCTTACCCAATGACATGGCTGCATGTAAGTAACTCCAGACAGCTGGCGTCCAGCTTCTGGTTTTCTTCCTCCTCTTTCTGCTGTTAAACCTCCTCCTCTTCCTAATGTGTCCTTGACTTTTAACTGACGGCTGCTCTGTTTGGTTTATTATTAGTAATTCAAATTGACGAGATGCTAATCAGCTTAGAATTGCTCGGCTTGGTTTTACCAAGGTTAGTTAAAATATTATGCTTTCTCAAGGTATTTAACCTTCATTGGGTCTGCTTGGCTCACATTGTGGCCTAGTTTGAATAGCTCCAAATATTAAAAACACATTTGGTTCTATGCTTGATTCAAGCCACATTGTAATTTATTTTAATCTCTTTAGCATTGCTTGTGTCCCCTATGATTCACTATTAGATTTCTATTCTATTCAGATGTGTGTATTCACACTCAGTTGCCAGTTTATCAGGTATGTCCAGTTTGATTGAGTGCTGCAATGAATTCTACCTTCATGTTCAAACAGTTTTTAGACAGGTGCTGTTGAATTGTATTCTGTTATACGGAGAAGTCTCCAAAATTACAAATAAGTTGAATAAACACAATATCCTTCATGAAGTAGAATCTATTACGGGACGGTTTTATCAGACTGTGTAAGGTTTACCTATGTGTACCTAATAAACTGGCATTTGAGTGAATATTAACCAGCTTTAGAGTCATAGTCAAATTATTTAATTTTTGTTGTAATGATACTGTGCTAAACCAACGTTTCTTCTCTGTTCTACAGTGTTTGACCAACTAGATCTGGTGACGTATGAGGAAGTGGTCAAAGTGCCATCATTCAAAAGGAAAACATTGGTCTTGCTTGGTGAGTAAACAATTTTATTTGTAAAAATATGTTAATCATTAAAGTACAGTAAGCGGTAGTACATGTCAGTTACAGTAACCGGTAGTACATGTCAGTTGCAGTAGTACAGTCAGTTAAAGTACAGTACAGGTAAGTTAAAGTAAGTGGTAGTACATGTCAGTTACAGTAAGCTGCGGTAGTACATGTCAGTTACAGTACATGTCAGTTAAAGTACAGTAAGTGGTAGTACAGTCAGTTACAGTACAGGTAAGTTGTAGTACATGTCAGGTACAGTAAGTTAAAGTACAGTCAGGTACAGTACAGGTAAGTTACAGTAAGCGGTAGTACATGTCAGTTACAGTAAGCGGTAGTAGTCAGTTACAGTAAGTTAAAGTACAGTAAGCGGTAGTACATGTCAGTTAAAGTAAGTTAAAGTACAGTAAGCGGTAGGACTGTCAGTTACAGTACAGTAAGTGGTAGTACATGTCAGTTGCAGTGGTACAGTAAGTTACAGTACATGTCAGCTACAGTAAGCGGTAGTACATGTCAGTTACAGTAAGCGGTAGTACAGTACAGGTAAGTTTAAGTAAGCTACAGTAAGCGGTACAGTCAGTTACAGTACAGTCAGGTACAGGTAAGCTACAGTAAGCGGTACAGTCAGTTACAGTAAGTGGTAGTACGTTAAAGTACAGTCAGTTAAAGTAAGCAGTGGTGTACCACTGCTTACTGTAGTAAGCGGTAGTACAGTCAGTTACAGTAAGCAGTAGTACAGTAAGCGGTAGTACAGTCAGTTAAAGTATGCGGTAGGACTGTCAGTTACAGTACAGTAAGTGGTAGTACATGTCAGTTACAGTCAGTTAAAGTACATGTCAGTTAAAGTACAGTAAGTGGTAATACATGTCAGCTACAGTAAGCGGTAGTACAGTACATGTCAGTTACAGTAAGTTAAAGTAAGCGGTAGTACAGGTAAGTTAAAGTACAGTAAGCGGTAGTACAGTCAGTTAAAGTACATGTCAGTTACAGTAAGTTAAAGTAAGCGGTAGTACAGTAAGCTACAGTACAGGTAAGTTAAAGTAGTCAGTTAAAGTAAGCTACAGTACATGTCAGTTACAGTAAGTTAAAGTACAGTACATGTCAGTTAAAGTACAGTACAGTAAGCAGTAATACATGTCAGTCAAGGTACAGTAAGCTGTAATACATGTCAAGGTACAGTAAGGTGTAATACATGTCAGTCGTTAAAGTACAGTAAGCGGTGTCATTTAAAGTACAGTACGCGGTAAAACATGTCAGTCTTTAAAGTACAGTACGCTATAAAATAAGCAAGAAAATGTTTGACTGTACCTCGGTCATGCGGGGGGTGACAGTGGGAGCTGCGATGAAGACAACATAGGGAGCAAAATTAGCTGTCCTGAGGATCTTTACTGCCTGTTGAGAGAGAGAAAGAGAGACATTTTGATTTTAGTTCTTCCACTTAAATTGCCCAACAAAGTGTATGCAAATGTTACAGTAAAAAAAGAGTACAGTATGTTGTAAAATATGTAGAAGTACAGTACGCTATAAAATATGTCAGTTGTTAAAGTCAGAGTACTGTATTCCGTAAAACATGCAAGTCGTTAAAAGTACAATACGCCATAAAATATGCCCGCCGTTAAAGTCAATACAGTATGCCATAAAATATGTCAGAGTACAGTACTCCGTAAAATAAAATAGTATAGTATGCAGAGATGATATGTGGATGGTGGTGGCAGACTGGCTACAATACACCACATCAAATACAGCATTATAGAAAGCAGAGCATCTGTAGTCATGACTGAATTGAAAATCATACCGTAACATCGCCCAAACCCAACAGTATGCCATTAAAACATAATAGTCATAGTATAGTAAGCCATAAAAGTTTCATAATATAGTATGCCATAAATACCATACCTCAGGTTAGCTAGCTCTACTACCAATTTAAAATCTCTTTTAAAAACCCATTTTTATAAAAAGGCTTTTTCTAACTCCGTAAGGCAACAGCTTGGTGCACCTTTTCCCACACCTTATATTGTCCTCTTTTGGCTTATGTGTAGTAACTTATTGTTTTGATACCACTGGTTACGGGTTTTAGTTTTCTCTATTTGGTCTTTGTTTTGTTCTTTTATTGTTGTTTTTTATTTTGTCTGTATTTCATCGTATCCGTGCAAGCACTTTGAAACTATGTTTAGAAAGGTGCTATACAAATAAAGATTATATAAAAAAGAACCCCAGAACACAAGACTGACCAGGATGCTATGTCTGGTGTTAGTTCAAAGTCTTCAACCAGGAGTCAGGAAGGCCATTCACATCAGAGACAGGGGTTATGATCTCCCCTAAAAAATGAACACCTGTTATCACTCGACAACTGAGCAAAACCGTTTGCTTAAGAACCATTTACTTTTTAATACTGACCGGCAACATAAACGGCATTAACCGAAACACTGCGAGCATCTCTGGCAAAATGGATTAAAAGTGTTGATCGACCTTAAATTAACAATTTTTAAAATTTTAACCCATAAGAACCCGGACCCATTTCTCCTTCAAGGAAAATTATGGGGGATATAATACAGACTAAATAGACCACATATACGTCACATTGGGCGTTTATAGTAAATGTATTCCTCATTTGAACATAAATCAGCCTGACAGTATTTTTGTGTTTGGTAACAAAAACTTGTCTTTTTATTTGCATTTCCACAAAATTATAACTTTACTTCTTAGGTTTAACAACAAAATCTTTTTTTCAGATTTGTTTTACAACACAAAAATCACTGTCATCTCCCTGGATGACTGCCAGTGCATCCTGAACACTGTATTGCTTCTTGTTATCCATACTACAGAAAAAATAAAATGGCATTGAAATATAACTGATATAGGGTAGAAAAATCTTGTTTGTCTGTTTATTTTATTTACTGATAGGCAAAAATTGTTTCCTTATACATTTTATTAATAATTTAATTAATATAACATGATTTTTTGTTAACATTTGTTTTAATATGCCCTGAATTGAACAATATAAAATATATTAACTAAATATCATTGAATCAGCTAAATTAACTGAGCAGATCATAATAATTTTTCTTATTGTGACATATATGTCACATCAGGTTTTCCGTGACAATTTTCAGGTTAAAGGCCCGATGTGACATATATGTCTCAACGATATTCATCTGATTTGTTTTATATCAATTTGTTCAAGAAATGTGATCACAACAGGTTAAATGTAATAAAGGACATGTTATTTAAGTATTACAATTCTTAAATGGCTTGATTCTTACCTTTAGCAACAAAAAATAAGCTTTTTCAATTTAGCTAGTTCTGTCACATGTGCTAACCTGGCACACAGACATCTTGGAAATGTTGCTATGGAAACACAAAATCACATGACCTGTCACATGACCCATCAGGATGTTCAGTATGTGTCACTTAGGGACTCCATGAGTTAAAGTCAAGGATAAAGCTTTATAAGGAACTTTCCAGAACGTTTAAAGGGCGTGTGACACCTATGTCACTGTGGGTTCTTATGGGTTAAAATTTAAAAATTTAAAAAAAAATTTTAATTTTAAATTTTTAACAATAATTAATTAATTGTTGCTTAAATTAATTGTTTGCTGTCTCTTTTCATTCAGGTGCACATGGAGTTGGCAGGAGGCACATCAAGAACACACTCATAACCAAACATCCTGACCGCTTCGCCTACCCTATCCCTCGTAAGAACAGACACACTAACATAAAAACTACACAAGATAACAAAACAGCTACACGTCTAAACACTGCCAAAACAAATAAAGAGACGTCAACAAATCTGATTTAAAGTGTCAATTGTAGATTCAACGCATCTTTATCCGTCTCTCTGCTCAGACACGACTCGGCCTCCTAAGAAGGACGAGGAGAACGGAAAGAACTACTACTTTGTGTCTCACGACCAGATGATGCAGGACATCAGCAACAACGACTACTTGGAGTACGGCAGCCACGAGGACGCCATGTATGGAACCAGGCTGGAGACTATCAGGCAGATCCATGCACAGGGCATGATCTCCATCCTGGATGTTGAGCCCCAGGTATCAAAAGGCCCTTCTCCGTAAAAATCATGACGGCAGTCTGACTAGTTTTGTCACATTTGTGCACTCGAGGGCATGAAATACTGTGAACCAGAGAATTTAAAGTGGAGAAAATATCAAAGATCAACTGCAAATACATTTTTAAAATCCATCACTCACGCCTTCATTGATATCTACCACTACAGTCATAAGAAAAAGGGCTTTTTTGCTCATCATGTACCAGAGGTTAAATATCGTGCAAGCATTGCAGCATTATGGATATGTAACAGTTTGGTCATGTCTAAGTAACACAGATACGGTTGCAAAAGAAAATAAACGTAGAGAGTGCTACTTTATTCTGAAGACTACGATATAGCGTTTGTTTACGTAACTTGCCGGTAGCCTCTGCTAGCTGGCTCAACATTAGCATACCACAACTACCGTCAAAGTAAAGCTCATCTCCAAAGCAAACACAAGAGACATTATCAGCCTAATGTTACCTCTGTTCTCCTTCAACCAACGTCACAGGCGAGAGTACTGCACCATGGTGGCGCTTTTGCCATGAAAGCTGCACGAAATATAAAACAAAGCTGCTTTTTTTCTTTAAATTTACATTTTTCATGTTTGTTATAGAATTGTTCATTACAGTGGAAATCCATTTAGTGAACCAGGTTGATTGATTCACTTTAATTGCAATAAATGGGTCAAAAGGATGCCAAAATAACTACATAATGATGCCAATTTGTAAAAAGTCTGAATTCGTGCTTGGTCAGGTCTGTCCGCAAGACGACAAGCAAACAACTTTTAAAATGCTTGTTTTCTAAATGGAGTTTGGATCGATTAGTGCCGCGCAAAAAGTTTGCTTCGCGTTTGGTGTGAATTAAGGCGCTGGCACGCATGCAAAACATTTTATTGCATCCATTTATTTTTTTTGTCAAAGTGGCCTCAAGTTACCTCTTGTTGAAACGCTTAATTCCTATTTTACTTTATTAGTTTTACCAACATTTGCATACACTTTGTTGGGCAATTTGGGGGGAAGAACTACAGAATTCAAATCAAAATGTCTCTCTTTCTCTCATCAGGCACTAAAGATCCTCAGGACAGCTGATTTTGCTCCCTATGTTGTCTTCATCGCAGCTCCCACTGTCACCCCAGGCATGACTGAGGTACAGTCACAAATACTTTCTTGCTTCCTCTCTCACTCACGCTAGTTGTTCAAATTTATTTGCACATACTAACGCATTCATTTCATCTAAATATTTAATAATTTCCTAACTTGCACTGTGTGAAAACCGCCTTAATTTCTGTCATCCCTTTTTGCTTTGCTTAATGTTTCTTTCGGTGCACGTGTCCTGTATGCTTTAAGCGTGTTTGTATTTTCTTTGGCATGCTTATTTTCATTTTCACTCAAGATTCCAAAGTGGTGCAAGAAGCTGCCTGTAAGTACTGGTTAAATGGTGTGAGTTCAGCTTGTTTAGGGCCTCTGTGTTTGTGTAGTACTAGTAGTCGTCTAGCTGTGTCCTCTTTTATTCCTCTAATAATCCTCTTAATTGTGTGTTTTCTCAGTGGTGCATCTTCATTTTTGATACAACTTAATTCATCTGGCCCAACCCTACCTCTCCTCCCTGTATTATGCATGATTTTGGGGAATTATTTACCTAATTATTAATTGTTACCTGATCAATATTGTGATTTAGATTGCAGTTATTTTCCAAAAAAATTCACGCATTGTTGGTCTACGTAGTGTTAAACGAGATAAATTTGATCCGAGCGCTATCGCAAGTTATAGTATGTTGTTTATGCATTGTAGCTACTTTCCTAACAAAATAGCTCACTTTAAATATATTATTAATTAGTATACAACATTTTGAATGGCATACTATTCTTTTTTTTATTATGTTTTTCATGGTATACTATGACTTTTTTCGACATACTATATTAGGACTTTTTTTCTACATATATACTCTGACTATTTTTTTAACGCAACACGCTGCAAATGACGCAAGTTTGTAAGATATAAAACGCAGCTTTTTCCATTACAAAATTACACTACAAACGTTACTTTAATTTAAAACACTCATCCCTAATTCTAAATATGCATGAATTAAAGTACACACATATGGAACTAGATCATAAATGAAGCCTTGAAGCACATCGCACATTACAACCGTACAGCAAAACCAGTAATTAAACTCTCTTTCTCAATCGCACCCTCAGGATGACTCTCTTCAGCGGCTCCAGAAGGAATCAGAGATGCTGCAGGGGACCTACGCTCACTACTTTGACCAGACCATCATCAACAATGAGATCGACGACACCATCCGACTGCTGGAGGAGGCCGTCGACCTGGTGTCCACCACCTCTCAGTGGGTTCCCGTCT